>NW_027649802.1:80000-680000 GCF_965287045.1 Carcharhinus amblyrhynchos | reverse complement strand
GCATGGCCAATCAACTAAACTGCACATCTGTGGGAGGAAACTGGAGCACCCGGAGGAAACCCACGCAGACACGAGGAGAATGTGCAAACTCCACACAGACAGTGACCCGAGCTGGGAATCAAACCCAGGTCCCTGGAGCTGTGAAGCAGCAATGCTAACCACTGTGTTACCCCTAGATGGCATCTGGATGGGTAGATGGAAAAGGAAGGAATAGAGGGATACAGGCCGAGTAAGGGCAGAAGGGCTTTTTATTTCAGTTACTTGAGGGTTTGGAGGGCTGAAGGGTGTGTTCTTGTGTTGTACTTTTCTTTGCTCTAGGAGCACTCTTACAACATGTTTAATGTGAGTCAGGGTGTGTGAAACCTATCTATGAAACAGTGAAGGTCGGTGGAAAACAAACCAAGGTGGTGGTGGACACGGGAGCCTCTGCCTCTGTAATCAGTGAAAGGACCAGCAAGATAACCTGGGACTCTAACCAGGCACCAGCCCTTCCTCAGACAGGGATCAAACTTCAGATGTACACCAGAAAGCCCAGACCATTGCTTCCAGTGTTAGAAATGGGCATTGTACACAAAGGGAGGACACATATCCTTGTGGTAAAAGGGAAGGAGCCTTATCTATAGGACACGGCTGCTCAGTGAAGTTCTGTAGAACTGGGATGAAATAAAGCACACAAAGGTGACAGAGGATTCCAGTCAGAAATATTCAGGTGAACTGGGTACATTGCGTGGCACCATAGTGAAGTTGTTTGTTGATCCACAGATTATCCTCCTCACTTTTTCAAGTACTGGACAGTGCCCTTCACCATGAAAGGTAAAGTGGAGGAGGAGGAGTTTGATTCTTTGCAGCCACTCAATGAGTCCATTCAGTTGGGGAGCATCAAATATCCCTGTTATTAAAAATGATGATACTGTGTACGTGATTACCTGGAGTTTCTGTTTTCAAACCGTGCTGGGAACAATGGATAATCTGTGACAAGGTTTTCCTCCTGTAGCTGTTCATTTTTATTACATCTAATTACAGGGAAAACTGAGGAGGAGCACCTCAGCAACCCTGAATCAAGTGTTAGAGTCTTCAGAAACAGCATTGCATCAGAATTGTACCAAATGCATTTTCTAGGCGCAAAGTGTGGGATATCTGAGTCACAAAACCATAGTGCAGTGTTCATCACTTGTGAAGGAAAAAGCTCCAGATTCCAATAATGTGCCTGGGCTCAAGTAATTTTTGGGTTAAGTTAACTATTTTCCAAGGAAAATAACCACAACCTATTTAATCTCTCCTCATAGCAACAGTATTCTAGCCCTGGCACCATTCTTGTAAACCTCCTCTACATTCATTCCAGAACTATTCCATTCTTACTGTAATATGGGGACAAGAACTGCACACTACATTTCAGCTGTGGCCTCATCAGTATTTTGTCCAATTCCAACATTACATCCCTAGTTTTATATTCTATACCTCTGGCAGTGAAGGAGAACATTCCCTGTGCCTTCATTACAACCTTATCTAGTTGAACTGCTGCACTTAGGCACCAGTGTACTTGTACACCATGATCATTCACCTTATCTATTCCTCTTAATATATTTCCATTTATCGTGTAATCTCTATAACTGCTTTACCTCCCTAATGACATGACTTCACACTCTTCTGCGTTAAAATGCGTCTGCCTTTTCACCACCTACTCCACCAACCCATTTATATTATTTCAAAATTATAGCTACCCTCTACACTGTTCACTACTGGGCCAATGTTTTTCCATCTGCAAATTTTAGTCTCCCCTACCCAAAGGTAGATGAGTCTAAAACTGGAGGTTTAAGGTGAGAGGGGAGAGATACAAAAGTGTCCAGAGGGGCATCTTTTTTCATACAGAGGGTGGTGAGTGTCTGGGATAAGCTGCCAGAGGTAGCAGTAGAGGTGGGTACAATTTTATCTTTTAAAAAAACATTTAGATAGTTACATGGGTAGGATGGGTATAGAGGGATAAGGGCCAAATGCGGGCAATTGGGATTAAACTAGGGGTTTAAAAAAATAAGGGCAGCATGGACAAGTTGGGCCGAAGGGCCTGTTTCCATGCTGTAAACCTCTATGGCTGTGACTCTGTGATTTCCAAATCATGCTGCCCCATTCATTTCCACAATGTTAATCTGTAACACAAAGTGTAAGGAGCTGCAAAAGCGAGCACTGTGGAACATTTTATCCAGTTTGTCACATTACACTCTACCCCGTGGGTTTTTACACTTTTCACCAATCTGCCATATGGGACCTTGCCAAAGACCTGGCTAAGTTCCATGTACACAACATACACAGCACTACCTCCAGCATCCTTTCTCATCACATCCTCAAAGAATTCAATCAAATTTGTGAGGCAAGATCTTCCTTTAACAAATACACATTGACCATTCCTGATAAATCTGTGCCTTTCTACTTGACAATTAATCCACTCACTCAGGATTATTTCCATTCATTTGCCCACCACCAATTTAAGGCTAACTGGCCTATAATTGTTTGGCATTTCCCTTGACACCTTTTTTTAAAACAATTGAAGAAAGTTTGCCTTTCTGCAGCCCTCAGTTAGCTCCTCTATATCTAGTGACGATTGGAAAATCATTATCAGATTAGTCAGAGGGGTGTTGGCCCGGCTGTGGAAGATGGGCTGGAATTCTGTGCTATGTTGGGTGGTTCTCGATGGGTGCACTGAGCTGCAAGTGAGACAGTGTTGTATCCATCAGCTGGTGGGGGGACAGTTATGTTGCCCTATACAGGATGGAGGGGCTAATCTTGTGGTGAAGAGAAATGGCTTTGTCCCATGGATCTCTGGGAGGTTTGTAGACAGGTTACATGATGGGAGTGGAGTTAGGGTGTAGTGTGGGACCTGTGGGCAATGTTAGGCCTTTGGGTGGTCAAGGAAGTTGCCAGAGGGACAGGTGGCCAGGGGGATGGTCAGTGAAAGGCTTGGATAGGACATGTTCAGTGTGGTGTTGGCAAACGGTGAATGAAGTTCCTCTGGGGTGTCATATTTTCAATGACGTCGTTACTTGATGGAGATCGGTCAGATTGTCAGCCGGGTCAGTCATTAGAATGGTCAAGTCTTTGAATGGTGCTCAGTGGGGAGGGTGGGCTGCAGGGGGATGTTCAGATGGTCTGGATGATCAGTGGGTATAGGGGTCAGTAGTGAATGGTGCTCAGTGGCATTTAGTCAGCGACGAGTTGACTGGGGGGGTAATTAAATTTGTAGTCCTGAGGAAGGGAGGTGGGGTTTCCCCAAGGGGCTCATAATAACTCACGTGGCAGTGTCTGGTAGGCAGGCATGGTCTGGTGGGCTCACACGGAAGACACAGTCAGAAGTGTTCTGTAGATCAGGTGGTTTTCCGTGGGATCCAGAGGAATGTGGAGGTGGTGAAGTCGGGACACGGGGAGGGGAACAGATGTTCTATGGATTTGGCCAGAGGGGATCGAGGGGACGGTCAGGATGTTAGAAAGTTAGATGTGGAATAACATGGAGTGTCATGGCAGTCTATTGTTCTTATTGGATTATTAGCCACTGGTGGGTGGTCTATGGATCTAAAGATCTATCGATCACCATATTATCAACAGATACCTCAGTAATCTAGTGAGATCTAAATTTGAAGTAGATTTAATTCTTCTAAATTGGTCTAAGTGATGACTATTGTCAGTCAATCTGAACAATTGGAAGTTTGTAATTTACATCACAATATCTGGTGGATCCATTACAGGACGATGGCTCAGTTAAAGATTGAACTTCTCGGGTAATTGTCACACAAGATTTACCGGGGGATTCTGGGGTGTGGTGTGGGTGTCCCCAGCATCTTTTTTGGGTATGCCTAATTAGGATGTCTCAGAGTGTGAAAAGTATGTGCCCAAATTGAATATAACCTAAAACATTAGTTCAGCCTTAAGCAGGAATAATGAGTTGAACATTGGACATGTACTTAAACAAGAACATAACCTGTTCAGAGAGGTGAAGAAAATGTTGATAAAAATGGTGCCAGAAATGACATTGGTAACATTACGTTCAGTTACACTGATAACATTCAGATACATTAGCAACATGGAGAACAGCATTGAGAAGTATTTTCAATAGATGTTTAAAGTTCTGAGCGGTTTAGACGAAGTGCAGAGAAACTGTAACTATTGCTGGAAAAATTGAATATATTTGTCTCAATTTCACCAATATCTTCCAAAGAAAACCAATCGATTTGAAGGAAACAGGGTGATAACGGAGGTGGGATATTTGGGCTAGAAGGATTGACCTTGCAGTGTCCGGCACAGACTCGCTGACGTTCCTCAGTGCTGTTAACTATTCAATAAATCTACTGGGCCACCCTGTAAAATGCAACAAAGGCTCATGTTTCCTTTCTCAAATCACTGGAATAGTTGTTAGTATATTCTCGGTTCTTACCTTGTGCTGTGGTTCTTGATTCTGGTTCCAGAGAGTCCTGATAAATTAGTGTAGAGTTTACAGCAGATTATCGAACACACCCTGGGTAAAGAATAACTACACATCAGGGTCATAAACAAGACCTTCACCCTGATCAGCACAAACCATTAACACATTGTACTTTTATTTAGAGCTGCATCCGGATTAAATGACATATCATTTTAATTGAATTGTTCTGATTAGTTGCTGACCAATTTTGACAAGGATGTTCATTTTGTTGCCTGTTGATAGTGATTACATTTCCCCCTGCTCTTTTAGAAACACAGAAAAACAGTCCCCATTTACTGGCTGTGATTTTTTTTTTCTCTTTGTATTACGTATTGTATAACGTCTTTATTATTGGAATATCAACTTTCAAACATAGCAAAGTTCAAAACTCAAACATTGTTGGTTTATTGGGTTCAGACACCAGAGGATAGGAAACACTGAGATTTACCATTAAAATATCTTCATTTTCAATCACTAGATTTTCACTTTATTTTGCTACAATTCTATCTGTGTAAATGTAATTTATTGATATTGTTGATGCATTAATCTCGGTACCCAGGCTTCTATTCTACTGCCCTGAACTTGTGTGTTTTCCATCATCGATAATTCTCCCAGCAACAGTAGATTAATGAGGAGAATGTCTCAGACTAGTCTCTAGTTGGTTATCTGCGCTATTTTTTGTTCACAGCCTGAGATGTGATCAGGAATATAGCAGCTAATTAGCCTCAATATTTGGTAATTAGCTTTGTCTGCTGGTTTCATTTTTTGGAATGGAATCACTCAATGTCTGTCCCGTGAGAGAACAGATCTACCAGAGGGAGTGGCAGTATTATCACAGGAGAGGTGGTGGGAACCCTCAGAATTGAACTTCTCAGGCAATGTGGTACAACCCTGACTAAAGGACCTCTGGCCTGTTGTAGGGACATCTTTGGATACCTCACAGTTAGGATGTCCCCGGCCCCACACTGCATGTCAGACTTGACTTGCTCAGACCTAGGAGGTCACAATGAAACTTTATGAAACTTTGTTCCAGCTTCAAGCAGGAATATCCCCTCGAGTAAAAGACACACACGAGAGTGAAGATGTAAGGTTCACAGAGGATAAAGAAAAAAAAAGAAAATCATACATGGATGAAGGAACTCAGTTGCATGATTACTGTCAGCACATGTAAAAAAAGGTTCAACAGAAGCTTTCATGTGATGTTACAAACACTGAACAGTTCAATATTAAATGCAGATAAACTGTTATCATTGTTAGAAGGATTGGGAAGTGTTTCTATCCCATTTCACTTTGTTTAATCAGAAACAAAGAAGTATTGAAGGAAAGGATGAGGGGGTACATGGACAAATAGGGGCTAGAAGGACTGTCTGGATTGTTCTCACAGAAAACTAACACAGACACACTGACCTCCTTGAACTTTCTAACCTATCGATCCATGGCACCAAAACTCAAGATTGTTCAGATTCCCTACATTAAAACAATGTAAAGGTGGTGAGGATATTCTGGGCTCTTACCGTGAACAGCCGTTCCCACTCCTGGTTCCAGAAAATCTGAACAAATTAGTACAGTGGATTCAACCGCTTATCAAACACACCCTGGGTAAAGATCAGTTACACACAGTCATAAATACGACCTTCAGTCTGATCAGTGCAACTCCTCACCACACCTTTCTCTTAATGCCAGCTGGGTCTGAATTAAACAGTATAATTTTACTGAATCCTTTCAATAAATCCGTAATCAGTTTAAACAAAGACATTCATTCTGTGTACCTAATAACAGAGAGTATTGTCCACAGATTCTTTAAGACCCACAGAGAAATAGTCAGCAGTTGTTAGATGTTATCACCCACTGTCTAACTTATCTATTATTTAATGAGGCAATTCCCGGGAGAACAAGGTTCAAAGATCAATGTTCATTTATGGGTTTCATCCGGCAGAGAACAGGACACAATAAACTCTCTTCTTTGAAACATACTTGCTCTCAATCACTAAATTTAAATGTTGTACAAAATGATGGACATTTTGAGCATTAACTTGTGTGACTCTGTTACAATTGGTGACAGGATTCAGAAACTTCTAATCCAATTTCACAGAGGACGTACGTACGTGTGTGAGAAAGATAGATAGATAGATAGATAGATACATAGATAGACAGATAGATAGATAGATAGACAGATAGATAGACAGATAGATAGATCACGATTGCACCAAAAAGTCAATATTTCACAATTTCCCTACGTTAAAATTTGATAAATGTTGTCACACAGCAGAGTCATAAACATGAACTTCAGCCTGCTCAGTACAAATCCTCATCACATTTTCCCTAATTTAGTGCTGGGTCTGAATCGCTCATATCCTCATGTATATTAACTTATACCAATAATTCACTGATCAAGTTGAACAAAGTCAGTCATTTTGTGTGCCTGTTGAGAGTAATACTTCCTCTGGTAAATTCCGATCTACCGGGAAACAGTATGCAGTTGTTAGATTTGATGTTTTCCTTATTTTATTACCCACTGTATAATGTCTTTATTATTTGACTATACACATCCAGACAGAACAATGTGCAAAGAGTATTGTTCCTTTATTGGGTTCAGACATCATCATGTAGGAAATGTGTTGAAATATGTGTTAAAAAAAACGTTGTTTTCAACCATTAGATCTTTAATTCTATTTTGTCAGAGAAACTGTCTCTGTGTCTCAGTGTCTCAGGGTCTCAGGACCTCTGGGTCTCTGGGTGTCTGAGTCTCAGTGTCTCAGTGCCTCAGGGTCTCAGGGACTCAGTGTCTCAGGGTCTCAGGGTCTTTCGGTCTCAGTGTCTCAGGGTCTCAGGGTCAGTGTCTCAGGGCCTCTGGGTCTCTGGGTCTCAGTGTCTCAGGGTCTCAGGGCCTCTGGGTCTCAGTGTCTCAGTGTCTCACGTCCTCTGGGTTTCTGAGTCTCAATGTCTCAGTGTCTCGGGGTCTCAGGGCATCTGGCTCTCTGTGTCTCAGGGACTCAGGGCCTCTGGGTCTCTGTGTCTCAGGGTCTCAGGGTCTCAGGGCCTCTGGGTCTCTGGGTCTCTGAGTCTCAATGTCTCAGTGTCTCAGTGTCTCAGGGCCTCTGGGTCTCTGGGTCTCTGAGTCTCAATGTCTCAGTGTCTCAGTGTCTCAGTTTCTCAGGGTCTCAGGGCCTCTGGGTCTCAGGACCTCTGGGTCTCAGTGTCTCACGTCCTCTGGGTCTCTTGGTCTCTGAGTCTCAATGTCTCAGTGTCTCAGTGTCGCAGGGCCTCTGGGTCTGCCTGGCTCATGTCCTCTGAGTCTCTGGGTTTCTGAGTCTCAATGTCTCAGTGTCTCAGGATCTCAGGGCATCTGGCTCTCTGTGTCTCAGGGACTCAGGGCCTCTGGGTCTCAGGGTCTCAGTGTCACAGGGTCTCAGGGTCTTAGGGTCACATGGCCTCTGGGTCTCAGGGTCTCAGGGTCTCAAGGCCTCTGGGTCTCAGGGTCTCAGGTCCTCTGGGTCTCTGGGTCTCAGTGTCTCAGGGTCTCAGGGCCTCTGGGTCTCTGGGTCTCTGAGTCTCAATGTCTCAGTGTCTCAGTGTCTCAGGGTCTCTGCGTCTCTGGGTCTCAATTACTCAGTGTCTCAGGGTCTCAGGTCCTCTGGGTCTCTGGTCTCCGAGTCTCAATATCTCAGTGTCTCAGTGTCTCAGGGTCCCAGGGTCTCAGTACCTCTGGGTCTCAGGGTCTCAGGGTCTCAGGGCCTCTGCGTCTCTGGGTCTCAATGTCTCAGAGTCTCAGGGTCTCTGGGTCTCAGTGCCTCAGTGTCTCAGGGTCTCAGGGCCTCTGTGTCTCAGTGTCTCAGGTCCTCTGGGTCTCTGGGTCTCTGGGTCTTTGAGTCTCAATGTCTGAGTGTCTCAGGGTCTCAGGGTCTCAGGGCCTCTGGGTCTCTGGGTCTCTGAGTCTCAATATCTCAACGTCTCAGGGTCTCAGGGCCTCTGGGTTTCTGGGTCTCTGGGACGCAATGTCTCAGTGTATCAGGGCCTCAGTGTCTCAGGGTCTCAGGGCCTCTGGTTCTCTGTGTCTCAGTGTCTCAGGGTCTCTGGCACTCAAGGACTCAGCGTCCCAGTGTCTCAGGGTCTCAGGGTGTCAGGACCTCTGGTTATCGGGGTCTCTGGGTCTCTGTGTCTCAGGTTCTCAGAGTCTCAGGGCCTCTGGGTTTCTGTGTCTCAGGGTCTCAGGGCCTCTGGGTCTCAGTGTCTCAGGGACTCAGGGCCTCTGGGTCTGTGTGTCTCAGGGTCTCAGGTCCTCTCGGTCTCTGGGTCTCTGAGTGTCAATGTCTCAGTGTCTCAGTGTCTCAGGGTCTCAGGGCCTCTGGGTGTCTGAGTCTCAATGTCTCAGTGTCTTAGTGTCTCAGGGTCTCAGGGCCTCTGGGTCTCTGTGTCTCAGTGTCTCAGGGTCTCAGTGCCTCTGGGTCTCTGGGTCTCTGAGTCTCAGTGTCTCAGGGTCTCAGTGGCTTGGGTTCTCAGGGCCTCTGGTTCTCTGTGTCTCAGTGTCTCAGGGTCTCAGGGACTCAGCGTCTCAGTGTCTCAGGGTCTCAGGGTGTCAGCGTCTCTGGGTCTCAGAATCTCAGGGCCTCTGGGTATCTGTGTCTCAGGGTCTCAGGGTTTCAGGTCCTCTGGGTCTCTGTGCCTCAGGTTCTCAGAGTCTCAGGGCCTCTGGGTTTCTGTGTCTCAGGGTCTCAGGGACTCAGGGCCTCTGCGTCTGTGTGTCTCAGGGCCTTTGGGTCTCTGGGTCTCAGTGTATCAGGATCTCAGGGCCTCTGGGTCTCTGGGTCTCTCAGTCTCAATGTCTCAGTGTGTCAGTGTCTCAGGGTCGCAGGGCCTCTGGGTCTCAGGGTCTCAGTGTCTCAGGGTCTCACGGCCTCTGGGTCTCAGGGTCTCAGGGTCTGAGGGTCTCCGGGCCTCTGGGTCTCTGGGTCTCTGAGTCTCAATGTCTCAGTGTCTCAGGTTCTCAGGGTCTCTGAGTCTCAGTGTCTCAGGGTCTCAGGGCCTCTGGGTCTCTGGGCCTCTGAGTCTCAATGTCTCAGTGTCTCAGGTTCTCAGTGTCTCAGGGCCTCTGGGTCTCAGGGTCTCAGTGTCTCAGGGTCTCAGGGCCTCCAGGTCTCCGTGTCTCAGGGTCTCAGGGCCTCAGGGCTTCTGGGTCTCTGGGTCACAGGGCCTCTGGGTCTCTGTGTCTCAGTGTCTCAGGGTCTCAGGGCCCCTGGGTCTCTGTGTCTCAATGTCTCAGCGTCTCAGGGTCTCAGGGTCTCAGGGCCTCTGTGTCTCTGAGTCTCAATGTCTAAGTGTCTCAGTGTCTCAGGGTCTCAGGGCATCTGGATCTCTGTGTCTCATGTCCTCCTGGTCTCTGGGACTCTGAGGCTCAATGTCTCAGTGTCTCAGGCTCTCAGGGCTTCTGGGTCTCTGTGTCTCAGGGTCTCAGGGTCTCAGGGCGTCTGGGTCTCTGTGTCTCAGTGTCTCAGGGCCTCTGCGTCTCAGGGTCTCAGTGTCTCAGGGTCTCAGTGTCTCAGGGTTTTCTGGGTCTCAGGGTCTCAGGGTCTCTGGGTCTCTGTGTCTCAGGGTCTCTGTGTCTCAGGGTCTCAGGGCCTCTGGGTCTCTGGGCCTCAGTGTCTCAGGGTCTCAGGGACTCTGGGTCTCTGTGTCTCAGGGTCTCTGTGTCTCAGGGTCTCAGTGCCTCTGGGTCTCTGGGCCTCAGTGTCTCAGGGTCTCAGGGCATCTGGGTCTCTGTGTCTCAGGGTCTCTGTGTCTCAGGGTCTCAGGGCCTCTGGGTCTCTGTGTCTCAGGGTCTCAGGCCCTCTGGGACTCAGGGCCTCTGGGTCTCTGAGTCTCAATGTCTCAATGCCTCTGGGTCTCTGTGTCTCAGGGCCTCTGGGTCTCTGTGTTCTACTGTCTCAGGGTCTCAGGTTCTCAGGGCCTCTGGGTCTCAGGGTCTCAGTGTCACAGGGTCTCAGGGTCTCTGGGTCTCTGTGTCTAAGGGTCACAGGGCCTATGGGTCTCTGTGTCTCAGGGTCTCAGGGCCTCAGTGTCTCAGGGTCTCAGGGACTCTGGGTCTCTGTGTCTCAGGGTCTCTGTGTCTCAGGGTCTCAGGGCCTCTGGCTCTCTGTGTCTCAGGGTCTCAGGGCCTCTGGGTCTCAATGTCTCAGTGTCTCAGGTTCTCATGGCCTCTGGGTCTCTGTGTCTCAGTGTCTCAGGATCTCAGGGCCTCTGGGTCTCAGGGTCTCAGTGTCTCAGGGTCTCAGGGTCTCACGGCCTCTGGGTCTCAGGGTCTCAGTGCCTCAGGGTCTCAGGGTCTCTGGGTCTCTGGGTCTCAGTGTCTCAGGGTCTCAGGGACTCTGGGTCTCAGGGTCTCAGTGTCTCAGGGCCTCTGGGTCTCTGGGTCTCAGTGTCTCAGGGTCTCAGGGTCTCCGGGCCTCTGGGTCTCTGGGTCTCTGAGTCTCAATGTCTCAGTGTCTCAGGTTCTCAGGGTCTCTGAGTCTCAGTGTCTCGGGTCTCAGGGCCTCTGGGTCTCTGGGTCTCTGAGTCTCAATGTCTCAGTGTCTCAGGTTCTCAGGGTCTCAGGGCCTCTGGGTCTCAGGGTCTCAGTGTCTCAGGGTCTCAGGGCCTCCACGTCTCCGAGTCTCAGGGACACAGGGCCTCGGGCTTCTGGGTCTCTGGGCCACAGGGCCTCTGGGTCTCTGGGTCTCTGTGTCTCAGTGTCTCAGCGTCTCAGGGTCTCAGGGTCTCAGGGCATCTGGATCTCTGTGTCTCATGTCCTCCTGGTCTCTGGGACTCTGAGGCTCAATGTCTCAGTGTCTCAGGGTCTCAGGGCTTCTGGGTTACTGCGTCTCAGGGTCTCAGTGTCTCAGGGGCTCAGTGTCTCAGGGCCTCTGGGTCTCAGGGTCTCAGGGTCTCAGTGTCTCAGGGTCTCTGTGTCTCA
The DNA here is from genome assembly GCF_965287045.1 of Carcharhinus amblyrhynchos. NCBI lineage: Eukaryota > Metazoa > Chordata > Chondrichthyes > Carcharhiniformes > Carcharhinidae > Carcharhinus > Carcharhinus amblyrhynchos. The sequence goes on along the minus strand of NW_027649802.1, from coordinate 668,607 downwards.
GGGTCTCCGGGTCTCAGGGCCTATGGGTCTCTGGGTCTCAGTGTCTCAGGGTCTCCGGGCCTCTGGGTCTCTGTGTTTCAGGGTCTCAGGGCCTCTGGGTCTCGGTGTCTCAGGGTCTCTGTGTCTCAGGGTCTCAGGGCCTCTGGGCCTCTGGGCCTCAGTGTCTCAGGGTCTCAGGGACTCTTGGTCTCTGTGTCTCAGGGTCTCTGTGTCTCAGGGTCTCAGGGCCTCTGGGTCTCTGTGTCTCAGGGTCTCAGGGCCTCTGGGTCTCAGGGCCTCTGGGTCTCTGGGTCTCTGAGTCTCAATGTCTCAGTGCCACTGGGTCTCTGTGTCTCAGGGCCTCTGGGTCTCTGTGTTCTAGTGTCTCAGGGTCTCAGGGTCTCAGGTTCTCAGGGTCTCAGTGTCTCAGGGTCTCAGGGTCTCTGGGTCCCTGTGTCTCAGGGTCTCAGGGCCTCTGGGTCTCTGTGTCTCAGGGTCTCAGGGCCTCTGGGTCTCTGTGTCTCAGGGTCTCAGGGCCTCTAGGTCTCAGTGTCTCAGGTTCTCAGGGTCTCAGGGCCTCTAAGTCTCAGGGTCTCAGGGCCTCTGGGTGTCATGGTCTCAGTGTCACAGGGTCTCAGGGTCTCCGGGCCTCTGGGTCTCTGTGTCTCAGGGTCTCAGGGCCTCTGGGTCTCAGGGCCTCTGGGTCTCTGAGTCTCAATGTCTAAGTGCCTCTGGGTCTCTGTGTCTCAGGGCCTTTGGGTCTCTGTGTTCTACTGTCTCAGGGTCTCAGGGTCTCAGGTTCTCAGGGCCTCTGGGTCTCTGGGTCTCAGTGTCTCAGGGTGTCTGGGTCTCTGGGTCTCAGTGTCTCAGGATCTCAGGGTCTCTGGGTCTCTGTGTCTCAGGGTCTCAGGGCCTCTGGGTCTCTGGGTCTCAGTGTCTCAGGGTCTCAGGGCCTCTGGGTCTCTGTGTCTCAGGGTCTCTGTGTCTCAGGGTCTCAGGGCCTCTGGGTCTCTGTGTCTCAATGTCTCAGGGTCTCAGGGACTCTGGGTCTCTGTGCCTCAGGGTCTCTGTGTCTCAGGGTCTCAGGGCCTCTGGGTCTCTGTGTCTCAGGGTCTCAGGGCCTCTGGGTCTCAGGGCCTCTGGGTCTCTGGGTCTCTGAGTCTCAATGTCTCAGTGCTACTGGGTCTCAGTGTCTCAGGGTCTCTGGGTCTCTGTGTCTCAGGGTCTCAGGGCCTATGGGTCTCTGGGTCTCAGTGTCTCAGGGTCTCCGGGCCTCTGGGTCTCTGTGTCTCAGGGTCTCAGGGCCTCTGGGTCTCTGTGTCTCAGGGTCTCTGTGTCTCAGGGTCTCAGGGCCTCTGGGTCTCTGTGTCTCAGGGTCTCTGTGTCTCAGGGTCTCAGGGCCTCTGGGTCTCTGTGTCTCAGGGTCTCAGGGCCTCCGGGTCTCAGGGCCTCTGGGTCTCTGAGTCTCAATGTCTAAGTGCCTCTGGGTCTCTGTGTCTCAGGGCCTCTGGGTCTCTGTGTTCTACTGTCTCAGGCTCTCAGGGTCTCAGGGTCTCAGGTTCTCAGGGCCTCTGGGTCTCAGGGTCTAGTGTCTCAGGGTCTCAGGGTCTCTGGGTCTCAGTGTCTAAGGGTCTCAGGGCCTCTGGGTCTCAGTGTCTCAGGGTCTCAGGGCCTCTGTGTCTCAGGGCCTCTGGGTCTCTGCGACTCAGTGTCTCAGGGTCTCAGGGACTCTGGGTCTCTGTGTCTCAGGGTCTCTGTGTCTCAGGGTCTCAGGGCCTCTGGGTCTCGGTGTCTCAGGGTCTCAGGGCCTCTGGGTCTCTGGGTCTCTTGGTCTCTGAGTCTCAATGTCTCAGTGTCACAGGGTCTCAGGGCCTCTGTGTCTCACTCAGTGTCTCAGGGCCTCTGGGTCTCAATGTCTCAGTGTCTCAGGTTCTTATGGCCTCTGGGTCTCTGTGTCTCAGTGTCTCAGGGTCTCAGGGCCTCTGGGTCTCAGGGTCTCAGTGTCTCAGGGTCTCAGGGTCTCACGGCCTCTGGGTCTCAGGGTCTCAGTGTCTCAGGGTCTCAGGGTCTCTGGGTCTCAGTGTCTCAGGGTCTCAGGGACTCTGGGTCTCAGGGTCTCAGTGTCTCAGGGCCTCTGGGTCTCTGGGTCTCAGTGTCTCAGGGTCTCAGGGTCTCCGGGCCTCTGGGTCTCTGGGTCTCTGAGTCTCAATGTCTCAGTGTCTCAGGTTCTCAGGGTCTCTGAGTCTCAGTGTCTCGGGTCTCAGGGCCTCTGGGTCTCTGGGTCGCTAAGTCTCAATGTCTCAGTGTCTCAGGTTCTCAGGGTCTCAGGGCCACTGGGTCTCAGGGTCTCAGTGTCTCAGGGTCTCAGGGCCTCCACGTCTCCGAGTCTCAGGGTCTCAGGGCCTCAGGGCTTCTGGGTCTCTGGGCCACAGGGCCTCTGGGTCTCTGTGTCTCAGTGTCTCAGGGTCTCAGGGCCTCTGGGTCTCTGTGTCTCAATGTCTCAGCGTCTCAGGGTCTCAGGGCTTCTGGGTTACTGCGTCTCAGGGTCTCAGTGTCTCAGGGGCTCAGTGTCTCAGGGCCTCTGGGTCTCTGTGTCTCAGTGTCTCAGGGTCTCAGTGCCTCTGGGTCTCTGGGTCTCTGAGTCTCAGTGTCTCAGGGTCTCAGTGGCTCGGGTTCTCAGGGCCTCTGGTTCTCTGTGTCTCAGTGTCTCAGGGTCTCAGGGACTCAGCGTCTCAGTGTCTCAGGGTCTCAGGGTGTCAGCGTCTCTGGGTCTCAGAATCTCAGGGCCTCTGGGTATCTGTGTCTCAGGGTCTCAGGGTTTCAGGTCCTCTGGGTCTCTGTGCCTCAGGTTCTCAGAGTCTCAGGGCCTCTGGGTTTCTGTGTCTCAGGGTCTCAGGGACTCAGGGCCTCTGCGTCTGTGTGTCTCAGGTTCTCAGGGCCTTTGGGTCTCTGGGTCTCAGTGTATCAGGATCTCAGGGCCTCTGGGTCTCTGGGTCTCTCAGTCTCAATGTCTCAGTGTGTCAGTGTCTCAGGGTCGCAGGGCCTCTGGGTCTCAGGGTCTTAGTGTCTCAGGGTCTCACGGCCTCTGGGTCTCAGGGTCTCAGGGTCTGAGGATCTCCGGGCCTCTGGGTCTCTGGGTCTCTGAGTCTCAATGTCTCAGTGTCTCAGGTTCTCAGGGTCTCTGAGTCTCAGTGTCTCAGGGTCTCAGGGCCTCTGGGTCTCTGGGCCTCTGAGTCTCAATGTCTCAGTGTCTCAGGTTCTCAGTGTCTCAGGGCCTCTGGGTCTCAGGGTCTCAGTGTCTCAGGGTCTCAGGGCCTCCAGGTCTCCGTGTCTCAGGGTCTCAGGGCCTCAGGGCTTCTGGGTCTCTGGGTCACAGGGCCTCTGGGTCTCTGTGTCTCAGTGTCTCAGGGTCTCAGGGCCCCTGGGTCTCTGTGTCTCAATGTCTCAGCGTCTCAGGGTCTCAGGGTCTCAGGGCCTCTGTGTCTCTGAGTCTCAATGTCTAAGTGTCTCAGTGTCTCAGGGTCTCAGGGCATCTGGATCTCTGTGTCTCATGTCCTCCTGGTCTCTGGGACTCTGAGGCTCAATGTCTCAGTGTCTCAGGGTCTCAGGGCTTCTGGGTCTCTGTGTCTCAGGGTCTCAGGGTCTCAGGGCGTCTGGGTCTCTGTGTCTCAGTGTCTCAGGGCCTCTGCGTCTCAGGGTCTCAGTGTCTCAGGGTCTCAGTGTCTCAGGGTTTTCTGGGTCTCAGGGTCTCTGGGTCTCTGTGTCTCAGGGTCTCTGTGTCTCAGGGTCTCAGGGCCTCTGGGTCTCTGGGCCTCAGTGTCTCAGGGTCTCAGGGACTCTGGGTCTCTGTGTCTCAGGGTCTCTGTGTCTCAGGGTCTCAGTGCCTCTGGGTCTCTGGGCCTCAGTGTCTCAGGGTCTCAGGGCATCTGGGTCTCTGTGTCTCAGGGTCTCTGTGTCTCAGGGTCTCAGGGCCTCTGGGTCTCTGTGTCTCAGGGTCTCAGGCCCTCTGGGACTCAGGGCCTCTGGGTCTCTGAGTCTCAATGTCTCAATGCCTCTGGGTCTCTGTGTCTCAGGGCCTCTGGGTCTCTGTGTTCTACTGTCTCAGGGTCTCAGGGTCTCAGGTTCTCAGGGCCTCTAGGTCTCAGGGTCTCAGTGTCACAGGGTCTCAGGGACTCTGGGTCTCTGTGTCTAAGGGTCTCAGGGCCTATGGGTCTCTGTGTCTCAGGGTCTCAGGGCCTCAGTGTCTCAGGGTCTCAGGGACTCTGGGTCTCTGTGTCTCAGGGTCTCTGTGTCTCAGGGTCTCAGGGCCTCTGGCTCTCTGTGTCTCAGGGTCTCAGGGCCTCTGGGTCTCTGGGTCTCTTGGTCTCTGAGTCTCAATGTCTCAGTGTCACAGGGTCTCAGGGCCTCTGTGTCTCACTCAGGGTCTCAGGGCCTCAGTGTCTCAGGGTCTCAGGGACTCTGGGTCTCTGTGTCTCAGGGTCTCAATGTCTCAGTGTCTCAGGTTCTCATGGCCTCTGGGTCTCTGTGTCTCAGTGTCTCAGGATTTCAGGGCCTCTGGGTCTCAGGGTCTCAGTGTCTCAGGGTCTCAGGGTCTCACGGCCTCTGGGTCTCAGGGTCTCAGTGCCTCAGGGTCTCAGGGTCTCTGGGTCTCAGTGTCTCAGGGTCTCAGGGACTCTGGGTCTCAGGGTCTCAGTGTCTCAGGGCCTCTGGGTCTCTGGGTCTCAGTGTCTCAGGGTCTCAGGGTCTCCGGGCCTCTGGGTCTCTGGGTCTCTGGGTCTCTGAGTCTCAATGTCTCAGTGTCTCAGGTTCTCAGGGTCTCTGAGTCTCAGTGTCTCGGGTCTCAGGGCCTCTGGGTCTCTGGGTCTCTGAGTCTCAATGTCTCAGTGTCTCAGGTTCTCAGGGTCTCAGGGCCTCTGGGTCTCAGGGTCTCAGTGTCTCAGGGTCTCAGGGCCTCCACGTCTCCGAGTCTCAGGGACTCAGGGCCTCGGGCTTCTGGGTCTCTGGGCCACAGGGCCTCTGGGTCTCTGGGTCTCTGTGTCTCAGTGTCTCAGCGTCTCAGGGTCTCAGGGTCTCAGGGCATCTGGATCTCTGTGTCTCATGTCCTCCTGGTCTCTGGGACTCTGAGGCTCAATGTCTCAGTGTCTCAGGGTCTCAGGGCTTCTGGGTTACTGCGTCTCAGGGTCTCAGTGTCTCAGGGGCTCAGTGTCTCAGGGCCTCTGGGTCTCAGGGTCTCAGGGTCTCAGTGTCTCAGGGTCTCTGTGTCTCAGGGTCTCCGGGTCTCAGGGCCTATGGGTCTCTGGGTCTCAGTGTCTCCGGGCCTCTGGGTCTCTGTGTTTCAGGGTCTCAGGGCCTCTGGGTCTCGGTGTCTCAGGGTCTCTGTGTCTAAGGGTCTCAGGGCCTCTGGGCCTCTGGGCCTCAGTGTCTCAGGGTCTCAGGGACTCTTGGTCTCTGTGTCTCAGGGTCTCTGTGTCTCAGGGTCTCAGGGCCTCTGGGTCTCTGTGTCTCAGGGTCTCAGGGCCTCTGGGTCTCAGGGCCTCTGGGTCTCTGGGTCTCTGAGTCTCAATGTCTCAGTGCCACTGGGTCTCTGTGTCTCAGGGCCTCTGGGTCTCTGTGTTCTAGTGTCTCAGGGTCTCAGGGTCTCAGGTTCTCAGGGTCTCAGTGTCTCAGGGTCTCAGGGTCTCTGGGTCCCTGTGTCTCAGGGTCTCAGGGCCTCTGGGTCTCTGTGTCTCAGGGTCTCAGGGCCTCTGGGTCTCTGTGTCTCAGGGTCTCAGGGCCTCTGGGTCTCTGTGTCTCAGTGTCTCAGGGTCTCAGGGTCTCTGCATCTCTGCGTCTCAGGGTCTCAGGGCCTCTGGGTGTCATGGTCTCAGTGTCACAGGGTCTCAGGGTCTCAGGGCCTCTGGGTCTCAGGGTCTCTGGGTCTCTGGGTCTCTGTGTCTCAGGGCCTTTGGGTCTCTGTGTTCTACTGTCTCAGGGTCTCAGGGTCTCAGGTTCTCAGGGCCTCTGGGTCTCTGGGTCTCAGTGTCTCAGGGTGTCTGGGTCTCTGGGTCTCAGTGTCTCAGGATCTCAGGGTCTCTGGGTCTCTGTGTCTCAGGGTCTCAGGGCCTCTGGGTCTCTGGGTCTCAGTGTCTCAGGGTCTCAGGGCCTCTGGGTCTCTGTGTCTCAGGGTCTCTGTGTCTCAGGGTCTCAGGGCCTCTGGGTCTCTGTGTCTCAATGTCTCAGGGTCTCAGGGACTCTGGGTCTCTGTGCCTCAGGGTCTCTGTGTCTCAGGGTCTCAGGGCCTCTGGGTCTCTGTGTCTCAGGGTCTCAGGGCCTCTGGGTCTCAGGGCCTCTGGGTCTCTGGGTCTCTGAGTCTCAATGTCTCAGTGCTACTGGGTCTCAGTGTCTCAGGGTCTCTGGGTCTCTGTGTCTCAGGGTCTCAGGGCCTATGGGTCTCTGGGTCTCAGTGTCTCAGTGTCTCAGGGTCTCCGGGCCTCTGGGTCTCTGTGTCTCAGGGTCTCAGGGCCTCTGGGTCTCTGTGTCTCAGGGTCTCTGTGTCTCAGGGTCTCAGGGCCTCTGGGTCTCTGTGTCTCAGGGTCTCTGTGTCTCAGGGTCTCAGGGCCTCTGGGTCTCTGTGTCTCAGGGTCTCAGGGCCTCCGGGTCTCAGGGCCTCTGGGTCTCTGAGTCTCAATGTCTAAGTGCCTCTGGGTCTCTGTGTCTCAGGGCCTCTGGGTCTCTGTGTTCTACTGTCTCAGGCTCTCAGGGTCTCAGTGTCTCAGGTTCTCAGGGCCTCTGGGTCTCAGGGTCTAGTGTCTCAGGGTCTCAGGGTCTCTGGGTCTCAGTGTCTAAGGGTCTTAGGGCCTCTGGGTCTCAGTGTCTCAGGGTCTCAGGGCCTCTGTGTCTCAGGGCCTCTGGGTCTCTGCGACTCAGTGTCTCAGGGTCTCAGGGACTCTGGGTCTCTGTGTCTCAGGGTCTCTGTGTCTCAGGGTCTCAGGGCCTCTGGGTCTCTGTGTCTCAGGGTCTCAGGGCCTCTGGGTCTCTGGGTCTCTTGGTCTCTGAGTCTCAATGTCTCAGTGTCACAGGGTCTCAGGGCCTCTGTGTCTCACTCAGTGTCTCAGGGCCTCTGGGTCTCAATGTCTCAGTGTCTCAGGTTCTTATGGCCTCTGGGTCTCTGTGTCTCAGTGTCTCAGGGTCTCAGGGCCTCTGGGTCTCAGGGTCTCAGTGTCTCAGGGTCTCAGGGTCTCACGGCCTCTGGGTCTCAGGGTCTCAGTGTCTCAGGGTCTCAGGGTCTCTGGGTCTCAGTGTCTCAGGGTCTCAGGGACTCTGGGTCTCAGGGTCTCAGTGTCTCAGGGCCTCTGGGTCTCTGGGTCTCAGTGTCTCAGGGTCTCAGGGTCTCCGGGCCTCTGGGTCTCTGGGTCTCTGAGTCTCAATGTCTCAGTGTCTCAGGTTCTCAGGGTCTCTGAGTCTCAGTGTCTCGGGTCTCAGGGCCTCTGGGTCTCTGGGTCGCTGAGTCTCAATGTCTCAGTGTCTCAGGTTCTCAGGGTCTCAGGGCCACTGGGTCTCAGGGTCTCAGTGTCTCAGGGTCTCAGGGCCTCCACGTCTCCGAGTCTCAGGGTCTCAGGGCCTCAGGGCTTCTGGGTCTCTGGGCCACAGGGCCTCTGGGTCTCTGTGTCTCAGTGTCTCAGTGTCTCAGGGTCTCAGGGCCTCTGGGTCTCTGTGTCTCAATGTCTCAGCGTCTCAGGGTCTCAGGGCTTCTGGGTTACTGCGTCTCAGGGTCTCAGTGTCTCAGGGGCTCAGTGTCTCAGGGCCTCTGGGTCTCAGGGTCTCAGTGACTCAGGGTCTCTGGGTCTCTGTGTCTCAGGGTCTCAGGGCCTATGGGTCTCTGGGTCTCAGTGTCTCTGGGTCTCCGGGCCTCTGGGCCTCTGGGTCTCTGTGTCTCAGGGTCTCTGTGTCTCAGGGTCTCAGGGCCTCTGGGTCTCTGTGTCTCAGGGTCTCAGGGCCTCTGGGTCTCAGGGCCTCTGGGTCTCTGAGTCTCAATGTCTAAGTGCCTCTGGGTCTCTGTGTCTCAGGGCCTCTGGGTGTCTGTGTTCTACTGTCTCAGGGTCTCAGGGTCTCAGTGTCTCAGGGCCTCTGGGTCTCTGTGTCTCAGGGTCTCAGGGCCTCTGTGTCTCAGGGTCTCAGGGCGTCTGGGTCTCTGCGACTCAGTGTCTCAGGGTCTCAGGGACTGTGGGTCTCTGTGTCTCAGGGTCTCTGTGTCTCAGGGTCTCAGGGCCTCTGGGTCTCTGTGTCTCTGGGTCTCTGAGAGTCAATGTCTCAGTGTCACAGGGTCTCAGGGCCTTTGTGTCTCACTCAGTGTCTCAGGGCCTCTGGGTCTCAATGTCTCAGTGTCTCAGGTTCTCATGGCCTCTAGGTCTCTGTGTCTCAGTGTCTCAGGGTCTCAGGGCCTCTGGGTCTCAGGGTATCAGTGTCTCAGGGTCTCAGGGCCTCTTGGTCTCAGGGTCTCAGTGTCTCAGGGTCTCAGGGTCTCACGGCCTCTGGGTCTCAGGGTCTCAGTGTCTCAGGGTCTCCGGGCCTCTGGGTCTCTGGGTCTCTGGGTCTCTGAGTCTCAATGTCTCAGTGTCTCACATTCTCAGGGTCTCTGAGTCTCAGTGTCTCAGGGTCTCAGGGCCTCTTGGTCTCTGGGTCTCTGTGTCTCAATGTCTCAGTGTCTCAGGTTCTCAGGGCCTCAGGGCCTCTGTGTCTCAGGGCCTCCAGGTCTCCGTGTCTCAGGGTCTCAGGGCCTCAGGGCTTTTGGGTCTCTGGGTCACAGGGCCTCTGGGTCTCTGGGTCTCCGGGTCTCTGAGTCTCAATGTCTCAGTGTCTCACGTTCTCAGGGTCTCTGAGTCTCAGTTTCTCAGGTTCTCAGGGCCTCTGGGTCTCTGTGTCTCAATGTCTCAGCGTCTCAGAGTCTCAGGGCCGCCTTGTCTCTGAGTCTCAAGGTCTAAGTGTCTCAGTGTCTCAATGTCTCAGTGTCTCAGGGTCTCAGGGCTTCTGGGTCTCTGTGTCTCAGGGTCTCAGGGCGTCTGGGTCTCTGTGTCTCAGTGTCTCAGGGCCTCTGCGTCTCAGGGTCTCAGTGTCTCAGGGTCTCAGTGTCTCAGGGCCTCTGGGTCTCAGGGTCTCAGTGTCTCAGGGACTCAGGGTCTCTGGGTCTCTGTGTCTTAGGGTTCAGGGCCTCTGGGTCTCTGGGGCTCAGTGTCTCAGGGTCTCATGGTCTCAGGGCCTCTGGGTCTCTGGGTCTCAGTGTCTCAGTGTCTTAGGGCCTCTGGGTCTCTTGGTCTCTGAGTCTCAATGTCTCAGTGTCACAGGGTCTCAGGGCCTCTGTGTCTCAATGTCTCAGTGTCTCAGGTTCTCATTGCCTCTGGGTCTCTGTGTCTCAGTGTCTCAGGGTCTCAGGGTCTCACGGCCTCTGGGTCTCAGGGTCTCAGTGTCTCAGGGTCTCAGGGACTCTGGGTCACTTAGTCTCAATGTCTCAGTGTGTCACGTTCTCAGGGTCTCTGAGTCTCAGGTTCTCAGGGCCTCCAGGTCTCCGTGTCTCAGGGTCTCAGGGCCTCAGGGCTTTTGGGTCTGTGGGTCACAGGGCCTCTGGGTCTCTGTGTCTCAGTGTCTCAGGTTCTCAGGGCCTCTGGGTCTCTGTGTCTTAATGTCTCAGCGTCTCAGGGTCTCAGGGTCTCAGGGCCTCTGTGTCTCTGAGCCTCAATGTCTAAGTGTCTCAGTGTCTCAATGTCCCAGTGTCTCAGGGTCTCAGGGCGTCTGGGTCTCTGTGTCTCAGTGTCTCAGGGCCTCTGCGTCTCAGGGTCTCAGTGTCTCAGGGGCTCAGTGTCTCAGGGCCGCTGGGTCTCAGGGTCTCAGTGTCTCAGGGTCTCTGGGTCTCTGTGTCTCCGGCTTCAGGGCCTCTGGGTCTCTTGGGCTCAGTGTCTCAGGGTCTCAGGGTCTCAGGGCCTCTGGGTGTCTGAGTCTCAATGTCTCAGTGTCTCAGGGCCTTAGGGCCTCTGGGTCTCTGGGTCTCAGGGTCTCAGGGCCTGTGGGTCTCTGTGTCTCAGGGTCTCTGTATCTTAGGGTCTCAGGGCCTCTGGGTCTCTGGGTCTCAGTGTCTCAGGGCCTCTGGGTCTCAGGATCTCTGAGTCTCAATGTCTCTGTGTCTCATGGTCTCAGGGCCTCTGGGTCTCTGTGTCTCAGGGTCTCAGGGCCTCTGGGTCTCAGGATCTCTGAGTCTCAATGTCTCTGTGTCTCATGGTCTCAGGGCCTCTGGGTCTCTGTGTCTCAGGGCCTCTGGGTCTCTGTGTTCTAGTGTCTCATGGTCTCAGGGTCTCAGGTTCGCAGGGCCTCTGGGTCGCAGGTTCTCAGGGTCTCTGGGCCTCTGGGTCTCAGTGTCTCAGGGTCTCCGTGTCTCTGGGTCTCAGTGTCTAAGGGTCTCAGGGCCTCTGGGTCTCTGGGACTCAGTGTCTCAGGGCCTCTGGGTCTCTGTGTCTCAGGGTCTCAGGGCCTCTGGGTCACTGTGTCTCAGGGTCTCAGGGCCTCTGAGACTCAGTGTCTCAGGTTCTCAGGGTCTCAGGGCCTCTGAGTCTCAATGTCTCAGTGTCTCAGGTTCTCAGGGTCTCAGGGCCTCTGGGTCTCAGGGTCTCAGTGTCTCAGGGTCTCAGGGTCTCTGAGTCTCAGTGTCTCAGTGTCTCAGGTTCTCAGGGTCCTGAGTCTCAGTGTCTCAGTGTCTCAGGTTCTCAGGGTCTCTGAGTCTCAGTGTCTCAGTGTCTCAGGTTCTCAGGGTCCTGAGTCTCAGTGTCTCAGTGTCTCAGGTTCTCAGGGTCTCTGAGTCTCAGTGTCTCAGTGTCTCAGGTTCTCAGGGTCTCTGAGTCTCAGTGTCTCAGGGTCTCAGGGCCTCTGGGTCTCTGGGTCTCTGAGTCTCAATGTCTCAGTGTCTCAGGTTCTCAGGGTCTCAGGGCCTGTGGGTCTCAGGGTCTCAGTGTCTCAGGGTCTCAGGGCCTCCAGGTCTCAGTGTCTCAGGGTCTCAGGGCCTCAGGGCTTCTGGGTCTCTGGGTCACAGGGCCTCTGGGTATCTGTGTCTCAGTGTCTCAGGGTGTCAGGGCCTCTGGGTCTCTGTGTCTCAATGTCTCAGCGTCTCAGGGTCTCAGGGTCTCAGGGCCTCTGTGTCTCTGAGTCTCAATGTCTAAGTGTCTCAGTGTCTCAGTGTCTCAGGATCTCAGGGCATCTGGATCTCTGTGTCTCATGTCCTCCTGGTCTCTGGGACTCTGAGGCTCAATGTCTCAGTGTCTCAGGGCTTCTGGGTCTCTGTGTCTCAGGGTCTCAGCGTCTCAGGGCGTCTGGGTCTCTGTGTCTCAGTGTCTCAGGGCCTCTGCGTCTCAGGGTCTCAGTGTCTCAGGGTCTCAGTGTCTCAGGGCCTCTGGGTCTCAGGGTCTCAGTGTCTCAGGGTCTCAGGGTCTCTGGGCCTCTGTGTCTCAGGGTCTCAGGGCCTCTGGGTCTCTGGGGCTCAGTGTCTCAGGGTCTCAGGGTCTCAGGGCCTCTGGGTCCCTGGGTCTCTGAGTCTCAATGTCTCAGTGTCTCAGGGTCTCAGGGTCTCTGGGCCTCTGGGTCTCTGGGTCTCTGAGTCTCAATGTCTCAGTGTCGCAGGGTCTCAGGGCCTCTGGGTCTCTGTGTCTCAGGGCCTCTGGGTCTCTGTGTTCTAGTGTCTCAGGGTCTCAGGGTCTCAGGTTCTCAGGGCCTCTGGGTCTCAGGGACTCATGGTATCAGTGTCTCAGAGTCTCAGGGTCTCTGGGTCGCAGTGTCTCAGTATCTCAGGGCCTTTGGGTCTCAGGGTCTCAGTGTCTCTGGGTCGCAGTTTCTCAGGGTCTCAGGGCATCTGGGTGTCTGTGTCTCAGTGTCTCAGGGTCTCAGGGCCTCTGGGTCTCTTTGTCTCAGTGTCTCAGGACCTCTGGGTCTCAGGGTCTCAGTGTGTCAGGGTCTCAGGGCCTCTGCGTCTCTGGGTCTCAATGTCTCAGTGTCTCAGAGTCTCAGGGCCTCTGGGTCTCTGTGCCTTAGTGTCTCAGTGTCTCAGGGTCTCAGTGTCTCAGAGACTGGGCCTCTGAGTCTCAATGTCTCAGTGTCTCAGTGTCACAGGGTCCTAGGGTCTCAGGGCCTCTGGGTCTCTGTGTCTCAGGGTCTCAGGACCTCTGGGTCTCAGGGTCTCACTGTATCAGGGTCTCAGGGCCTCTGCGTCTCTGTGTCTCAATGTCTCAGTGTCTCAGGGTCTCAGGGCCTTTGGGTCTCAGGGTCTCTGAGTCTCAATGTCTCAGTGTCTCAGGGTCTCAGGGCCTCTGGGTCTCTGTGTCTCAGGATCTCAGGGTCTCAGGGCTTTTGGGTCTCTGGGTCTCTGAGTCTCAGTGACTCAGTGTCTCTGGGTCTCAGGGTCTCAGGGTCTCTGTGTCTCAGTGTCTCAGTTCCTCTGTGTCTCTGGGTCTCTGAGCCTCAATGTCTCAGTGTCTCAGGGTCTCAGGGTCTTAGGGTCTCCGGGCCTCTGTGTCTCTGGGTCTCTGGGCCTCTGAGTCTCAATGTCTCAGTGTCTCGGGTCTCGGGCCTCTGGGTCTCTGGGTCTCTGAGTCTCAATGTCTCAGTGTCTCAGGTTCTCAGGGTCTCAGGGCCTCTGGGCCTCAGGGTCTCAGTGTTTCAGGGTCTCAGGGCCTCCACGTCTCCGAGTCTCAGGGTCTCAGGGCCTCAGGGCTTCTGGGTCTCTGGGCCACAGGGCCTCTGGGTCTCTGTGTCTCAGGGTCTCAGGGTCTCAGGGCCTCTGTGTCTCTGAGTCTCAATGTCTAAGTGTCTCAGCGTCTCAGGGTCTCAGGGCCTCTGGGTCTCTGTGTCTCAACGTCTCAGCGTCTCAGGGTCTCAGGGCCTCTGTGTCTCTGAGTCTCAATGTCTAAGTGCCTCAGTGTCTCAGGGTCTCAGGGCATCTGGATCTCTGTGTCTCATGTCCTCCTGGTCTCTGGGACTCTGAGGCTCAATGTCTCAGTGTCTCAGGGCTTCTGGGTCTCTGTGTCTCAGGGTCTCAGGGTCTCAGGGCGTCTGGGTCTCTGTGTCTCAGTGTCTCAGGGCCTCTGCGTATCAGGGTCTCAGTGTCTCAGGGTCTCAGTGTCTCAGGGCCTCTGGGCCTCAGGGTCTCAGTGTCTCAGGGTCTCAGGGTCTCTGGGCCTCTGTGTCTCAGGGTCTCAGGGCCTCTGGGTCTCTTGGGCTCAGTGTCTCAGGGTCTCAGGGTCTCAGGGCCTCTGGGTCCCTGGGTCTCTGAGTCTCAATGTCTCAGTGTCTCAGGGTCTCTTGGCCTCTGAGTCTCAATGTCTCAGTGTCTCAGGGTCCCAGGGTCTCAGGGCCTCTGGGTGTCTGTGTCTCAGTGTTTCAGGGTCTCACGGCCTCTGGGTCTCTTTGTCTCAGGGTCTCAGAGTCTCAGGGCCTTTGGGTCTCTGGGTCTCAATGTCTCAATATCTCAGTGTCTCAGGGTTTCAGGGTCTCAGGGCCTCTGGGTCTCAATGTCTCAGTGTCTGAGTGTCTCAGGGTCTCAAGGCCTCTGAGTCTCAGTGTCTCAGTGTCTCAGTCTCAGGGTCTCAGGGCCTCTGGGTCTATGTGTCTCAGGTTCTCAGGGTCTCAGGGCCTCTGGGTCTCTGGGTCTCTGAGTCTCAATGCCTCAGTGTCTCAGGGTCTCAGGGCCTCTGGGTCTCTGTATCTCTGTGTCTCAGTGTCTCAGGGTCTCAGGGCCTCTGGGTCTCTGGGTCTCTGAGTCTCAATGTCTCAGTGTCTCAGGGTCCTAGGGTTTCAGGGCCTCTGCGTCTCTGTGTCATAGGGTCTCAGGACCTCTGGGTCTCAGGGTCTCACTGTATCAGGGTCTCAGGGCCTCTGCGTCTCTGGGTCTCAATGTCTCAGTGTCTCAGGGTCTCAGGGCCTCTGTGTCTGAGTGTCTCAGGGTCTCAGGGCCTCTGTGTCTCAGGATCTCAGGGTCTCAGGGCCTTTGGGTCTCCGGGTCTCTGAGTCTCAGTGACTCAGTGTCTCTGGGTCTCAGGGTCTCAGGGCCTCTGTGTCTCAGTGTCTCAGGTCCTCTGTGTCTCTGGGTCTCTGAGCCTCAATGTCTCAGTGTCTCAGGGTCTCAGGGTCTCAGGGTCTCTGGGCCTCTGGGTCTCTGGGTCTCTGAGTCGCAATGTCTCAGTGTCGCAGGGTCTCAGGGCCTCTGGGTCTCTGTGTCTCAGGGCCTCTGGGTCTCTGTGTTCTAGTGTCTCAGGGTCTCAGGGTCTCAGGTTCTCAGGGTCTCTGGGTCTCAGGGACTCAGGGTATCAGTGTCTCAGAGTCTCAGGGTCTCTGGGTCGCAGTGTCTCAGTATCTCAGGGCCTCTGGGTCTCAGGGTCTCAGTGTCTCTGGGTCGCAGTTTCTCAGGGTCTCAGGGCATCTGGGTGTCTGTGTCTCAGGGTCTCAGGGTCTCAGGGTCTCTGGGCCTCTGGGTCTCTGGGTCTCTGAGTCTCAATGTCTCAGTGTCGCAGGGTCTCAGGGCCTCTGGGTCTCTGTGTCTCAGGGCCTCTGGGTCTCTGTGTTCTAGTGTCTCAGGGTCTCAGGTTCTCAGGGTCTCTGGGTCTCAGGGACTCAGGGTATCAGTGTCTCAGAGTCTCAGGGTCTCTGTGTCGCAGTGTCTCAGTATCTCAGGGCCTCTGGGTCTCAGGGTCTCAGTGTCTCTGGGTCGCAGTTTCTCAGGGCCTCAGGGCATCTGGGTGTCTGTGTCTCAGTGTCTCAGGGTCTCAGGGCCTCTGGGTCTCTGTGTCTCAGTGTCACTGGACCTCTGGGTCTCAGGGTCTCAGTGTGTCAGGGTCTCAGGGCCTCTGCGTCTCTGGGTCTCAATGTCTCAGTGTCTCAGAGTCTCAGGGCCTCTGGGTCTCTGTGCCTTAGTGTCTCAGTGTCTCAGGGTCTCAGTGTCTCAGAGACTGGGCCTCTGAGTCTCAATGTCTCAGTGTCTCAGTGTCACAGGGTCCTCGGGTCTCAGGGCCTCTGGGTCTCTGTGTCTCAGGGTCTCAGGACCTCTGGGTCTCAGGGTCTCACTGTATCAGGGTCTCAGGGCCTCTGCGTCTCTGTGTCTCAATGTCTCAGTGTCTCAGGGTCTCAGGGCCTCTGGGTCTCAGGGTCTCTGAGTCTCAATGTCTCAGTGTCTCAGGGTCTCAGGGCCTCTGGGTCTCTGTGTCTCAGGATCTCAGGGTCTCAGGGCCTTTGGGTCTCTGGGTCTCTGAGTCTCAGTGACTCAGTGTCTCTGGGTCACAGGGTCTCAGGGCCTTTGTGTCTCAGTGTCTCAGGTCCTCTGTGTCTCTGGGTCTCTGAGTCTCAATGTCTCAGTGTCTCAGGGTCTCAGGGTCTCAGGGTCTCCGGGCATCTGCGTCTCTGGGTCTCTGGGCCTCTGAGTCTCAATATCTCAGTGTCTCAGGTTCTCAGGGTCTCTGAGTCTCAGTGTCTCGGGTCTCAGGGCCTCTGGGTCTCTGGGTCTCTGAGTCTCAATGTCTCAGTGTCTCAGGTTCTCAGGGTCTCAGGGCCTCTGGGTCTCAGGGTCTCAGTGTTTCAGGGTCTCAGGGCCTCCACGTCTCCGAGTCTCAGGGTCTCAGGGCCTCAGGGCTTCTGGGTCTCTGGGCCACAGGGCCTCTGGGTTTCTGTGTCTCAGGGTCTCAGGTTCTCAGGGCCTCTGTGTCTCTGAGTCTCAATGTCTAAGTGTCTCAGTGTCTCAGTGTCTCAGGGTCTCAGGGCCTCTGGGTCTCTGTGTCTCAGTGTCTCAGGACCTCTGGGTCTCAGGGTCTCAGTGTGTCAGGGTCTCAGGGCCTCTGCGTCTCAGGGTCTCAATGTCTCAGTGTCTCAGAGTCTCAGGGCCTCTGGGTCTCTGTGCCTTAGTGTCTCAGTGTCTCAGGGTCTCAGTGTCTCAGAGACTGGGCCTCTGAGTCTCAATGTCTCAGTGTCTCAGTGTCACAGGGTCCTAGGGTCTCAGGGCCTCTGGGTCTCTGTGTCTCAGGGTCTCAGGACCTCTGGGTCTCAGGGTCTCACTGTATCAGGGTCTCAGGGCCTCTGCATCTCTGTGTCTCAATGTCTCAGTGTCTCAGGGTCTCAGGGCCTCTGGGTCTCTGTGTCTCAGGATCTCAGGGTCTCAGGGCCTTTGGGTCTCTGGGTCTCTGAGTCTCAGTGACTCAGTGTCTCTGGGTCACAGGGTCTCAGGGCCTTTGTGTCTCAGTGTCTCAGGTCCTCTGTGTCTCTGGGTCTCTGAGTCTCAATGTCTCAGTGTCTCAGGGTCTCAGGGTCTCAGGGTCTCCGGGCCTTTGGGTGTCTGGGTCTCTGGGCCTCTGAGTCTCAATGTCTCAGTGTCTCAGGTTCTCAGGGTCTCTGAGTCTTAGTGTCTCGGGTCTCAGGTTCTCAGGGCCTCTGTGTCTCTGAGTCTCAATGTCTAAGTGTCTCAGTGTCTCAGGGTCTCAGGGCATCTGGACCCCTGTGTCTCATGTCCTCCTGGTCTCTGGGACTCTGAGGCTCAATGTCTCAGTGTCTCAGGGTCTCAGGGCTTCTGGGTTTCTGTGTCTCAGGGTCTCAGGGTCTCAGGGCGTCTGGGTCTCTGTGTCTCAGTGTCTCAGGGCCTCTGCGTCTCAGGGTCTCAGTGTCTCAGGGGCTCAGTGTCTCAGGGCCTCTGGGTCTCAGGGTCTCAGGGTCTCAGTGTCTCAGGGTCTCTGTGTCTCAGGGTCTCAGGGCCTATGGGTCTCTGGGTCTCAGTGTCTCAGTGTCTCAGTGTCTCAGGGTCTCCGGGCCTCTGGGTCTCTGTGTCTCAGGGTCTCAGGGCCTCTGGGTCTCTGTGTCTCAGGGTCTCAGGGCCTCTGGGTCTCAGGGCCTCTGGGTCTCTGGGTCTCTGATTCTCATTGTCTCAGTGCCTCTGGGTCTCTGTGTCTCAGGGCTTCTGGGTCTCTGTGTTCTATTGTCTCAGGGTCACAGGGTCTCAGGTTCTCAGGGCCTCTGGGTCTCAGGTTCTCAGGGTCACAGGGCCTCTGGGTCTCAGGGTCTAAGTGTCTCAGGGTGTCAGGGTCTCTGTGTCTCAGGGTCTCAGGGCCTCTGGGTCTCTGGGACTCAGTGTCTCAGGGTCTCAGGGACTCTGGGTCTCTGTGTCTCAGGGTCTCAGGGCCTCTGGGTCTCTGTGTCTCAGGGTCTCAGGGCCTCTGGGTCTCAGTGTCTCAGGTTCTCAGGGTCTCAGGGCCTCTAAGTCTCAGGGTCTCAGTGTCTCAGGGTCTCAGGGCCTCTGGGTCTCTGTGTCTCAGGGTCTCAGGGCCTCTGGGTCTCAGGGCCTCTGGGTCTCTGAGTCTCAATGTCTCAGTGCCTCTGGGTCTCTGTGTCTCAGGGCCTCTGGGTCTCTGTGTTCTACTGTCTCAGGGTCACAGGGTCTCAGGGTCTCAGGTTCTCAGGGCCTCTGGGTCTCAGGGTCTCAGTGTCTCAGGGTCTCTGGGTCTCTGGGTCTCTGTGTCTAAGGGTCGCAGGGCCTCTGGGTCTCTGTGTCTCAGGGTCTCAGGGCCTCAGTGTCTCAGGGTCTCAGGGACTCTGGGTCTCTGCGACTCAGTGTCTCAGGGTCTCAGGGACTCTGGGTCTCTGTGTCTCAGGGTCTCTGTTTCTAGGGACTCAGGGCCTCTGGGTCTCTGTGTCTCAGGGTCTCAGGGCATCTGGTTCTCAATGTCTCATGTCTCAGGTTCTCATGGCCTCTGGGTCTCTGTGTCTCAGTGTCTCAGGGCCTCTGGGTCTCTGGGTCTCTGTGTCTCAGGGTCTCAGGGTCTCAGGGCCTCTGGGTCTCTGGGTCTCTGGGTCTCTGAGTCTCAATGTCTCAGTGTCTCAGGTTCTCAGGGTCTCTGAGTCTCAGTGTCTCGGGTCTCAGGGCCTCTGGGTCTCTGGGACTCTGAGGCTCAATGTCTCAGTGTCTCAGGGTCTCAGGGCTTCTGGTTTTCTGTGTCTCAGGGTCTCAGGGTCTCAGGGCGTCTGGGTCTCTGTGTCTCAGTGTCTCAGGGCCTCTGCGTCTCAGGGTCTCAGGGGCTCAGTGTCCCAGGGCCTCTGGGTCTCAGGGTCTCAGGGTCTCTAGGTCTCTGTGTCTCAGGGTTCAGGGCCTCTGGGTCTCTGGGGCTCAGTGTCTCAGGGTCTCAGGGCCTCTGGGTCTCTGAGTCTCAGTGTCTCCGTGTCTCAGGGTCTCAGGGCCTCTGGGTCGCTGTGTCTCAGGGCCTCTGGGTCTCAGTGTCTCAGTGTCTCAGGGTATCAGGGCCTATGGGTCTCAATGTCTCAGTGTCTCAGGTTCTCATGGCCTCTGGGTCTCTGTGTCTCAGGGTCTCTGGGTCTCTGGGTCTCTGTGTCTCAGGGTCTCAGGGCCTCTGGGTCTCTGTGTCTCAGGGTCTCAGGGACTTAGGGCCTCTGGGTCTCTGTGTCTCAGTGTCTCAGGGCCTCTGGGTCTCTGGGTCTCTGAGAGTCAATGTCTCAGCGTCACAGGTCTCAGGGCCTCCGTGTCTCACTCAGTGTCTCAGGGCCTCTGAGTCTCAATGTCTCAGTGTCTCAGGTTCTCATGGCCTCTGGGTCTCTGTGTCTCAGTTTCTCAGGGTCTCAGGGCCTCTGGGTCTCAGGGTCTCAGTGTCTCAGGGTCTCAGGGCGTCTGGGTCTCAGGGTCTCAGGGTCTCACGGCCTCTGGGTCTCAGGGTCTCAGTGTCTCAGGGTCTCAGGGACTCTGGGTCTCAGGGTCTCAGTGTCTCAGGGCCTCTGGGTCTCTGGGTCTCAGTGTCTCAGGGTCTCCGGGCCTCTGGGTCTCTGGGTCTCTGGGTCTCTGAGTCTCAATGCCTCATTAGAGGTTTAGATAGGGTGGATGGTGATAGCCTGTTTCCTCGGATGGAGAAATCTAGCACGAGGGGGCATGGCTTTAAATTAAGGGGGGGTAGTTATAGGACGGATGTCAGGGGCAGGTTCTTTACCCAGAGGGTGGTGAGGGCCTGGAATGCCCTGCCTGCTGCAGTTGTAAATGCGCCTAGTTTGGGGGCGTTTAAGAGATTGGTGGATAGGTTTATGGACGAAAAAGGAGTGGTTTAGATTAGTGGGTCAATGTTTTTTTTTAAAAATAAGACTGGTCGGCGCAACATTGTGGGCCGAAGGGCCTGTTCCGCGCTGTAATGTTCTATGTTCTATGTTCTATGTTCAGTGTCTTACGTTCTCAGGGTCTCTGTGTCTCAGTGTCTCAGGGTCTCAGGGCCTTTGGGTCTCAGGGCCTCCAGGTGTCCGTGTCTCAGGGTCTCAGGGCCTCAGGGCTTCTGGGTCTCTGGGTCACAGGGCCTCTGGGTCTCTGGGTCTCTGGGTCTCTGAGTCTCAATGTCTCAGTGTCTCACGTTCTCAGGGTCTCTGAGTCTCAGTGTCTCAGATTCTCAGGGCCTCTGGGTCTCTGTGTCTCAATGTCTCAGCGTCTCAGGGTCTCAGGGCCTCTGTGTCTCTGAGTCTCAAGGTCTAAGTGTCTCAGTGTCTCAATGTCTCAGTGTCTCAGGGTCTCAGGGCTTCTGGGTCTCTGTGTCTCAGGGTCTCAGGGCTTCTGGGTCTCTGTGTCTCAGTGTCTCAGGGCCTCTGCGTCTCAGGGTCTCAGTGTCTCAGGGTCTCAGTGTCTCAGGGCCTCTGGGTCTCAGGGTCTCAGTGTCTCAGGGTCTCTGGGTCTCTGGGTCTCTGTGTCTCAGGGTTCAGGGCCTCTGGGTCTCTGGGGCTCAGTGTCTCAGGGTCTCAGGGCCTCTTGGTCTCTGGGTCTCAGTGTCTCAGTGTCTTAGGGCCTCTGGCTCTCTGGGTCTCTGAGTCTCAATGTCTCAGTGTCACAGGATCTCAGGGCCTCTGTGTCTCACTCAGTGTCTCAGGGCCTCTGGGTCTCAGTGTCTCAGTGTCTCAGGGTATCAGGGCCTATGGGTCTCAATGTCTCAGTGTCTCAGGTTCTCATGGCCTCTGGGTCTCTGTGTCTCAGGGTCTCAGGGTCTCTGGGTCTCAGGGTCTCTGTGTCTCAGGGTCTCAGGGCCTCTGGGTCTCTGTGTCTTAGGGTCTCAGGGACTTAGGGCCTCTGGGTCTCTGGGTCTCAGTGTCTCAGGGCCTCTGGGTCTCTGGGTCTCTGAGAGTCAATGTCTCAGTGTCACAGGTCTCAGGGCCTCTGTGTCTCACTCAGTGTCTCAGGGCCTCTGGGTCTCAATGTCTCAGTGTCTCAGGTTCTCATGGCCTCTGGGTCTATGTGTCTCAGTGTCTCAGGGTCTCAGGGCCTCTGGGTGTCAGGGTCTCAGTGTCTCAGGGTCTCAGGGCGTCTGGGTCTCAGGGTCTCAGGGTCTCACGGCCTTTGGGTCTCAGGGTCTCAGTGTCTCAGGGTCTCAGGGACTCTGGGTCTCAGGGTCTCAGTGTCTCAGGGCCTCTGGGTCTCTGGGTCTCAGTGTCTCAGGGTCTCCGGGCCTCTGGGTCTCTGTGTCTCAGTGTCTCAGGGTCTTAGGGCCTCTGGTTCTCAGGGTCTCAGTGTCTCAGGGTCTCAGGGCTTCTGGGTCTCAGGGTCTCAGTGTCTCAGGGTCTCAGGGTCTCACGGCCTCTGGGTCTCAGGGTCTCAGTGTCTCAGGGTCTCAAGGACTCTGGGTCTCAGGGTTTCAGTGTCTCAGGGCCTCTGGGTCTCTGGATCTCAGTGTCTCAGGGTCTCAGTGTCTCCGGGCCACTGGGTCTCTGGGTCTCTGGGTCTCTGAGTCTCAATGTCTCAGTGTGTCACGTTCTCAGGGTCTCTGAGCCTCAAGTTCTCAGGGTCTCAGGGCCTCTGGGTCTCAGGGTCTCAGTGTCTCAGGGTCTCAGGGCCTCCAGGTCTCCGTGTCTCAGGGTCTCAGGGCCTCAGGCCTTCTGGGTCTCTGGGTCACAGGGCCTCTGGGTCTCAGTGTCTCAGTGTCTCAGGTTCTCAGGGCCTCTGGGTCTCTGTGTCTTAATGTCCCAGCGTCTCAGGGTCTCAGGGCCTCTGTGTCTCTGAGTCTCAATGTCTAAGTGTCTCAGTGTCTCAATGTCTCAGTGTCTCAGGGTCTCAGGGCTTCTGGGTCTCTGTGTCTCAGGGTCTCAGGGCGTCTCGGTCTCTGTGTCTCAGTGTCTCAGGGCCTCTGCGTCTCAGGGTCTCAGTGTCTCAGGGCCTCTGGGTCTCAGGGTCTCAGTGTCTCAGGGTCTCTGGGTCTCTGTGTCTCCGGGTTCAGGGCCTCTGGGTCTCTGGGGCTCAGTGTCTCAGGGTCTCAGGGTCTCAGGGCCTCTGGGTCTCTGAGTCTCAGTGTCTCAGTGTCTCATGGTCTCAGGGCCTCTGGGTCTCTGTGTCTCAGGGTTCAGGGTCTCTGGGTCTCTGGGGCTCAGTGTCTCAGGGTCTCAGCGTCTCAGGGCCGCTGGGTCTCTCGGTCTCTGGGTCTCAGTGTCTCAGTGTCTTAGGGCCTCTGGCTCTCTGGGTCTCTGAGTCTCAATGTCTCAGTGTCACAGGGTCTCAGGGCCTCTGTGTCTCACTCAGTGTCTCAGGGCCTCTGGGTCTCAATGTCTCAGTGTCTCAGGTTCTCATGGCCTCTGGGTCTCTCTGTCTCAGTGTCTCAGGGTCTCAGGGCCTCTGGGTCTCAGGGTCTCAGTGCGTCTGGGTCTCTGTGTCTCAGTGTCTCAGGTTCTCATGGCCTCTGGGACTCTGTGTCTCAGTGTCTCAGTGTCTCAGGGTCTCACGGCCTCTGGGTCTCAGGGTCTCAGTGTGTCACGTTCTCAGGGTCTCTGAGTCTCAAGTTCTCAGGGTCTCAGGGCCTCTGGGTCTCAGGGTCTCAGTGTCTCAGGGTCTCAGGGCCTCCAGGTCTCCGTGTCTCAGGGTCTCAGGGCCTCAGGCCTTCTGGGTCTCTGGGTCACAGGGCCTCTGGGTCTCTGTGTCTCAGTGTCTCAGGTTCTCAGGGCCTCTGGGTCTCTGTGTCTTAATGTCCCAGCGTCTCAGGGTCTCAAGGTCTCAGGGCCTCTGTGTATCTGAGTCTCAATGTCTAAGTGTCTCAGAGTCTCAACGTCTCAGTGTCTCAGGGTCTCAGGGCTTCTGGGTCTCTGTGTCTCAGGGTCTCAGGGCGTCTGGGTCTCTGTGTCTCAGTGTCTCAGGGCCTCTGCGTCTCAGGGTATCAGTGTCTCAGGGGCTCAGTGTCTCAGGGCCTCTGGGTCTCAGGGTCTCAGTGTCTCAGGGTCTCTGGGTCTCTGTGTCTCCGGGTTCAGGGCCTCTGGGTCTCTGGGGCTCAGTGTCTCAGGGTCTCAGGGTCTCAGGGCCTCTGGGTCTCTGAGTCTCAGTGTCTCAGTGTCTCATGGTCTCAGGGCCTCTGGGTCTCTGTGTCTCAGGGCCTCAGGGCCTCTGGGTCTCTGTGTCTCAGTGTCTCAGAGTCTCAGGGTCTCAGGGTCTCAGGGCCTCTGGGTCTCTGAGTCTCAGTGTCTCAGTGTCTCAGGGTCTCAGGGCCTCTGGGTGTCTGTGTCTCAGGGCCTCAGGGCCTCTGGGTCTCTGTGTCTCAGTGTCTTAGGGTCTCAAGGTCTCTGGGTGTCTGTGTCTCAGGGTCTCAGGGCCTCTGGGTCTCTGTGTCTCAGGGTCTCAGGTTCTCTGGGCCTCTGGGTCTCTGAGTCTCAATGTCTCAGTGTCTCAGGGTCTTAGGGCCTCTGGGTCTCTGGGTCTCAGTGTCTCAGGGTCTCAAGGACTCTGGGTCTCTGTGTCTCAGGGTCTCAGGGTCTCAGGGCCTCTGGGTCTCTGTGTCTCAGGGTCTCAGGGCCTCTGGGTCTCAGGATCTCTGAGTCTCAATGTCTCTGTGTCTCATGGTCTCAGGGCCTCTGCGTCTCTGTGTCTCAGGGCCTCTGGGTCTCTGTGTTCTAGTGTCTCAGGGTCTCAGGGTCTCAGGTTCGCAGGGCCTCTGGGTCTCAGGTTCTTAGGGTCTCAGGGCCTCTGCGTCTCAGTGTCTCAGGGTCTCAGGGTCTCTGGGTCTCTGTGTCTAAGGGTCTCAGGGCCTCTGGGTCTCTGGGACTCAGTGTCTCAGGGCCTCTGGGTCTCAGTGTCTCAGGGCCTCTGGGCCTCAGGGTCTCAGTGTCTCAGGGTCTCAGGGTCTCTGGGCCTCTGTGTCTCAGGGTCTCAGGGCCTCTGGGTCTCTGGGGCTCAGTGTCTCAGGGTCTCAGGGTCTCAGGGCCTCTGGGTCCCTGGGTCTCTGAGTCTCAGGGTCTCAGGGCCTCTGGGTCTCTTGGCCTCTGAGTCTCAATGTCTCAGTGTCTCAGGGTCCCAGGGTCTCAGGGCCTCTGGGTGTCTGTGTCTCAGTGTTTCAGTGTCTCACGGCCTCTGGGTCTCTTTGTCTCAGGGTCTCAGAGTCTCAGGGCCTTTGGGTCTCTGGGTCTCAATGTCTCAATGTCTCAGTGTCTCAGGGTTTCAGGGTCTCAGGGCCTCTGGGTCTCAATGTCTCAGTGTCTGAGTGTCTCAGGGTCTCAAGGCCTCTGAGTCTCAGTGTCTCAGTGTCTCAGGGTCTCAGAGCCTCTGGGTCTATGTGTCTCAGGTTCTCAGGGTCTCAGGGCCTCTGGGTCTCTGGGTCTCTGAGTCTCAATGCCTCAGTGTCTCAGGGTCTCAGGGCCTCTGGGTCTCTGTGTCTCAGTGTCTGAGTGTCTCAGGGTCTCAAGGCCTCTGGGTCTCTGGGTCTCTGAGTCTCAATGTCTCAGTGTCTCAGGGTCCTAGGGTTTCAGGGCCTCTGCGTCTCTGTGTCATAGGGTCTCAGGACCTCTGGGTCTCAGGGTCTCACTGTATCAGGGTCTCAGGGCCTCTGCGTCTCTGGGTCTCAATGTCTCAGTGTCTCAGGTCTCAGGGCCTTTGTGTCTGAGTGTCTCAGGGTCTCAGGGCCTCTGGGTCTCAGGGTCTCAGGATCTCAGTGTCTCAGGGCCTTTGGGTCTCTGGGTCTCTGAGTCTCAGTGACTCAGTGTCTCTGGGTCTCAGGGTCTCAGGGCCTCTGTGTCTCAGTGTCTCAGGTCCTCTGTGTCTCTGGGTCTCTAGGCCTCAGTGTCTCAGTGTCTCAGGGTCTCAGGGTCTCAGGGTCTCTGGGCCTCTGGGTCTCTGGGTCTCTGAGTCTCAATGTCTCAGTGTCGCAGGGTCTCAGGGCCTCTGGGTCTCTGTGTCTCAGGGCCTCTGGGTCTCTGTGTTCTAGTGTCTCAGGGTCTCAGGGTCTCAGGTTCTCAGGGTCTCTGGGTCTCAGGGACTCAGGGTCTCTGGGTCTCTGGGGCTCAGTGTCTCAGGGTCTCAGGGTCTCAGGGCCTCTGGGTCCCTGGGTCTCTGAGTCTCAATGTCTCAGTGTCTCTTGGCCTCTGAGTCTCAATGTCTCAGTGTCTCAGGGTCCCAGGGTCTCAGGGCCTCTGGGTGTCTGTGTCTCAGTGTTTCAGTGTCTCACGGCCTCTGGGTCTCTTTGTCTCAGGGTCTCAGAGTCTCAGGGCCTTTGGGTCTCTGGGTCTCAATGTCTCAATGTCTCAGTGTCTCAGGGTTTCAGGGTCTCAGGGCCTTTGGGTCTCAATGTCTCAGTGTCTGAGTGTCTCAGGGTCTCAAGGCCTCTGAGTCTCAGTGTCTCAGTGTCTCAGGGTCTCAGGGCCTCTGGGTCTATGTGTCTCAGGTTCTCAGGGTCTCAGGGCCTCTGGGTCTCTGGGTCTCTGAGTCTCAATGCCTCAGTGTCTCAGGGTCTCAGGGCCTCTGGGTCTCTGTGTCTCAGTGTCTGAGTGTCTCAGGGTCTCAAGGCCTCTGGGTCTCTGGGTCTCTGAGTCTCAATGTCTCAGTGTCTCAGGGTCCTAGGGTTTCAGGGCCTCTGCGTCTCTGTGTCATAGGGTCTCAGGACCTCTGGGTCTCAGGGTCTCACTGTATCAGGGTCTCAGGGCCTCTGCGTCTCTGGGTCTCAATGTCTCAGTGTCTCAGGTCTCAGGGCCTCTGTGTCTGAGTGTCTCAGGGTCTCAGGGCCTCTGGGTCTCAGGGTCTCAGGATCTCAGTGTCTCAGGGCCTTTGGGTCTCTGGGTCTCTGAGTCTCAGTGACTCAGTGTCTCTGGGTCTCAGGGTCTCAGGGCCTCTGTGTCTCAGTGTCTCAGGTCCTCTGTGTCTCTGGGTCTCTAGGCCTCAGTGTCTCAGTGTCTCAGGGTCTCAGGGTCTCAGGGTCTCTGGGCCTCTGGGTCTCTGGGTCTCTGAGTCTCAATGTCTCAGTGTCGCAGGGTCTCAGGGCCTCTGGGTCTCTGTGTCTCAGGGCCTCTGGGTCTCTGTGTTCTAGTGTCTCAGGGTCTCAGGGTCTCAGGTTCTCAGGGTCTCTGGGTCTCAGGGACTCAGGGTATCAGTGTCTCAGAGTCTCAGGGTCTCTGGGTCGCAGTGTCTCAGTATCTCAGGGCCTCTGGGTCTCAGGGTCTCAGTGTCTCTGGGTCGCAGTTTCTCAGGGTCTCAGGGCATCTGGGTGTCTGTGTCTCAGTGTCTCAGGGTCTCAGGGCCTCTGGGTCTCTGTGTCTCAGTGTCTCAGGACCTCTGGGTCTCAGGGTCTCAGTGTGTCAGGGTCTCAGGGCCTCTGCGTCTCTGGGTCTCAATGTCTCAGTGTCTCAGAGTCTCAGGGCCTCTGGGTCTCTGTGCCTTAGTGTCTCAGTGTCTCAGGGTCTCAGTGTCTCAGAGACTGGGCCTCTAAGTCTCAATGTCTCAGTGTCTCAGTGTCACAGGGTCCTAGGGTCTCAGGGCCTCTGGGTCTCTGTGTCACAGGGTCTCAGGGACCTCTGGGTCTCAGGGTCTCACTGTATCAGGGTCTCAGGGCCTCTGCGTCTCTGTGTCTCAATGTCTCAGTGTCTCAGGGTCTCAGGGCCTCTGGGTCTCTGTGTCTCAGGATCTCAGGGTCTCAGGGCCTTTGGGTCTCTGGGTCTCTGAGTCTCAGTGACTCAGTGTCTCTGGGTCACAGGGTCTCAGGGCCTTTGTGTCTCAGTGTCTCAGGTCCTCTGTGTCTCTGGGTCTCTGAGTCTCAATGTCTCAGTGTCTCAGGGTCTCAGGGTCTCAGGGCCTCTGGGTGTCTGGGTCTCTGGGCCTCTGAGTCTCAATGTCTCAGTGTCTCAGGTTCTCAGGGTCTCTGAGTCTCAGTGTCTCGGGTCTCAGGTTCTCAGGGCCTCTGTGTCTCTGAGTCTCAATGTCTAAGTGTCTCAGTGTCTCAGGGTCTCAGGGCATCTGGACCCCTGTGTCTCATGTCCTCCTGGTCTCTGGGACTCTGAGGCTCAATGTCTCAGTGTCTCAGGGTCTCAGGGCTTCTGGGTTTCTGTGTCTCTGTGTCTCAGTGTCTCAGGGCCTCTGCGTCTCAGGGTCTCAGTGTCTCAGGGGCTCAGTGTCTCAGGGCCTCTGGGTCTCAGGGTCTCAGGGTCTCAGTGTCTCAGGGTCTCTGTGTCTCAGGGTCTCAGGGCCTATGGGTCTCTGGGTCTCAGTGTCTCAGTGTCTCAGTGTCTCAGGGTCTCCGGGCCTCTGGGTCTCTGTGTCTCAGGGTCTCAGGGCCTCTGGGTCTCTGTGTCTCAGGGTCTCTGTGTCTCAGGGTCTCAGGGCCTCTGGGTCTCTGGGCCTCAGTGTCTCAGGGTCTCAGGGACTCTGGGTCTCTGTGTCTCAGGGTCTCTGTGTCTCAGGGTCTCAGGGCCTCTGGGTCTCAGGGCCTCTGGGTCTCTGAGCCTCAATGTCTCAGTGCCTCTGGGTCTCTGTGTCTCAGGGCTTCTGGGTCTCTGTGTTCTATTGTCTCAGGGTCTCAGGTTCTCAGGGCCTCTGGTCTCAGGTTCTCAGGGTCTCAGGGCCTCTGGGTCTCAGGGTCTCAGTGTCTCAGGGTGTCAGGGTCTCTGTGTCTCAGGGTCTCAGGGCCTCAGGGTCTCTGGGACTCAGTGTCTCAGGGTCTCAGGGTCTCAGGGACTCTGGGTCTCTGTGTCTCAGGGTCTCAGGGCCTCTGGGTCTCTGTGTCTCAGGGTCTCAGGGCCTCTGGGTCTCAGTGTCTCAGGGCCTCTGGGCCTCAGGGTCTCAGTGTCTCAGGGTCTCAGGGTCTCTGGGCCTCTGTGTCTCAGGGTCTCAGGGCCTCTGGGTCTCTGGGGCTCAGTGTCTCAGGGTCTCAGGGTCTCAGGGCCTCTGGGTCCCTGGGTCTCTGAGTCTCAATGTCTCAGTGTCTCTTGGCCTCTGAGTCGCAATGTCTCAGTGTCTCAGGGTCCCAGGGTCTCAGGGCCTCTGGGTGTCTGTGTCTCAGTGTTTCAGTGTCTCACGGCCTCTGGGTCTCTTTGTCTCAGGGTCTCAGAGTCTCAGGGCCTTTGGGTCTCTGGGTCTTAATGTCTCAATGTCTCAGTGTCTCAGGGTTTCAGGGTCTCAGGGCCTCTGGGTCTCAATGTCTCAGTGTCTGAGTGTCTCAGGGTCTCAAGGCCTCTGAGTCTCAGTGTCTCAGTGTCTCAGTGTCTCAGGGTCTCAGGGCCTCTGGGTCTATGTGTCTCAGGTTCTCAGGGTCTCAGGGCCTCTGGGTCTCTGGGTCTCTGAGTCTCAATGCCTCAGTGTCTCAGGGTCTCAGGGCCTCTGGGTCTCTGTGTCTCAGTGTCTGAGTGTCTCAGGGTCTCAAGGCCTCTGGGTCTCTGGGTCTCTGAGTCTCAATGTCTCAGTGTCTCAGGGTCCTAGGGTTTCAGGGCCTCTGCGTCTCTGTGTCATAGGGTCTCAGGACTTCTGGGTCTCAGGGTCTCACTGTATCAGGGTCTCAGGGCCTCTGCGTCTCTGGGTCTCAATGTCTCAGTGTCTCAGGTCTCAGGGCCTCTGTGTCTGAGTGTCTCAGGGTCTCAGGGCCTCTGGGTCTCAGGGTCTCAGGATCTCAGTGTCTCAGGGCCTTTGGGTCTCTGGGTCTCTGAGTCTCAGTGACTCAGTGTCTCTGGGTCTCAGGGTCTCAGGGCCTCTGTGTCTCAGTGTCTCAGGTCCTCTGTGTCTCTGGGTCTCTGAGCCTCAGTGTCTCAGTGTCTCAGGGTCTCAGGGTCTCAGGGTCTCTGGGCCTCTGGGTCTCTGGGTCTCTGAGTCTCAATGTCTCAGTGTCGCAGGGTCTCAGGGCCTCTGGGTCTCTGTGTCTCAGGGCCTCTGGGTCTCTGTGTTCTAGTGTCTCAGGGTCTCAGGGTCTCAGGTTCTCAGGGTCTCTGGGTCTCAGGGACTCAGGGAATCAGTGTCTCAGAGTCTCAGGGTCTCTGGGTCGCAGTGTCTCAGTATCTCAGGGCCTCTGGGTTTCAGGGTCTCAGTGTTTCTGGGTCGCAGTTTCTCAGGGTCTCAGGGCATCTGGGTGTCTGTGTCTCAGTGTCTCAGGGTCTCAGGGCCTCTGGGTCTCTGTGTCTCAGTGTCTCAGGACCTCTGGGTCTCAGGGTCTCAGTGTGTCAGGGTCTCAGGGCCTCTGCATCTCAGGGTCTCAATGTCTCAGTGTCTCAGAGTCTCAGGGCCTCTGGGTCTCTGTGCCTTAGTGTCTCAGTGTCTCAGGGTCTCAGTGTCTCAGAGACTGGGCCTCTGAGTCTCAATGTCTCAGTGTCTCAGTGTCACAGGGTCCTAGGGTCTCAGGGCCTCTGGGTCTCTGTGTCTCAGGGTCTCAGGACCTCTGGGTCTCAGGGTCTCACTGTATCAGGGTCTCAGGGCCTCTGCATCTCTGTGTCTCAATGTCTCAGTGTCTCAGGGTCTCAGGGCCTCTGGGTCTCTGTGTCTCAGGATCTCAGGGTCTCAGGGCCTTTGGGTCTCTGGGTCTCTGAGTCTCAGTGACTCAGTGTCTCTGGGTCACAGGGTCTCAGGGCCTTTGTGTCTCAGTGTCTCAGGTCCTCTGTGTCTCTGGGTCTCTGAGTCTCAATGTCTCAGTGTCTCAGGGTCTCAGGGTCTCAGGGTCTCCGGGCCTTTGGGTGTCTGGGTCTCTGGGCCTCTGTGTCTCAATGTCTCACTGTCTCAGGTTCTCAGGGTCTCTGAGTCTTAGTGTCTCGGGTCTCAGGTTCTCAGGGCCTCTGTGTCTCTGAGTCTCAATGTCTAAGTGTCTCAGTGTCTCAGGGTCTCAGGGCATCTGGACCCCTGTGTCTCATGTCCTCCTGGTCTCTGGGACTCTGAGGCTCAATGTCTCAGTGTCTCAGGGTCTCAGGGCTTCTGGGTTTCTGTGTCTCAGGGTCTCAGGGTCTCAGGGCGTCTGGGTCTCTGTGTCTCAGTGTCTCAGGGCCTCTGCGTCTCAGGGTCTCAGTGTCTCAGGGGCTCAGTGTCTCAGGGCCTCTGGGTCTCAGGGTCTCAGGGTCTCAGTGTCTCAGGGTCTCTGTGTCTCAGGGTCTCAGGGCCTATGGGTCTCTGGGTCTCAGTGTCTCAGTGTCTCAGTGTCTCAGGGTCTCCGGGCCTCTGGGTCTCTGTGTCTCAGGGTCTCAGGGCCTCTGGGTCTCTGTGTCTCAGGGTCTCTGTGTCTCAGGGTCTCAGGGCCTCTGTGTCTCTGGGCCTCAGTGTCTCAGGGTCTCAGGGACTCTGGGTCTCTGTGTCTCAGGGTCTCTGTGTCTCAGGGTCTCAGGGCCTCTGGGTCTCAGGGCCACTGGGTCTCTGGGTCTCTGAGCCTCAATGTCTCAGTGCCTCTGGGTCTCTGTGTCTCAGGGCTTCTGGGTCTCTGTGTTCTATTGTCTCAGGGTCTCAGGTTCTCAGGGCCACTGGGTCTCAGGTTCTCAGGGTCTCAGGGCCTCTGGTTCTCAGGGTCTCAGTGTCTCAGGGTGTCAGGGTCTCTGTGTCTCAGGGTCTCAGGGCCTCAGGGTCTCTGGGACTCAGTGTCTCAGGGTCTCAGGGTCTCAGGGACTCTGGGTCTCTGTGTCTCAGGGTCTCAGGGCCTCTGGGTCTCTGTGTCTCAGGGTCTCAGGGCCTCTGGGTCTCAGTGTCTCAGGTTCTCAGGGTCTCAGGGCCTCTAAGTCTCAGGGTCTCAGTGTCTCAGTGTCTCAGGGTCTCTGGGTCTCTCTGTCTCAGGGTCTCTGTGTCTCAGGGTCTCAGGGCCTCTGGGTCTCTGTGTCTCAGGGTCTCAGGGCCTCTGGGTCTCAGGGTATCAGGGTCTCAGGGCCTCTGGGTCTCTGAGTCTCAATGTCTCAGTGCCTCTGGGTCTCTGTGTCTCAGGGCCTCTGGGTCTCTGTGTTCTACTGTCTCAGGGTCTCAGGGTCTCAGGTTCTCAGGGTCTCAGTGTCTCAGGGTCTCAGTGTCTCTGGGTCTCTGTGTCTAAGGGTCTCAGGGCCTCTGGGTCTCTGTGTCTCAGGGTCTCAGGGCCTCAGTGTCTCAGGGTCTCAGGGACTCTGGGTCTCTGCGACTCAGTGTCTCAGGGTCTCAGGGACTCTGGGTCTCTGTGTCTCAGGGTCTCTGTGTCTCAGGGTCTCAGGGCCTCTGGGTCTCTGGGTCTCCGTGTCTCAGGGCTTCTGGGTCTCTGGGTCTCAGTGTCTCAGGGTCTCCGGGCCTCTGGGTCTCTGGGTCTCTGAGTCTCAATGTCTCAGTGTCTCAGTTTCTCAGCGTCTCTGAGTCTCAGTGTCTCGGGTCTCAGGGCCTCTGGGTCTCTGGGACTCTGAGGCTCAATGTCTCAGTGTCTCAGGGTCTCAGGGCTTCTGGGTTTCTGTGTCTCAGGGTCTCAGGGTCTCAGGGCGTCTGGGTCTCTGTGTCTCAGTGTCTCAGGGCCTCTGCGTCTCAGGGTCTCAGTGTCTCAGGGGCTCAGTGTCTCAGGGCCTCTGGGTCTCAGGGTCTCAGGGTCTCAGTGTCTCAGGGTCTCAGGGTCTCTGGGTTTCTGTGTCTCAGGGTTCAGGGCCTCTGGGTCTCTGGGGCTCAGTGTCTCAGGGTCTCAGGGCCTCTGGGTCTCTGAGTCTCAGTGTCTCCGTGTCTCAGGGTCTCAGGGCCTCTGGGTCTCAATGTCTCAGTGTCTCTGTGTCTCAGGGTCTCAGGGTCTCAGGGCCTCTGGGTCGCTATGTCTCAGGGCCTCTGGGTCTCAGTGTCTCAGTGTCTCAGGGTATCAGGGCCTATGGGTCTCAATGTCTCAGTGTCTCAGGTTCTCATGGCCTCTGGGTCTCTGTGTCTCAGGGTCTCTGGGTCTCTGGGTCTCTGTGTCTCAGGGTCTCAGGGCCTCTGGGTCTCTGTGTCTCAGGGTCTCAGTGTCTTAGGGCCTCTGGGTCTCTGGGTCTCAGTATCTCAGGGCCTCTGGGTCTCTGGGTCTCTGGGTCTCTGAGAGTCAATGTCTCAGTGTCACAGGTCTCAGGGCCTCTGTGTCTCACTCAGTGTCTCATGGCCTCTGGGTCTCAATGTCTCAGTGTCTCAGGTTCTCATGGCCTCTGGGTCTCTGTGTCTCAGTGCCTCAGGGTCTCAGGGCCTCTGGGTCTCAGGGTCTCAGTGTGTCAGGGTCTCAGGGCCTCTGCGTCTCTGGGTCTCAATGTCTCAATGTCTCAGAGTCTCAGGGCCTCTGGGTCTCTGTGCCTTAGTGTCTCAGTGTCTCAGGGTCTCAGTGTCTCAGAGACTGGGCCTCTGAGTCTCAATGTCTCAGTGTCTCAGTGTCACAGGGTCCTAGGGTCTCAGGGCCTCTGGGTCTCTGTGTCTCAGGGTCTCAGGACCTCTGGGTCTCAGGGTCTCACTGTATCAGGGTCTCAGGGCCTCTGCGTCTCTGTGTCTCAATGTCTCAGTTTCTCAGGGTCTCAGGGCCTCTGGGTCTCAGGGTCTCTGAGTCTCAATGTCTCAGTGTCTCAGGGTCTCAGGGCCTCTGGGTCTCTGTGTCTCAGGATCTCAGGGTCTCAGGGCCTTTGGGTCTCTGGGTCTCTGAGTCTCAGTGACTCAGTGTCTCTGGGTCACAGGGTCTCAGGGCCTTTGGGTCTCTGTGTCTCTGAGTCTCAATGTCTCAGTGTCTCAGGGTCTCAGGGTCTCAGGGTCTCAGGGTCTCCGGGCCTCTGGGTGTCTGGGTCTCTGGGCCTCTGAGTCTCAATGTCTCAGTGTCTCAGGTTCTCAGGGTCTCTGAGTCTCAGTGTCTCGGGTCTCAGGGCCTCTGAGTCTCTGGGTCTCTGAGTTTCAATGTCTCAGTGTCTCAGGTTCTCAGGGTCTCAGGGCCTCTGGGTCTCAGGGTCTCAGTGTTTCAGGGTCTCAGGGCCTCCACGTCTCCGAGTCTCAGGGTCTCAGGGCCTCAGGGCTTCTGGGTCTCTGGGCCACAGGGCCTCTGGGTCTCTGTGTCTCAGGGTCTCAGGTTCTCAGGGCCTCTGTGTCTCTGAGTCTCAATGTCTAAGTGTCTCAGGGTCTCAGGGCATCTGGACCCCTGTGTCTCATGTCCTCCTGGTCTCTGGGACTCTGAGGCTCAATGTCTCAGTGTCTCAGGGTCTCAGGGCTTCTGGGTTTCTGTGTCTCAGGGTCTCAGGGTCTCAGGGCGTCTGGGTCTCTGTGTCTCAGTGTCTCAGGGCCTCTGCGTCTCAGGGTCTCAGTGTCTCAGGGGCTCAGTGTCTCAGGGCCTCTGGGTCTCTGGGTCTCAGGGTCTCAGTGTCTCAGGGTCTCTGTGTCTCAGGGTCTCAGGGCCTATGGGTCTATGGGTCTCAGTGTCTCAGTGTCTCAGGGTCTCCGGGCCTCTGGGTCTCTGTGTCTCAGGGCCTCTGGGTTTCTGTGTCTCAGGGTCTCTGTGTCTCAGGGTCTCAGGGCCTCTGGGTCTCTGGGCCTCAGTGTCTCAGGGTCTCAGGGACTCTGGGTCTCTGTGTCTCAGGGTCTCTGTGTCTCAGGGTCTCTGTGTCTCAGGGTCTCAGGGCCTCTGGGTCTCAGGGCCTCTGGGTCTCTGGGTCTCTGAGTCTCAATGTCTCAGTGCCTCTGGGTCTCTGTGTCTCAGGGCTTCTGGGTCTCTGTGTTCTATTGTCTCAGGGTCTCAGGGTCTCAGGTTCTCAGGGCCTCTGGGTCTCAGGTTCTCAGGGTCTCAGGGCCTCTGGGTCTCAGGGTCTCAGTGTCTCAGGGTGTCAGGGTCTCTGTGTCTCAGGGTCTCCGGGCCTCTGGGTCTCTGGGACTCAGTGTCTCAGGGTCTCAGGGTCTCAGGGACTCTGGGTCTCTGTGTCTCAGGGTCTCAGGGCCTCTGGGTCTCTGTGTCTCAGGGTCTCAGGGCCTCTGGGTCTCAGTGTCTCAGGTTCTCAGGGTCTCAGGGCCTCTAAGTCTCAGGGTCTCAGTGTCTCAGGATCTCAGGGCCTCTGGTTCTCTGTGTCTCAGGGTCTCAGGGCCTCTGGGTCTCAGGGTCTCTGGGTCTCTGAGTCTCAATGTCTCAGTGCCTCTGGGTCTCTGTGTCTCAGGGCCTCTGGGTCTCTGTGTTCTACTGTCTCAGGGTCTCAGGGTCTCAGGGTCTCAGGTTCTCAGGGCCTCTGGGTCTCAGGGTCTCAGTGTCTCAGGGTCTCAGGGTCTCTGGGTCTAAGGGTCTCAGGGCCTCTGGGTCTCTGTGTCTCAGGGTCTCAGGGCCTCAGTGTCTCAGGGTCTCAGGGACTCTGGGTCTCTGCGACTCAGTGTCTCAGGGTCTCAGGGACTCTGGGTCTCTGTGTCTCAGGGTCTCTGTGTCTCAGGGTCTCAGGGTCTCAGGGCCTCTGGGTCTCTGTGTCTCAGGGTCTCAGGGCCTCAGTGTCTCAGGGTCTCAGGGACTCTGGGTCTCTGCGACTCAGTGTCTCAGGGTCTCAGGGACTCTGGGTCTCTGTGTCTCAGGGTCTCTGTGTCTCAGGGTCTCAGGGTCTCATGGCCTCTGGGTCTCTGTGTCTCAGGGTCTCAGGGTCT
This sequence comes from Carcharhinus amblyrhynchos, assembly GCF_965287045.1. Lineage (NCBI taxonomy): Eukaryota > Metazoa > Chordata > Chondrichthyes > Carcharhiniformes > Carcharhinidae > Carcharhinus > Carcharhinus amblyrhynchos. The sequence goes on along the minus strand of NW_027649802.1, from coordinate 634,877 downwards.
CCGGGCCTCTGGGTCTCTGGGTCTCTGGGTCTCTGAGTCTCAATGTCTCAGTGTCTCAGGTTCTCAGGGTCTCTGAGTCTCAGTGTCTCGGGTCTCAGGGCCTCTGGGTCTCTGGGAGTCTGAGGCTCAATGTCTCAGTGTCTCAGGGTCTCAGGGCTTCTGGGTTTCTGTGTCTCAGGGTCTCAGGGTCTCAGGACGTCTGGGTCTCTGTGTCTCAGTGTCTCAGGGCCTCTGCGCCTCAGGGTCTCAGTGTCTCAGGGGCTCAGTGTCTCAGGGCCTCTGGGTCTCAGGGTCTCAGGGTCTCAGTGTCTCAGAGTCTCAGGGCCTCTGGGTCTCTGAGTCTCAGTGTCTCCGTGTCTCAGGGTCTCAGGGCCTCTGGGTCTCTGTGTCTCAGGGTCTCAGGGTCTCAGGGCCTCTGGGTCGCTGTGTCTCAGGGCCTCTGGGTCTCAGTGTCTCAGTGTCTCAGGGTATCAGGGCCTATGGGTCTCAATGTCTCAGTGTCTCAGGTTCTCATGGCCTCTGGGTCTCTGTGTCTCAGGGTCTCTGGGTCTCTGGGTCTCTGTGTCTCAGGGTCTCAGGGCCTCTGGGTCTCTGTGTCTCAGGGTCTCAGGGTCTTAGGGCCTCTGGGTCTCTGTGTCTCAGTTTCTCAGGGCCTCTGCGCCTCAGGGTCTCAGTGTCTCAGGGGCTCAGTGTCTCAGGGCCTCTGGATCTCAGGGTCTCAGGGTCTCAGTGTCTCAGGGTCTCAGGGCCTCTGGGTCTCTGAGTCTCAGTGTCTCCGTGTCTCAGGGTCTCAGGGCCTCTGGGTCTCTGTGTCTCAGGGTCTCAGGGTCTCAGGGCCTCTGGGTCGCTGTGTCTCAGGGCCTCTGGGTCTCAGTGTCTCAGTGTCTCAGGGTATCAGGGCCTATGGGTCTCAATGTCTCAGTGTCTCAGGTTCTCATGGCCTCTGGGTCTCTGTGTCTCAGGGTCTCTGGGTCTCTGGGTCTCTGTGTCTCAGGGTCTCAGGGCCTCTGGGTCTCTGTGTCTCAGGGTCTCAGGGTCTTAGGGCCTCTGGGTCTCTGGGTCTCAGTGTCTCAGGGCCTCTGGGTCTCTGGGTCTCTGGGTCTCTGAGAGTCAATGTCTCAGTGTCACAGGTCTCAGGGCCTCTGTGTCTCACTCAGTGTCTCAGGGCCTCTGGGTCTCAATGTCTCAGTGTCTCAGGTTCTCATGGCCTCTGGGTCTCTGTGTCTCAGTGTCTCAGGGTCTCAGGGCCTCTGGGTCTCAGGGTCTCAGTGCGTCTGGGTCTCAGGGTCTCAGGGTCTCAGGGTCTCACGGCCTCTGGGTCTCAGGGTCTCAGTGTCTCAGTGTCTCAGGGACTCTGGGTCTCAGGGTCTCAGTATCTCAGGGCCTCTGGGTCTCTGGGTCTCAGGGCCGCAGGGCTTCTGGGTCTCTGGGTCACAGGGCCTCTGGGTCTCTGGGTCTCTGGGTCTCTGAGTCTCAATGTCTCAGTGTCTCACGTTCTCAGGGTCTCTGAGTCTCAGTGTCTCAGATTCTCAGGGCCTCTGGGTCTCTGTGTCTCAATGTCTCAGCGTCTCAGGGTCTCAGGGCCTCTGTGTCTCTGAGTCTCAAGGTCAAAGTGTCTCAGTGTCTCAATGTCTCAGTGTCTCAGGGTCTCAGGGCTTCTGGGTCTCTGTGTCTCAGGGTCTCAGGGCTTCTGGGTCTCTGTGTCTCAGTGTCTCAGGGTCTCAGGGCCTCTGGGTCTATGTGTCTCTGAGTCTCAATGTCTCAGTGTCCCTGGGTCTCAGAGCCTCTGGGTGTCTGAGTCTCAGTGTCTCAGGGTCTCAGGTTCTCAGGCCCTCTGGGTCTCTGTGTCTCTGAGTCTCAGTGTCTCAGTGTCTCAGGGTCTCAGGGCCTCCGGGTCTCTGATTCTCAGTGTCTCAGTGTCTCAGGGTCTCAGGGCCTTTGGGTCTCTGTGTCTCAGGGTCTCAGGGCCTTTGGGTCTCAGGGTCTCAGTGTCTCAGGGTCTCAGGGTCTCTGGGTCTCTGTGTCTCAGGGTCTCAGGGCCTGTGGGTCTCTGGGTCTCAGTCTCTCAGGGTCTCAGGGCTTCTGGGTCTCTGTGTCTCAGGGCCTCTGGGTCTCTGTGTCTCTGAGTCTCAATGTCTCAGTGTCTCAGTGTCTCAGTGTCTCAGAGCCTCTGGGTCTCTGAGTCTCAATGTCTCTGTGTCTCTGAGTCTCAGTGTCTCAGTGTCTCAGGGTCTCAGGCCCTCTGGGTCTCTGGGTCTCTGAGTCTCAATGTCTCATGTTCTCAGGGTCTCAGGGCCTCAGGGTCTCAGGGCCTCAGTGTCTCAGGGCCTCTGGGTCTCAGTGTCTCAGGGTCTGAGGGCCTCTGTTTCTCTGGGTCTCTGAGTCTCAATGTCTCAGTGTCTCAGGGTCTCAGGGCCTCTTTGTCTCTGTGTCTCAGGGTCTCAGTGCCTCTGACTCTCAGTGTCTCAGGGTCTGAGGGCCTCTGTGTCTCTGGGTCTCTGACTCTCAATGTCTCAGTGTCTCAGGGTCTCAGGATCTCAGGGCCTCTGTGTCTCTGAGTCTCAGTGTCTCAATGTCTCAGGGTCACAGGATCTCAGAGCCTCTGTGTCTCAGGGTCTCATGGCCTCTGGGTCTCAGGGCCTGTGGGTCTCAGGGTCTCAGTGTTTCAGGGTCTCAGGGTCTCAGGGCCTCTGGATCTCTGGGTCTCCGAGTCTCAATGTCTCAGTGTCTCAGGGTCTCATGGCCTCTGGGCCTCAGGGTCTCTGTGTCTCAGTGTCTCAGGGTCTCAGGGCCTCTGGGTCCCAGGGTCTCAGGATCTCAGGGCCTCTGGGTCTCTGTGTCTCTGAGTCTCAGTCTCTCAGGTTCTCAGGGCCTCTGGGTCTCTGGGTCACAATTTCTCTGTGTCTCTGGGTCTCAGGGTCTCAGGGTCTCTGGGTCTCTGTGTCTCACTTTCTCAGGGCTTCTGGGTTTGAGGGTCTCAGGGCCTCTGGGTCTCTGGGTCTCAGTGTCTCAGGGTCTCAGTGCCTCTGGGTCTCAGTGTCTCAGTGTGTCAGGTTCTCAGGGCCTCTGGGTCTCTCTGTCTCATGTCCTCTGGGTCTCTGGGTCTCTGTGTCTCAGAGTCTCAGGGCATCTGTGACTCAGTGTCTCAGGGTCTCAGGGCCTCTGGGTCTCTGGGTCTCTGGGTCTCAGGGTCTCAGGGGCTCTGTGTCTCAGAGTCTCAGGGTCTCAGGGCCTCAGGGCTTCTGGGTCTCTGGGCCACAGGGCCTCTGGGTCTCTGTGTCTCAGGGTCTCAGGTTCTCAGGGCCTCTGTGTCTCTGAGTCTCAATGTCTAAGTGTCTCAGGGTCTCAGGGCATCTGGACCCCTGTGTCTCATGTCCTCCTGGTCTCTGGGACTCTGAGGCTCAATGTCTCAGTGTCTCAGGGTCTCAGGGCTTCTGGGTTTCTGTGTCTCAGGGTCTCAGGGTCTCAGGGCGTCTGGGTCTCTGTGTCTCAGTGTCTCAGGGCCTCTGCGTCTCAGGGTCTCAGTGTCTCAGGGGCTCAGTGTCTCAGGGCCTCTGGGTCTCTGGGTCTCAGGGTCTCAGTGTCTCAGGGTCTCTGTGTCTCAGGGTCTCAGGGCCTATGGGTCTATGGGTCTCAGTGTCTCAGTGTCTCAGGGTCTCCGGGCCTCTGGGTCTCTGTGTCTCAGGGCCTCTGGGTTTCTGTGTCTCAGGGTCTCTGTGTCTCAGGGTCTCAGGGCCTCTGGGTCTCTGGGCCTCAGTGTCTCAGGGTCTCAGGGACTCTGGGTCTCTGTGTCTCAGGGTCTCTGTGTCTCAGGGTCTCAGGGCCTCTGGGTCTCAGGGCCTCTGGGTCTCTGGGTCTCTGAGTCTCAATGTCTCAGTGCCTCTGGGTCTCTGTGTCTCAGGGCTTCTGGGTCTCTGTGTTCTATTGTCTCAGGGTCTCAGGGTCTCAGGTTCTCAGGGCCTCTGGGTCTCAGGTTCTCAGGGTCTCAGGGCCTCTGGGTCTCAGGGTCTCAGTGTCTCAGGGTCTCTGGGTCTCTGTGTCTCAGGGTCTCCGGGCCTCTGGGTCTCTGGGACTCAGTGTCTCAGGGTCTCAGGGTCTCAGGGACTCTGGGTCTCTGTGTCTCAGGGTCTCAGGGCCTCTGGGTCTCTGTGTCTCAGGGTCTCAGGGCCTCTGGGTCTCAGTGTCTCAGGTTCTCAGGGTCTCAGGGCCTCTAAGTCTCAGGGTCTCAGTGTCTCAGGATCTCAGGGCCTCTGGTTCTCTGTGTCTCAGGGTCTCAGGGCCTCTGGGTCTCAGGGTCTCTGGGTCTCTGAGTCTCAATGTCTCAGTGCCTCTGGGTCTCTGTGTCTCAGGGCCTCTGGGTCTCTGTGTTCTACTGTCTCAGGGTCTCAGGGTCTCAGGGTCTCAGGTTCTCAGGGCCTCTGGGTCTCAGGGTCTCAGTGTCTCAGGGTCTCAGGGTCTCTGGGTCTAAGGGTCTCAGGGCCTCTGGGTCTCTGTGTCTCAGGGTCTCAGGGCCTCAGTGTCTCAGGGTCTCAGGGACTCTGGGTCTCTGCGACTCAGTGTCTCAGGGTCTCAGGGACTCTGGGTCTCTGTGTCTCAGGGTCTCTGTGTCTCAGGGTCTCAGGGTCTCAGGGCCTCTGGGTCTCTGTGTCTCAGGGTCTCAGGGCCTCAGTGTCTCAGGGTCTCAGGGACTCTGGGTCTCTGCGACTCAGTGTCTCAGGGTCTCAGGGACTCTGGGTCTCTGTGTCTCAGGGTCTCTGTGTCTCAGGGTCTCAGGGTCTCATGGCCTCTGGGTCTCTGTGTCTCAGGGTCTCAGGGTCTCCGGGCCTCTGGGTCTCTGGGTCTCTGGGTCTCTGAGTCTCAATGTCTCAGTGTCTCAGGTTCTCAGGGTCTCTGAGTCTCAGTGTCTCGGGTCTCAGGGCCTCTGGGTCTCTGGGAGTCTGAGGCTCAATGTCTCAGTGTCTCAGGGTCTCAGGGCTTCTGGGTTTCTGTGTCTCAGGGTCTCAGGGTCTCAGGACGTCTGGGTCTCTGTGTCTCAGTGTCTCAGGGCCTCTGCGCCTCAGGGTCTCAGTGTCTCAGGGGCTCAGTGTCTCAGGGCCTCTGGGTCTCAGGGTCTCAGGGTCTCAGTGTCTCAGAGTCTCAGGGCCTCTGGGTCTCTGAGTCTCAGTGTCTCCGTGTCTCAGGGTCTCAGGGCCTCTGGGTCTCTGTGTCTCAGGGTCTCAGGGTCTCAGGGCCTCTGGGTCGCTGTGTCTCAGGGCCTCTGGGTCTCAGTGTCTCAGTGTCTCAGGGTATCAGGGCCTATGGGTCTCAATGTCTCAGTGTCTCAGGTTCTCATGGCCTCTGGGTCTCTGTGTCTCAGGGTCTCTGGGTCTCTGGGTCTCTGTGTCTCAGGGTCTCAGGGCCTCTGGGTCTCTGTGTCTCAGGGTCTCAGGGTCTTAGGGCCTCTGGGTCTCTGTGTCTCAGTTTCTCAGGGCCTCTGCGCCTCAGGGTCTCAGTGTCTCAGGGGCTCAGTGTCTCAGGGCCTCTGGATCTCAGGGTCTCAGGGTCTCAGTGTCTCAGGGTCTCAGGGCCTCTGGGTCTCTGAGTCTCAGTGTCTCCGTGTCTCAGGGTCTCAGGGCCTCTGGGTCTCTGTGTCTCAGGGTCTCAGGGTCTCAGGGCCTCTGGGTCGCTGTGTCTCAGGGCCTCTGGGTCTCAGTGTCTCAGTGTCTCAGGGTATCAGGGCCTATGGGTCTCAATGTCTCAGTGTCTCAGGTTCTCATGGCCTCTGGGTCTCTGTGTCTCAGGGTCTCTGGGTCTCTGGGTCTCTGTGTCTCAGGGTCTCAGGGCCTCTGGGTCTCTGTGTCTCAGGGTCTCAGGGTCTTAGGGCCTCTGGGTCTCTGGGTCTCAGTGTCTCAGGGCCTCTGGGTCTCTGGGTCTCTGGGTCTCTGAGAGTCAATGTCTCAGTGTCACAGGTCTCAGGGCCTCTGTGTCTCACTCAGTGTCTCAGGGCCTCTGGGTCTCAATGTCTCAGTGTCTCAGGTTCTCATGGCCTCTGGGTCTCTGTGTCTCAGTGTCTCAGGGTCTCAGGGCCTCTGGGTCTCAATGTCTCAGTGTCTCAGGTTCTCATGGCCTCTGGGTCTCTGTGTCTCAGTGTCTCAGGGTCTCAGGGCCTCTGGGTCTCAGGGTCTCAGTGCGTCTGGGTCTCAGGGTCTCAGGGTCTCAGGGTCTCACGGCCTCTGGGTCTCAGGGTCTCAGTGTCTCAGTGTCTCAGGGACTCTGGGTCTCAGGGTCTCAGTATCTCAGGGCCTCTGGGTCTCTGGGTCTCAGGGCCGCAGGGCTTCTGGGTCTCTGGGTCACAGGGCCTCTGGGTCTCTGGGTCTCTGGGTCTCTGAGTCTCAATGTCTCAGTGTCTCACGTTCTCAGGGTCTCTGAGTCTCAGTGTCTCAGATTCTCAGGGCCTCTGGGTCTCTGTGTCTCAATGTCTCAGCGTCTCAGGGTCTCAGGGCCTCTGTGTCTCTGAGTCTCAAGGTCAAAGTGTCTCAGTGTCTCAATGTCTCAGTGTCTCAGGGTCTCAGGGCTTCTGGGTCTCTGTGTCTCAGGGTCTCAGGGCTTCTGGGTCTCTGTGTCTCAGTGTCTCAGGGTCTCAGGGCCTCTGGGTCTATGTGTCTCTGAGTCTCAATGTCTCAGTGTCCCTGGGTCTCAGAGCCTCTGGGTGTCTGAGTCTCAGTGTCTCAGGGTCTCAGGTTCTCAGGCCCTCTGGGTCTCTGTGTCTCTGAGTCTCAGTGTCTCAGTGTCTCAGGGTCTCAGGGCCTCCGGGTCTCTGATTCTCAGTGTCTCAGTGTCTCAGGGTCTCAGGGCCTTTGGGTCTCTGTGTCTCAGGGTCTCAGGGCCTTTGGGTCTCAGGGTCTCAGTGTCTCAGGGTCTCAGGGTCTCTGGGTCTCTGTGTCTCAGGGTCTCAGGGCCTGTGGGTCTCTGGGTCTCAGTCTCTCAGGGTCTCAGGGCTTCTGGGTCTCTGTGTCTCAGGGCCTCTGGGTCTCTGTGTCTCTGAGTCTCAATGTCTCAGTGTCTCAGTGTCTCAGTGTCTCAGAGCCTCTGGGTCTCTGAGTCTCAATGTCTCTGTGTCTCTGAGTCTCAGTGTCTCAGTGTCTCAGGGTCTCAGGCCCTCTGGGTCTCTGGGTCTCTGAGTCTCAATGTCTCATGTTCTCAGGGTCTCAGGGCCTCAGGGTCTCAGGGCCTCAGTGTCTCAGGGCCTCTGGGTCTCAGTGTCTCAGGGTCTGAGGGCCTCTGTTTCTCTGGGTCTCTGAGTCTCAATGTCTCAGTGTCTCAGGGTCTCAGGGCCTCTTTGTCTCTGTGTCTCAGGGTCTCAGTGCCTCTGACTCTCAGTGTCTCAGGGTCTGAGGGCCTCTGTGTCTCTGGGTCTCTGACTCTCAATGTCTCAGTGTCTCAGGGTCTCAGGATCTCAGGGCCTCTGTGTCTCTGAGTCTCAGTGTCTCAATGTCTCAGGGTCACAGGATCTCAGAGCCTCTGTGTCTCAGGGTCTCATGGCCTCTGGGTCTCAGGGCCTGTGGGTCTCAGGGTCTCAGTGTTTCAGGGTCTCAGGGTCTCAGGGCCTCTGGATCTCTGGGTCTCCGAGTCTCAATGTCTCAGTGTCTCAGGGTCTCATGGCCTCTGGGCCTCAGGGTCTCTGTGTCTCAGTGTCTCAGGGTCTCAGGGCCTCTGGGTCCCAGGGTCTCAGGATCTCAGGGCCTCTGGGTCTCTGTGTCTCTGAGTCTCAGTCTCTCAGGTTCTCAGGGCCTCTGGGTCTCTGGGTCACAATTTCTCTGTGTCTCTGGGTCTCAGGGTCTCAGGGTCTCTGGGTCTCTGTGTCTCACTTTCTCAGGGCTTCTGGGTTTGAGGGTCTCAGGGCCTCTGGGTCTCTGGGTCTCAGTGTCTCAGGGTCTCAGTGCCTCTGGGTCTCAGTGTCTCAGTGTGTCAGGTTCTCAGGGCCTCTGGGTCTCTCTGTCTCATGTCCTCTGGGTCTCTGGGTCTCTGTGTCTCAGAGTCTCAGGGCATCTGTGACTCAGTGTCTCAGGGTCTCAGGGCCTCTGGGTCTCTGGGTCTCTGGGTCTCAGGGTCTCAGGGGCTCTGTGTCTCAGAGTCTCAGGGTCTCAGGGCCTCAGGGTCTCTGTGTCTCAGGGTCTCAGGGCCTCTGGGTCACTGCGTCTTAGGGTCTCAGGTCATCTGGGACTCTGAGTCTCAATGTCTCAGTGTCTTAGTGTCTCAGGGTCTCAGGGCCTCTGAATCTCAGTGTCTCAGGGTCTCAGGGCCTCTGGGTCTCTGGGTCATAGTGTCTCAGGGTCTCAGTGCCTCTGGGTCTCAGGGTCTCAGTGTCTCAGGGTCTCAGGGTCTCAGGGCCTCTGGGCCTCAGGGTCTCAGTGTCTCAGGGTCTCAGTGTCTCAGGGTCTCAGGGCCTCTGGGTCTCAGTGTCTCAGTGTCTCAGGGTCTCAGGGTCTCAGGGCCTCTGGGTCTCAGTGTGTCAGTGCCTCAGGGTCTCAGGGCCTCTGGGTCTCAGTGTCTCAGTGTCTCAGGGCCTCTGGGTCTCTGAGTCTCAGTGTCTCAGTGTCTCAGGGTCTCTGGGCCTCTGGGCCTCAGGGTCTCTGTGTCTCTGTGTCTCAGGGTCTCAGAGCATCTGGGTCTCTGTGTCTCAGGGTCTCAGGGCCTCTGGGACTCTGAGTCTCAATGTCTCAGGGCCTCAGGGCATCTGGGTCTCAGGGCCTCTGAATCTCAGTGTCTCAGGGCCTCAGGGCCTCTGGGTCTCAGGGACTCAGGGTCACAGTGTCTCAGGGTCTCACGGCCTTTGGGACTTTGGGTCTCTGTGTCTCAGGGCCTCAGGGTCTCTGGGTCACTGTGTCACAGGGCCTCTGGGCCTCTGGGTCTCAGGGTCTCAGTGTCTCAGGGTCTCAGGGCCTCTGTGTCTCAGGGTCTCAGGGTCGCTGGGTCTCTGTGTCTCAGGGACTCAGGGCCTTTGGTCTCTGGGTGTCAGTGTCTCAAGGTCTCAGGGCCTCTGGGTCTCTGTGTCTCTGTGTCTCAAGGTCTCAGGGCCTTTGGTCTCTGTGTCTCTGAGTCTCTGTGTCTCAGTGTCTCAGTATCTCAGGTTCTCAGGGCCTCTGGATCTCTGGGTCTCTGGGTCTCAGTGTCTTAGGGTCTCAGGGCCTTTGGGTCCCAGGGTCCCAGTGTCTCAGGGTCTCACGGCGTCAGGGCCTCTGGGTCTCAGGGCCTCTGGGTCTCAGTGTCTTAGGGTCTCAGGGCCTCTGGGTCTCTGTGTCTCTGAGTCTCAGTGTCTCAGGGTCTCAGGGCCTCTGGGTCTCTGGGTCTCAATTTCTCTGTGTCTCAGGGTCTCTGGGTCTCAGGGTCTCATGGTCTCTGGGTCTCTGTGTCTCAGGGTCTCAGGGTCTCAGGGCCTCTGGGTCTCTGGGTCTCTGTGTCTCAGGGTCTCAGGGCCTCTGGGTCACTGTCTCTCATGGTCTCAGGGCTTCTGGGTCTCAGGTTCTCAGTGTCTCAGGGTCCCAGGGTCTCACTACCTTTAGGTTCCAGGGTCTCAGGGTCTCTGTGTCTCAATGTCTCAGGGTCTCAGGGCCTCTGGGTCTCTGGGTCTCAGTGTCTCAGGGTCTCAGGCCTCTGCGTTTCAGGGTCTCAGTGTCTCAGGGCCTCTGGGTCTCTGTGTCTCAGGGTCTCAGGGTCTCAGGGCCTCTGGGTCTCTGTGTCTCATTGACTCAGGGCCTCTGGGTCTCTGTGTCTCAGGGTCTCTGTGTCTCAGGGTCTCAGGCCTCTGGGTCTCTGAGTCTCAGTGTCTCAGTGTCTCAGGGTCCCAGGGTCTCAGGGCCTCTGGGTGTCAGTGTCTCAGTGTATCAGGGTCTCAGGGCATCTGCGTCTCTGTGTCTCAGTCTCAAGGCCTCTGGGTCTCAGGGTCAGAGTGTCTCAGTTCTTACGGCCTCTGGGTCTCAGGGTCTCAGGGCCTCTAGATCTCCGGGTCTCTGATTCTCAATGTCTCAGTGTTTCAGGATCTCAGGGCCTCTGGGTCTCTGTGTCTCAGGGTCTCAGGGCCTCTGTGTATCAGGGTCTCAGGACCTCTGGGTCTCAGGGTCTCAGGGTCTCTTGGTCTCAGGGTCTCAGTGTTTCAGGACCTCTGGGTCTCTGAGTCTCAATGTCTCAGTGTCTCAGGGTCTCAGGGCCTCTGGGTTTCTGGGTCTCTGAGTCTCAATGTCTCAGTGTCTCAGGGTCTCAGGGTCTCAAGGCCTGTGGTTCTCAGTGTCTCAGAGTCTCAGGGCCTCTGGGTCTCTGGGTCTCAACGTCTCAGGGTCTCAGGGCCTCTGGGTTTCTGGGTCTCTGGGTATCTGAATCTCAATGTCTCATTGTCTCAGGGTCTCAGGGTCTCAGGGCATCTGGGTCTCTGTGTCTCAGGGTCTCAGGGCCTCTGGGTCTCCGTGTCTCATTGTCTCAGGGTCTCAGGGCCTCTGGGTTTCAGGGTCTCAGTGTCTCTGGGTCTCAGGGTCTCAGTGTCTCAGGGCCTCAGGGCCTCTGAGTCTCAATGTCTCAGTGTCTCAGGGTCTCAGGGCCTCTGTGTCTCAGTGTTTCAGGGCCTCTGGGTCTCAGAGTCTCAATGTCTCAGTGTCTCATGGTCTCAGGGCTTCTGGGTCTCTGTGTCTCAGGGCCTCTGGGTCTCAGTGTCTCAGTGTCTAAGGGTCTCAGGGCCTCTGGGTTTCTGGGTCTCTGAGTCTCAACGTCTCAGTGTCTCAGGGTCTCAGGGCCTGGGGGTCTCAGTGTCTCAGGGTCTCAGGGCCACTGGGTCTCTGGGTCTCAGTGTCTCAGGGTCTCAGTGTCTCAGGGTCTCAGGGCCTTTGGGTTTCTGGGTCTCTGGGTCTCTGAGTCTCAATGTCTCAGTGCCTCAGGGTCTCAGGGCCTTTGGGTTTCTGGGTCTCTGGGTCTCTGAGTCTCAATGTCTCAGTGCCTCAGGGTCACAGGGTCTCAGGGCCTGTGGGTCTCAGTGTCTCAGGGTCTCAGGGCCTCTGGGTCTCTGGGTCTCAGTGTCTCAGGGTCTCAGGGCCTTTGGGTTTCTGGGTCTCTGGGTCTCTGAGTCTCAATGTCTCAGTGCCTCAGGGTCACAGGGTCTCAGGGCCTGTGGGTCTCAGTGTCTCAGGCTCTCAGGGCCTCTGGGTCTCTGGGTCTCTGAGTCCCAGTGTCTCAGTCTCTCAGGGTCTCAGGGCCTCTGGGTCTCTGTGTCTCAATGTCTCAGCGTCTCAGGGTCTCAGGGCCTCTATGTCTCAGGGTCTCAGGGCCTCTGGGTCTCTGGGTCTCAATGTCTCAGGGTCTCATGGGCTCAGTGCCTCTAGGTCTCTGGGTCTCAGGGTCTCAGGGCCTCTGTGTCTCTGTGTCTCAGGGTCTCAGGGTCTCACGGCCTCTGGGTCTCAGGGACTCAGGGTCTCAATGTCTCAGTGTCTCAGGGTCTCTGGGTCTCTTGTCTCAGGGTCTCAGGGCCTCTAGTCTCAGGGTCTCAGTGTCTCTGTGTCTCACGGTCTCACGGCCTCAGGGCCTCTGGGTCTCAGTGTCTTAGGGTCTCAGGGCCTCTGGGTCTCGGTGTCTCTGAGTCTAAGTGTCTCAGTGTCTCAGGGCCTCTGGGTCACTGTGTCTCAGGGCCTCTGGGTCTCAGTGTCTCAGGGTCTCAGGGCCTCTGGGTCTTTGGGTCACTGAGTCTCAATATCTCAGTGTCTCAGGGTCTCAGGGCCTCTGGGTCTCTGAGTGTCAGTGTCACAGTCTCTCTGGGTCTCAGGGTCTCATGGCCTCTGGGTCTCAGGTTCTCTGTGTCTCAGGGTCTCAGGGCCTCAGGGCCTCTGGGTCTCAGGGTCTCAGTGTCTCAGGGTCTCATGGCCTCTGGGTCTCAGGGTCTCTCGGCCTCAGGTACTCTGGGTCTCAGGGTCTCACGGCCTCAGGGACTCTGGGTCTCAGGGTCTCTCGGCCTCAGGGACTCTGGGTCTCAGGGTCTCAGTGTCTCAGGGCCTCTGAGTCTCAATGTCTCAGTGTCTCAGGGTTTCAGGGCCTCTGGGTCTCAGGGTCTCAGGGCCTCTGGGTCTCTTGGTCTCAGGTTCTCAGGGTGTCAGGGCCTCTGAGTCTCTGGATCTCTGAGTCTCAGTGTCTCAGGGTCTCAGGGCCTCTGGGTCTCTGGGTCTCAATGTCTCAGGGCCTCAGGGCCTCTGTGTCTTAGGGTCTCAGGGCCTCAGGGTCTCTTGGTCTCAATGTCTCAGGGTCTCATGGGCTCAGTGCCTCTAGGTCTCAGGGTCTCAGGGCCTCTGGGTCTCAGGGTCTCTGAGTCTCAATGTCTCAGGGTCTCAGGGCCCTTGGGTCACTGTGTCTCAGGGTCTCAGGGCCTCTGGGTCTCAGGGTCTCAGTGTCTCAGTGTCGCAGGGCCTCTAGGTCTCAGGGTCTCAGGGTCTCTGGGTCTCAGGGCCTCTCGGTCTCTGGGTCTCAGTGTCTCAGGGTCTCAGGGCCTCTGGGTCTCTGTGTCTCAGGGTCTCAGGGCCTCTGGGTCTCTGTGCCTCAGGTCTCAGGGTCTCAGGGCATCTGGGTCTCTGGGTCTCTGAGTCTCAATGTCTCAGGGTCTCAGGGTCACATGGCCTTTGGGTCGCTGGGTCTCTGAGTCTCAATGTTTCAGTGTCTTGGGGTCCTAGGGCCTCTGGGTCTCAGAGTCTCAATGTCTCAGGGTCTCTGGGTCTCAGGGCCTCTGGGTCTCTGGGTCTCATGTCTCAGGGTCTCAGGGTCTCAGGGCCTCTGGGTCTCTGGGTCTCAGTGTCTCAGGGTCTCAGGGCCTTTGGGTCTCTGGGTCTCTGACTCTCAATGTCTCAGTGTCTCAGTGTCTCAGGGTCCCAGGGTCTCAGGTCCTCTGGGTATCAGTGTCTCAGTGTCTCAGGGTCTCAGGGCCTCTGCGTCTCAGTGTCTCAGGGTCTCAAGGCCTCTGGGTCTCAGGGTCTGAGTGTCTCAGGGTCCCAGGGACTCTGGGTCTCTGTGTCTCAGTATCTCAGTGTCTCAGGGTCTCAGGGCCTCTGGGTCTCTGTGTCTCAGGTTCTCATGGCCCCTGGGTCACAGGGTCTCAGGGTCTCAGGGTCTCTAGATCTCTGGGTCTCTGAGTCTCAATGTCTCAGTGTCTCAGGCTCTCAGGGACTCTGGGTCTCTGTGTCTCAGGGTCTCAGGGCCTCTGGGTCACACGGTCTCAGTGTCTCAGGGCCTCTGTGTATCAGGGTCTCTGTGTCTCAGGGCCTCTGGGTCTCTGTGTCTCAGTGTCTCAGGGTCTCAGGGCCTCTGGGTCTCTGTGGCTCTGAGTCTCAATGTCTCAGTGTCTCAGGGTCTCAGGGCCTCTGGGTCTCTGTGGCTCTGAGTCTCAATGTCTCAGTGTCTCAGGGTCTCAGGGCCTCTGGGTATCTGGGTCTCAAAGTCTCAGTGCCTCAGGGTCTCAGGGACTCAGGGCCTCTGGTCTCTGTGTATCAGTGTCTCAGGGTCTCAGGGCCTCTGGGTCTCTGGGTCTCAGTGTCTCAGGGTCTCAGGGCCTCTGTGTCTCTGAGTCTCAGTGTCTCAGTGTCTCAGGGTCTCAGGGTCTCAGGGCCTCTGGGTCTCTGTGTCTCAGGGTCTCAGGTCCTCAGGGCCTCAGGGCTTCTGAGTCTCAAAGTCTCAGTGTCTCAGGGTCTCAGGGCCTCTGGGTCTCTGTGTCTCTGGGCCTCAGAGTCTCTGTGTCTCTGGGTCTCAGGGTCTCAGGGCCTCTGGGTCTCTCAGTCTCAATGACTCAGGGTCTCAGTGTCACATGGCCTTTGGGTCGCTGGGTCTCTGAGTCTCAATGTTTCAGTGTCTCAGGGTCTGAGGGCCTCTGGGTCTCTGAGTCTCAATGTCTCAGTGGCTCAGTGTCTCAGGGTCCCAGGGTCTCAGGGCCTCTGTGTCTCAGGGTCTCACGGTTTCTGTGTCTCAGGGTCTCTGGATCTCTCGTTCTCAGGGTTTCTGGGTCTCAGTGTATCAGTTTTCTCAGGGTCTCAGTGCCTCTGGGGCTCATGGTCACAGTCTCTCAGTGTCTCAGGGTCTCAGTGTCTCAGGGTCTCTGGTTCCCTGGGTCCCAGGGTCTCAGTGTCTCAGTGTGTCATTGTCTCAGGTTCTCAGTGTCTCATTTTCTCAGGGTCTCTCGGCTTCAGGGTTTTCAGTGTCTCAGTGTCTCAGGGTCTCATGGTCACATTGTGTCAGTGCCTCAGGGTCTCAGTGCCTCAGGGTCTCAGTTTCTCAGTTTCTCAGAGTGTCAGGGACTCAGAGTTTCAGTGTCTCAGGGGCTCAGGGCCTCAGTGCCTCTGTGTCTCAGTGTCTCTGTTTCTCCGGGCTCAGTGTCTCTGTGTCTCAGTATCTCAGGGTCTCAGTGTCTCAGGGTCTGTGGGTCTCAGGGTCTCAGTGTTTCAGTGCCTAAGTGTCGCAGTGTCTCAGTGTCTCAGGGTCTCAGTGTCTCAGGGTCTTGGGGTGTCTGGGTCCCAGGGTCTCGGTGTCTCATGTCTGAGGGTCTCAGGGTCTGTGTGTCGCTGTGTCTCAGGGTCTCAGTGTCTCAGTCTCTCAAGGTCTCAGTGTCTCTGGGTCTCATGGGCTCATGGTCACAGTCTCTCAGTGCCTCAGTGTCTCAGTGTCTCAGGGCTCAGTGTCTCTGTGTCTCAGGGCTCAGTGTCTCAGGGTCTCAGGGTCTCTGTGTATCAGTGTCTCAGGGTCTCAGTGTCTCAGGGTCTCTGTGTATCAGTGTCTCAGGGTCTCAGGATCTCAGTGTCTCAGGGTCTCAGTGTCTCAGGGTCTCAGTCTCTCTGGGCCTCTGGGACTCAGGGAATCAGGGTCTCAGAGTCTCAGCTCTCAGTGTCTCAGGGTCTCAGTGTCTCAATGTCTCAGTGTCTCAGGGTCTCAAGTATCTCAGTGTCTCAGGGTCTCAGTGTCACTGGGTCACTGGGTCTCAGGGTCTCAGTGTCTCAGTGTCGTAATGTCTCAGTGTCTCAGGGTCTCAGGGACTCTGGGACTCTGAGTCTCAATGTCTCAGTGTCTCAGTGTCTCAGGGTCCCAGGGTCTCAGGGCCTCTGGGTGTCAGTCTCTCAGTGTATCAGGGTCTCAGGGCCTCTGCGTCTCTGTGTCTCAGTATCTCTGTGTCTCAGGTTCTCACGGCCTCTGGGTCTCAGGATCTCAGTGTCTCAGGGTCTCTGGGCCTCTAGATCTCCGGGTCTCTGAGTCTCAATGTCTCAGTGTTTCAGGGTCTCAGGGACTCTGGGTCTCTGTGTCTCAGGGTCTCAGGGACTCTGGGTCTCAGGGTCTCAGTGTCTCAGGGCCTCTGGGTCTCTGTGTCTCAGGGTCTCAGGGCCTCTGTGTATCAGGGTCTCAGGGACTCAGGGCCTCTGGGTCTCTGTGTCTTGGTGTCTCAGGGTCTCAGGGCCTCTGGGTCTCTGTGCCTCTGAGTCTCTGTGTCTCAGTGTCTCAGGGTCTCAGGGCCTCTGGGTCTCTGGGTCTCAGGGTCTCAGGGCCTCTGGGTCTCAGGGCCTCTGCGTCTCTGTGCCTCTGAGTCTCTGAGTCTCAATGTCTCAGTGTCTCAGGGTCCCAGAATCTCAGGTCCTCTGGGTGTCAGTGTCTCAGTGTCTCAGGGACTCAGGGCCTCTGCGTCTCAGTGTCTCAGGGTCTCAAGGCCTCTGGGTCTCAGGGTCTGAGTGTCTCAGGGTCCCAGGGACTCTGGGTCTCTGTGTCTCAGTATCTCAGTGTCTCAGGGTCTCAGGGCCTCTGGGTATCTGTGTCTCAGGTTCTCATGGCCCCTGGGTCACAGGGTCTCAGGTTCTCAGGGCCTCTAGATCTCTGGGTCTCTGAGTCTCAATGGCTCAGTGTCTCAGGCTCTCAGAGACTCTGGGTCTCTGTGTCTCAGGGTCTCAGGGCCTCTGGGTCTCAGTGTCTCAGTGTCTCAGGGCCTCTGTGTATCAGGGTCTCTGTGTCTCAGGGCCTCTGGGTCTCTGTGTCTCAGTGTCTCAGGGTCTCAGGGCCTCTGGGTCTCTGTGGCTCTGAGTCTCAATGTCTCAGTGTCTCAGGGTCTCAGGGCCTCTGGGTCTCTGGGTCTCAAAGTCTCAGTGCCTCAGGGTCTCAGGGACTCAGGGCCTCTTGTCTCTGTGTCTCAGTGTCTCAGGGTCTCAGGGCCTCTGGGTCTGTCTGTATCAGTGTCTCAGGGTCTCAGGGCCTCTGTGTCTCTGAGTCTCAGTGTCTCAGTATCTCAGGGTCTCAGGGTCTCATGGCCTCTGGGTCTCAGGGTCTCAGTGTCTCAGGGTCTTAGGTGTTCAGTGTCTCAGGGTCTTAGGTGTTCAGTGTCTCATGGTCTCAGGGCCGTTGTGTCTCAGGGTCTCAGCGTCTCAGGGTCTCAGGGCCTCTAGGACTCAGGGTCCAGGGTCTCTGTGTCTCAGGGTCTCAGGGCCTCTCGGTCTCTGGGTCTCAGTGTCTCAGGGTCTCAGGGCCACTGGGTCTCTGTGTCTCAGTGTCTCAGGGTCTCACGGCCTCAGGGACTCTGGGTCTCAGGGTCTCAGTGTCTCAGGGCCTCTGGGTCTCTGTGTCTCTGAGTCTCAGTCTCTCAGTGTCTCAGTGTCTCAGGGCCTCTGTGTCTCTGAGTCTCAGTGTCTCAGTGTCTCAGGGTCTCAGGGCCTCTGGGTTTCTGAGTCTCAATGTCTCAGTGTCTCAGGGTCTCAGGGTCTCAGGGCCTCTGGGTCTCTGTGTCTCATTGTCTCAGGGTCTCAGTGCCTCAGGGTCTCTGGGTCTCTGTGTCTCAGGGCCTCTGGGTCTCAGGGTCTCAGTGTCTCAGTGCCTCAGGGCCTCTGAGTCTCAATGTCTCAGTGTCTCAGGGTCTCAGGGCCTCTGGGTCTCTGTGTCTCAGGACCTCTGGGTCTCTGTGTCTCTGTGTCTCAGTGTCTCAGGGTCTCAGGGCCTCTGGGTCTCAGGGTCTCAGGGCCTCAGAGTCTCTTGGTCTCAGGGTCTCAGTGTTTCAGGGCTTCTGGGTCTCTGAGCCTCAATGACTCAGGGTCTCAGTGTCACATGGCCTTTGGGTCGCTGGGTCTCTGAGTCTCAATGTTTCAGTGTCTCAGGGTCTGAGGGCCTCTGGATCTCTGAGTCTCAATGTCTCAGTAGCTCAGTGTCTCAGGGTCCAAGGGTCTCAGGGCCTCTGTGTCTCAGGGTCTCAGGGTCTCACGGTTTCTGTGTCTCAGGGTCTCTGGATCTCTCGTTCTCAGGGTTTCTGGGTCTCAGTGTATCAGTTTTCTCAGGGTCTCAGTGTCTCTGGTTCTCATGGTCACATTCTCTCAGTTTCTCAGGGTCTCAGTGTCTCAGGGTCTCTGGTTCCCTGGGTCCCAGGGTCTCAGTGTCTCAGTGTGTCATTGTCTCAGGTTCTCAGTGTCTCATTTTCTCAGGGTCTCTCGGCTTCAGGGTTTTCAGTGTCTCAGTGTCTCAGGGTCTCATGGTCACATTATGTCAGTGCCTCAGGGTCTCAGTGTCTAAGGGTCTCAGTTTCTCAGTGTCTCAGAGTGTCAGGGACTCAGAGTTTCAGTGTCTCAGGGGCTCAGGGCCTCAGTGCCTCTGTGTCTCAGTGTCTCTGTGTCTCTGGGCTCAGTGTCTCTGTGTTTCAGTGTCTCAGGGTCTCAGTGTCTCAGGGTCGGTGGGTCTCAGGGTCTCAGTATCTCAGTGCCTCAGTGTCGCAGTGTCTCAGTGTCTCAGGGTCTCAGTGTCTCAGGGTCTCTGGGTCCCAGGGTCTCAGTGTCTCAGTGTCTGAGGGTCTCATGGTATCTGTGTCGCTGTGTCTCAGGGTCTCTGGGTCTCAGGGTCTCAGTGTCTCAGTGTCTCAGGGTCTCTGGGTCTCAGGGTCTCAGTGCCTCAGTGTCTCAGGGCTCAGTGTCTCTGTGTCTCAGGGCTCAGTGTCTCAGGGTCTCAGGGTCTCAGAGTCTCTGTGTATCAGTGTCTCAGGGTCTCAGGGTCTCTGTGTATCAGTGTCTCAGGGTCTCAGGATCTCAGTGTCTCAGGGTCTCAGTGTCTCAGGGTCTCAGTCTCTCTGGGCCTCTGGGACTCAGGGAATCAGGGTCTCAGAGTCTCAGCTCTCAGTGTCTCAGGGTCTCAGTGACTCTGGGTCTCAGTGCCTTAGGGTCTCTGGGTCTATGGCTCTCAGGGACTCTGGGTCTCAGTGTCTCAGGGTCTCAGTGTCTCAGTGTCTCATGGTCTCAGGGTCTCAGGCTCTCTGGGTCTCAGGGTCCCTGTGCCTCAGGGTCTCCGGGTCTCAGGGTCTCTGCGTCTCTGGTCCTTTGGGTCTCAGGTTCTTTGTGCCTCAGTGTCTCAGGGTCTCAGTCTCTCAAGGTCTCAGTGTCTCTGGGTCTCAGGGGCTCATGGTCACAGTCTCTCAGTGCCTCAGTGTCTCAGTGTCTCAGGGCTCAGTGTCTCTGTGTCTCAGGGCTCAGTGTCTCAGGGTCTCAGAGTCTCTGTGTATCAGTGTCTCAGGGTTTCAATGTCTCAGGCTCTCAGGGTCTCTGAGTATCAGTGTCTCAGTGTCTCAGGGTCTCAGGATCTCAGTGTCTCAGGGTCTCAGTGTCTCAGGGTCTCAGTCTCTCTGGGCCTCTGGGACTCAGGGAATCAGGGTCTCAGAGTCTCAGCTCTCAGTGTCTCAGGGTCTCAGTGTCTCAGGTTCTCAGTGTCTCAATGTCTCAGGGTCTCAGTGTCTCAGGGTCTCAGTGTCTCAGGGTCTCAGTGTTTCAATGTCTCAGGGTCTCAGTGTCACTGGGTCTCTGGTTCTCAGTTTGTCATGATTTCAGGGTCACTGTGTCTCAGTGTCTCAGGGTCTCAGGGTCTCTGGGTCAATGCGTGTCTGGGTCTCAGTGACTCTGGGTCTCAGTGCCTCAGGGTCTCTGGGTCTATGGCTCTCTGGGACTCTGGGTCACTGGGTCTCAGTGTCTCAGGGTCTTAGGGTTTCAGGGTCGCAACGTCTCTGTGCCTCAATGTCTCTGTCCCAGTTTCTCGGTGTCTCAGTGTCTCAGGGTCTCAGTGTCTCCGGGTCTCAGTGTCTCAGTGTCTCATGGTCTCAGTGTCTCAGGCTCTCTGGGTCTCAGGGTCTCTGTGTCTCAGGGTCTCCGGGTCTCAGGGTCTCTGCGTCTCTGGACCTTTGGGTCTCAGGGTCTCTGGGCCTCAGTGTCTCAGGGTCTCAGTCTCTCAAGGTCTCAGTGTCTCTGGGTCTCAGGGGCTCATGGTCACAGTCTCTCAGTGTCTCAGGGTCTCAGTGTCTCAGTGTCTCAGGGTCTCAGTATCTCAAGGTCTCTGGTTCCCTGGGTCGGAGGATCTCAGTGTGTCATTGTCTCAGGTTCTCAGTGTCTCATTTTCTTAGGGTCTCTGGGTCTCAGGATCTCAGTGTCTCAGTGTCTCAGGTCTCACGGTTACAGTGTCTCTTGGTCTCAGGGTCTCAGCTTCTCAGGGTCTCAGTTTCTCAGTGTCTCAGAGTCTCAGGGACTCAGAGTCTCAGTGTCTCAGGGGCTCAGGGCCTCAGTGCCTCTGTGTCTCAGGGTCTCAGTGCCTGAGGGCCTCAGTGTCTCCATGTCTCCGTGTCTCAGTGTCTCAGTGTCTCACTGTCTAAGGGTCTCAGTGTCTCAGGGTCTCAGTGTCTCACTGTCTCAGTGTCTCCGTGTCTCAGGGTCTCAGTGTCTCACTGTCTCAGGGTCTCAGTGTCTCAGGGTGTCAGTGTCTCACTGTCTCAGTGTCTCTGTGTTTCAGGGTATCAGTGTCTCAGGGTCTCTGTGTCTCAGGGTCTCAGGGCCTCTGGGACTCTGAGTCTCAATGTCTCAGTGTCTCAGTGTCTCACTGTCTAAGGGTCTCAGTGTCTCAGGGTCTCAGTGTCTCACTGTCTCAGTGTCTCCGTGTCTCAGGGTCTCAGTGTCTCACTATCTCAGGGTCTCAGTGTCTCAGGGTGTCAGTGTCTCACTGTCTCAGTGTCTCTGTGTTTCAGGGTATCAGTGTCTCAGGGTCTCTGTGTCTCAGGGTCTCAGGGCCTCTGGGACTCTGAGTCTCAATGTCTCAGTGTCTCAGTGTCTCAGGGTCTCAGGGCCTCTGGGTCTCAGTGTCTCAGGGTCTCTGGGCCTCAGGGTCTCAGGGCCTTAGGGTCTCTGTGTCTCAGGGTCTCAGGGTCTCACAGCCCCTGCGACTCTGAGTCTCAATGTCTCAGTGTCTCAGTGTCTCAAGGTCTCAGGGCCTCTGGGTCTCAGGGACTCAGGGTCTCAGTGTCTCAGGGTCTCTGGGTCTCTTGTCTCAGGGTCTGAGGACCTCAGGGTCTCTGGGTCGCCGTGTCTCAGGGTCTCAGGGCCTCTGGGTCTCAGGGTCACATTGCCTCAGGGTCTCAGGGCCTTTGGGTCTCTGGGTCTCTGAGTCTCAATATCTCAGTGTCTCAGGGTCTCAGGGTCTCAGGGCCTCTCGGTCCCTGAGACTCAGTTTCTCAGTATCTCAGGGTCTCAGGGCCTCTGGGTCTCTGTGTCTCAGGGTCTCAGGGCCTCCGGGTCTCAGGGTCTCAGTGTCTCAGGGTCTCAGGGTCTCAGGGTCTCAGGGCCTCTGGGTCTCAGGGTCTCTGTGTCTCAGGGCCTCTGGGTCTCTGTGTCTCAGGGTCTCAGGGCCTCTAGTCTCAGGGTCTCAGTGTCTCAGGGTCTCGCGGTCTCACGGCCTCAGGGCCTCTGGGTCTCAGGGCCTCTGGGTCTCGGTGTCTCTGAGTCTCAGTGTCTCAGGGCCTCTGGGTCACTGTATCTCAGGGCCTCTGTGTCTTAGGGTCTCAGGGTGTCAGGGCCTCTGGGTCTCAGTGTCTCAGGGTCTCAGGGCCTCTGGGTCTCTGGGTCCCTGAGTCTCAATATCTCTGTGTCTCAGGGTCTCAGGGCCTCTGGGTCTCTGAGTGTCAGTGTCACAGTGTCTCAGTCTCTCAGGGTCTCAGGGTCTCAGGGCCTCTGGGTCTCAGGTTCTCTGTGTCTCAGGGCCTCAGGGCCTCTGGGTCTCAGGGTCTCAGTGTCTCAGGGCCTCTGAGTCTCAATGTCTCAGTGTCTCAGGGTCTCAGGGCCTCTGGCTCTCTTGGTCTCAGGTTCTCAGGGTGTCAGGGCCTCTGAGTCTCTGAGTCTCAATGTCTCAGTGTCTCATGGTCTCAGGGCTTCTGGGTCTCTGTGTCTCAGGGCCTCTGCGTCTCAGTGTCTAAGTGTCTCATGGCCTCTGGGTCTCTGGGTCTCTGAGTTCCAATGTCTCAGTGTCTCAGGGTCTCAGGGCCTGTGGGTCTCAGTGTCTCAGGGTCTCAGGGCCTGTGGGTCTCAGTGTCTCAGGGTCTCAGGGCCTCTGGGTCTCTGGGTCTCAGTGTCTCAGGGTCTCAGGGCCTCAGGGTCTCAGCGCCTGTGGGTCTCAGTGTCTCAGGGTCTCAGGGCCTCTGGGTCTCTGGATCTCTGAGTCTCAGTGTCTCAGTCTCTCAGGGTCTCAGGGCCTCTGGGTCTCTAGGTCTCAATGTCTCAGGGCCTCAGGGCCTCTGTGTCTTAGGGTCTCAGGGCCTCTGGGTCTCTTGGTCTCAATGTCTCAGGGTCTCATGGGCTCAGTGCCTCTCGGTCTCAGGGTCTCAGGGTCTCTGTGTCTCACTGTCTCAGGGTCTCAGGGCCCTTGGGTCACTGTGTCTCAGGGTCTCAGGGCCTTTGGGTCTCAGGGTCTCAGTGTCTCAGTGTCTCAGGGCCTCTGGGTCTCAGGGTCTCAGGGTCTCTGGGTCTCAGGGCCTCTCGGTCTCTGGGTCTCAGTGTCTCAGGGTCTCAGGGCCTCTGGGTCTCTGTGTCTCAGGGTCTCAGGGTCTCAGGGCCTCTGGGTCTCAGTGTCTCAGGGTCTCAGGATCTCTGTGTCTCAGGGACTCAGGGTCTCAGGGCCTCTATGTCTCTGGGTCTCTGCGTCTCAATGTCTCAGGGTCTCAGGGTGACATGGCCTTTGGGTCGCTGGGTCTCTGAGTCTCAATGTTTCAGGGTCTCTGGGCCTCTGGGTCTCAGAGTCTCAATGTCTCAGTGTCTTAGGGTCTTAGGGTCTCAGGGCCTATGGGTCTCTGGGTCTCTAAGTCTCAATGTCTCAGTGTCTCAGAGTCCCAGGGTCTCAGGTCCTCTGGGTGTCAGTGTCTCAGTGTCTCAGGGTCTCAGGGCCTTTGAGTGTCAGTCTCTCAGTGTCTCAGGGTCTCAGGGCCTCTGCGTCTCAGTGTCTCAGGGTCTCAAGGCCTCTGGGTCTCAGGGTCTGAGTGTCTCAGGGTCTCAGGGCCTCTGGGTCTCTGTGTCTCTGTATCTCAGTGTCTCAGGGTCTCAGGGCCTCTGTGTCTCTGTGTCTCAGGTTCTCATGGCCTCTGGGTCACAGGGTCTCAGTGTCTCAGGGTCTCAAGGCCTCTAGATCTCTGGGTCTCTGAGTCTCAATGTCTCAGTGTCTCAGGGTCTCAGGGACTCTGGGTCTCTGTGTCTCTGTGTCTCAGGGTCTCAGGGCCTCTGGGTCTCAGGGTCTCTGTGTCTCAGGGTGTCAGGCTTCTGGGTCTCTGTGTCTCTGTGTCTCAGGGTCTCAGGGCCTCTGGGTCCCTGTGTCTCAGTGTCTCAGGGTCTCAGGGCCTCTGGGTCTCTGTGCCTCTGAGTCTCAATGTCTCAGTGTCTCAGGGTCTCTGTGCCTCTGGGTCTCAATATCTCAATGTCTCAGTGTCTCAGGGGCTCAGTTTCTCAGTGTCGCAGAGTCTGTGGGTCTCAGGGTCTCCGTGTCTCAGTGTTGCAGTGTCTCAATGTCTCAGGGTCTCAGTGTCTCAGGGTCTCGGGGTCTCTGGATCTCTGGTTCTCTGGGTCTCTTGGTCTGTGGGTCTCACTGTCTCTGTGTTTCAGGGTCTCTGCTTCTCTGGGTCTCTGGGTCTCAGTTCCTCAGGGTGTCTGGGTCTCTGTGTCTCAGGGTCTCAGTGTCTCAGAGTCTCAGGATCTCAGGATCTCTGGGTCACTGCGTGCCTGGGTCTTAGTGTCTCAGGGACTCATGGTCTCTGGATGTCTGGTTGTCTGGGTCTCTTGGTCTGTTGATCTCACTGTCTCTGTGTCTCAGAGCCTCTGTGTCTCTGGGTAACTGGGTCTCAGTGTCACAGTGTCTCAGTGTCTCAGGGTCTCAGTGTCTCAGGGTCTCTGGTTCCCTGGGTCCCAGGGTCTCAGTGTCTCAGTGTCTCAGTGTCTGAGGGTCTCAGGGTCTCTGTGTCGCTGTGTCTCAGGGGCTCTGGGTCTCAGTGTCGCTGTGTCTCAGGGTCTCTGGGTCTCAGTGTCTCAGTGTCTCAGGGGCTCAGGGCCTCAGTGTCTCAGGGGCTCAGGGCCTCAGTGCCTCAGTGTCTCAGTGCCTCAGTGTCTCAGGGTTCGGTGTCTCTGTGTCTCAGGGCTCAGTGTCTCAGTTCCTGAGGGTCTCTGCGTCTCTGTGGCTCAGTGTCTCAGGGTCTCTGGGTCTCAGGTTCCCAGTGTCTCAGGGTCTGAGGGTCGCAGTGTCTCAGTGTCTCAGGATCTCTGTGTCTCACTGCCTCAGGATCTCAGTTTCTCAGGGCCTCAGTGTCTCAGGGTCTCAGGGTCTCAGTGTCTCAGGGTCTCAGGGTCTCTGTGTATCAGTGTCTCAGGGTCTCAGGGTCTCAGTGTCTCAGGGTCACAGTGTCTCAGGGTCTCAGTGTCTCAGGGTCTCTGGGTCACAGTGTCTCAGGGTCTCAGTATCTCAGTGTCTCAGGGTCTCAGTGTCACTGGGTCTCTGGGCCTCAGTGTCTCAGTGTCGCACTGTCTCAGTGTCTCAGGGTCTCAGTGTCTCAGTGTCTCAGGGTCTCAGTGTCTCAGGGTCTCAGTGTCTTAATGTCTCAGTGTCTCAGGGTCTCAGTATCTCAGGGTCTCAGTGTCTCAGGGTCTCAGTGTCTCAGGGTCTCAGTGTCTCAGGGTCTCAGTGTCTTAATGTCTCAGTGTCTCAGTGTCTCAGTGTCTCAGGGTCTCAGTGTCTCAGTGTCTCAGGGTCTCAGTGTCTCAGGGTCTCAGGGTCTCAGTATCTCAGGGTCTCAGTGTCACTGGGTCTCTGGGTCTCAGGGTCTCAGTGTCTCAGTGTCGCACGGTCTCAGTGTCTCAGGGTCTCTGGGTCTCAGTTTGTCATGGTTTCAGGGTCTCTGTGTCTCAGTGTCTCAGGGTCTCAGGGTCTCTGGGTCACTGCGTGTCTGGGTCTCAGTGACTCTGGGTCTCAGTGCCTCAGGGTCTCTGGGTCTATGGCTCTCAGGGACTCTGGGTCTTTGGGTCTCAGTGTCTCAGGGTCTCAGGGTTTCAGGGTCGCAACGTCTCTGTGCCTCAATGTCTCTGTCCCAGTGTCTCGGTGTCTCTGTGTCTCAGGGTCTCCGGATCTCAGGGTCTCTGCGTCCCTGGTCCTTTGGGTCTCAGGGTGTCTGTTCCCAAGTGTCTCAGGGTCTCAGTCTCTCAAGGTCTCAGTGTCTCTGGGTCTCAGGGGCTCATGGTCACAGTCTCTCAGTGTCTCAGGGTCTCAGTGTCTCAGTGTCTAAGGGTCTCAGTGTCTCAAGGTCTCTGGTTCCCTGGGTCGGAGGGTCTCAGTGTGTCATTGTCTCAGGTTCTCAGTGTCTCATTTTCTTAGGGTCTCTGGGTCTCAGGATCTCAGTGTCTCAGGGTCTCTGGGTCTCACGGTTACATTGTCTCAGTGTCTCTTGGTCTCAGGGTCTCAGCTTCTCAGGGTCTCTGGGTCTCAGTTTCTCAGTGTCTCAGAGTCTCAGGGACACAGATTCTCAGTGTCTCAGGGGCTCAGGGCCTCAGTGCCTCTGTGTCTCAGGGTCTCAGTGTCTCAGGGCCTCAGTGTCTCCATGTCTCAGTGTCTCAGGGTCTCAGTGTCTCAGTGTCTCACTGTCTCAGGGCCTCAGTGTCTCAGGGTCTCAGGGTCGCAGTGTCTCAGGGTCTCTGTGTATCAGTGTCTCAGGGTCTCAGGGTCTCAATGTCTCAGGGTCACAGTGTCTCAGGGTCTCAGGGTCTCAGGGTCACAGTGTCTCAGGGTCTCAGTATCTCAGTGTCTCAGGGTCTCAGTGTCACTGGGTCTCTGGGCCTCAGGGTCTCAGTGTCTCAGTGTCGCACGGTCTCAGTGTCTCAGGGTCTCAGTGTCTCAGTGTCTCAGGGTCTCAGTGTCTCAGGGTCTCAGTGTCTTAATGTCTCAGTGTCTCAGGGTCTCAGTATCTCAGTGTCTCAGTGACTCAGGGTCTCAGTGTCTCAGGGTCTCAGTGTCTCAGTGTCTCAGTGTCTCAGGGTCTCAGTGTCTCAGGGTCTCAGTGTCTTAATGTCTCAGTGTCTCAGGGTCTCAGTATCTCAGTGTCTCAGTGTCTCAGGGTCTCAGTGTCTCAGTGTCTCAGGGTCTCAGTGTCTCAGGGTCTCAGTATCTCAGGGTCTCAGTGTCACTGGGTCTCTGGGTCTCAGGGTCTCAGTGTCTCAGTGTCGCACGGTCTCAGTGTCTCAGGGTCTCTGGGTCTCAGTTTGTCATGGTTTCAGGGTCTCTGTGTCTCAGTGTCTCAGGGTCTCAGGGTCTCTGGGTCACTGCGTGTCTGGGTCTCAGTGACTCTGGGTCTCAGTGCCTCAGGGTCTCTGGGTCTATGGCTCTCAGGGACTCTGGGTCTTTGGGTCTCAGTGTCTCAGGGTCTCAGGGTTTCAGGGTCGCAACGTCTCTGTGCCTCAATGTCTCTGTCCCAGTGTCTCGGTGTCTCTGTGTCTCAGGGTCTCCGGATCTCAGGGTCTCTGCGTCCCTGGTCCTTTGGGTCTCAGGGTGTCTGTTCCCAAGTGTCTCAGGGTCTCAGTCTCTCAAGGTCTCAGTGTCTCTGGGTCTCAGGGGCTCATGGTCACAGTCTCTCAGTGTCTCAGGGTCTCATTGTCTCAGTGTCTCAGGGTCTCAGGGTCTCTGGGTCACTGCGTGTCTGGGTCTCAGTGACTCTGGGTCTCAGTGCCTCAGGGTCTCTGGGTCTATGGCTCTCAGGGACTCTGGGTCTTTGGGTCTCAGTGTCTCAGGGTCTCAGGGTTTCAGGGTCGCAACGTCTCTGTGCCTCAATGTCTCTGTCCCAGTGTGTCGGTGTCTCTGTGTCTCAGGGTCTCCGGGTCTCAGGGTCTCTGCGTCCCTGGTCCTTTGGGTCTCAGGGTCTCTGTTCCCAAGTGTCTCAGGATCTCAGTCTCTCAAGGTCTCAGTGTCTCTGGGTCTCAGGGGCTCATGGTCACAGTCTCTCAGTGTCTTAGTGTCTCTGTGTCTCAGTGTCTAAGGGTCTCAGTGTCTCAAGGTCTCTGGTTCCCTGGGTCGGAGGGTCTCAGTGTGTCATTGTCTCAGGTTCTCAGTGTCTCATTTTCTTAGGGTCTCTGGGTCTCAGGATCTCAGTGTCTCAGTGTCTCACGGTTACATTGTCTCAGTGTCTCTTGGTCTCAGGGTCTCAGCTTCTCAGGGTCTCTGGGTCTCAGTTTCTCAGTGTCTCAGAGTCTCAGGGACACAGATTCTCAGTGTCTCAGGGGCTCAGGGCCTCAGTGCCTCTGTGTCTCAGGGTCTCAGTGTCTCAGGGCCTCAGTGTCTCCATGTCTCAGTGTCTCAGGGTCTCTGTGTCTCAGTGTCTCACTGTTTCAGGGCCTCAGTGTCTCAGGGTCTCAGGGTCTCAGTGTCTCTGTGTCTCAGGGTCTCTGTGTATCAGTGTCTCAGGGTCTCTGTGTATCAGTGTCTCTGGGTCACAGTGTCTCAGGGTCTCAGTATCTCAGTGTCTCAGGGTCTCAGTGTCACTGGGTCTCTGGGCCTCAGGGTCTCAGTGTCTCAGTGTCGCACGGTCTCAGTGTCTCAGGGTCTCAGTGTCTCAGTGTCTCAGTGTCTCAGTGTCTCAGGGTCTCAGTGTCTCAGGGTCTCAGTGTCTTAATGTCTCAGTGTCTCAGGGTCTCAGTATCTCAGTGTCTCAGTGTCTCAGGGTCTCTGGGTCACTGCGTGTCTGGGTCTCAGTGACTCTGGGTCTCAGTGCCTCAGGGTCTCTGGGTCTATGGCTCTCAGGGACTCTGGGTCTTTGGGTCTCAGTGTCTCAGGGTCTCAGGGTTTCAGGGTCGCAACGTCTCTGTGCCTCAATGTCTCTGTCCCAGCGTCTCGGTGTCTCTTTGTCTCAGGGTCTCCGGATCTCAGGGTCTCTGCGTCCCTGGTCCTTTGGGTCTCAGGGTGTCTGTTCCCAAGTGTCTCAGGGTCTCAGTCTCTCAAGGTCTCAGTGTCTCTGGGTCTCAGGGGCTCATGGTCACAGTCTCTCAGTGTCTCAGGGTCTCAGTGTCTCAGTGTCTAAGGGTCTCAGTGCCTCAAGGTCTCTGGTTCCCTGGGTCGGAGGGTCTCAGTGTGTCATTGTCTCAGGTTCTCAGTGTCTCATTTTCTTAGGGTCTCTGGGTCTCAGGATCTCAGTGTCTCAGTGTCTCAGGGTCTCACGGTTACATTGTCTCAGTGTCTCTTGGTCTCAGGGTCTCAGCTTCTCAGGGTCTCTGGGTCTCAGTTTCTCAGTGTCTCAGAGTCTCAGGGACACAGATTCTCAGTGTCTCAGGGGCTCAGGGCCTCAGTGCCTTTGTGTCTCAGGGTCTCAGTGTCTCAGGGCCTCAGTGTCTCCATGTCTCAGTGTCTCAGGGTCTCAGTGTCTCAGTGTCTCACTGTCTCAGGGCCTCAGTGTCTCAGGGTCTCAGGGTCTCAGTGTCTCAGGGTCTCAGGGTCTCTGTGTATCAGTGTCTCAGGGTCTCAGGGTCTCAATGTCTCAGGGTCACAGTGTCTCAGGGTCTCAGGGTCTCAGGGTCACAGTGTCTCAGGGTCTCAGTATCTCAGTGTCTCAGGGTCTCAGTGTCACTGGGTCTCTGGGCCTCAGGGTCTCAGTGTCTCAGTGTCGCACGGTCTCAGTGTCTCAGGGTCTCAGTGTCTCAGTGTCTCAGGGTCTTAGTGTCTCAGGGTCTCAGTGTCTTAATGTCTCAGTGTCTCAGGGTCTCAGTATCTCAGTGTCTCAGTGACTCAGGGTCTCAGTGTCTCAGGGTCACAGTGTCTCAGGGTCTGTGGGTCTTAGGGTCTCAGTGTCTCAGTGCCTCAGTGTCGCAGTGTCTCAGTGTCTCAGGGTCTCAGTGTCTCAGGGTCTCTGGGTCCCAGGGTCTCAGTGTCTCAG
The DNA here is from genome assembly GCF_965287045.1 of Carcharhinus amblyrhynchos. Taxonomy (NCBI): domain Eukaryota; kingdom Metazoa; phylum Chordata; class Chondrichthyes; order Carcharhiniformes; family Carcharhinidae; genus Carcharhinus; species Carcharhinus amblyrhynchos. Next base: position 606,691 of record NW_027649802.1, on the reverse strand, counting down.
TGTCTGAGGGTCTCATGGTATCTGTGTCGCTGTGTCTCAGGGTCTCTGGGTCTCAGGGTCTCAGTGTCTCAGTGTCTCAGGGTCACTGGGTCTCAGGGTCTCAGGGTCTCAGTGCCTCAGTGTCTCAGTGTCTCAGTGTCTCAGGGCTCAGTGTCTCTGTGTCTCAGGGCTCAGTGTCTCAGGGTCTCAGGGTCTCAGAGTCTCTGTGTATCAGTGTCTCAGGGTCTCAGGGTCTCTGTGTATCAGTGTCTCAGGGTCTCAGGATCTGAGTGTCTCAGGGTCTCAGTGTCTCAGGGTCTCAGTCTCTCTGGGCCTCTGGGACTCAGGGAATCAGGGTATCAGAGTCTCAGCTCTCAGTGTCTCAGTGTCTCAGTGTCTCATGGTCTCAGGGTCTCAGGCTCTCTGGGTCTCAGGGTCCCTGTGCCTCAGGGTCTCCGGGTCTCAGGGTCTCTGCGTCTCTGGTCCTTTGGGTCTCAGGTTCTCTGTGCCTCAGTGTCTCAGGGTCTCAGTGTCTCAAGGTCTCAGTGTCTCTGGGTCTCAGGGGCTCATGGTCACAGTCTCTCAGTGCCTCAGTGTCTCAGTGTCTCAGGGCTCAGTGTCTCTGTGTCTCAGGGCTCAGTGTCTCAGGGTCTCAGAGTCTCTGTGTATCAGTGTCTCAGGGTCTCAGTGTCTCAGGGTCTCAATGTCTCAGGCTCTCAGGGTCTCTGTGCATCAGTGTCTCAGGGTCTCAGGATCTCAGTGTCTCAGGGTCTCAGGGTCTCAGTCTCTCTGGGCCTTTGGGACTCAGGGAATCAGGGTCTCAGAGTCTCAGCTCTCAGTGTCTCAGGGTCTCAGTGTCTCAGGTTCTCAGTGTCTCAATGTCTCAGGGTCTCAGTGTCTCAGGGTCTCAGTGTTTCAATGTCTCAGGGTCTCAGTGTCACTGGGTCTCTGGTTCTCAGTTTGTCATGATTTCAGGGTCACTGTGTCTCAGTGTCTCAGGGTCTCAGGGTCTCTGGGTCAATGCGTGTCTGGGTCTCAGTGACTCTGGGTCTCAGTGCCTCAGGGTCTCTGGGTCTATGGCTCTCTGGGACTCTGGGTCACTGGGTCTCAGTGTCTCAGGGTCTCAGGGTTTCAGGGTCGCAACGTCTCTGTGCCTCAATGTCTCTGTCCCAGTTTCTCGGTGTCTCAGTGTCTCAGTGTCTCAGGGTCTCAGTGTCTCCGGGTCTCAGTGTCTCAGTGTCTCATGGTCTCAGTGTCTCAGGCTCTCTGGGTCTCAGGGTCTCTGTGTCTCAGGGTCTCCGGGTCTCAGGGTCTCTGCGTCTCTGGACCTTTGGGTCTCAGGGTCTCTGCGTCTCTGGACCTTTGGGTCTCAGGGTCTCTGGGCCTCAGTGTCTCAGGGTCTCAGTCTCTCAAGGTCTCAGTGTCTCTGGGTCTCAGGGGCTCATGGTCACAGTCTCTCAGTGTCTCAGGGTCTCAGTGTCTCAGTGTCTCAGGGTCTCAGTATCTCAAGGTCTCTGGTTCCCTGGGTCGGAGGATCTCAGTGTGTCATTGTCTCAGGTTCTCAGTGTCTCATTTTCTTAGGGTCTCTGGGTCTCAGGATCTCAGTGTCTCAGTGTCTCAGGTCTCACGGTTACAGTGTCTCTTGGTCTCAGGGTCTCAGCTTCTCAGGGTCTCAGTTTCTCAGTGTCTCAGAGTCTCAGGGACTCAGAGTCTCAGTGTCTCAGGGGCTCAGGGCCTCAGTGCCTCTGTGTCTCAGGGTCTCAGTGCCTGAGGGCCTCAGTGTCTCCATGTCTCCGTGTCTCAGTGTCTCAGTGTCTCACTGTCTAAGGGTCTCAGTGTCTCAGGGTCTCAGTGTCTCACTGTCTCAGTGTCTCCGTGTCTCAGGGTCTCAGTGTCTCACTGTCTCAGGGTCTCAGTGTCTCAGGGTGTCAGTGTCTCACTGTCTCAGTGTCTCTGTGTTTCAGGGTATCAGTGTCTCAGGGTCTCTGTGTCTCAGGGTCTCAGGGCCTCTGGGACTCTGAGTCTCAATGTCTCAGTGTCTCAGTGTCTCACTGTCTAAGGGTCTCAGTGTCTCAGGGTCTCAGTGTCTCACTGTCTCAGTGTCTCCGTGTCTCAGGGTCTCAGTGTCTCACTATCTCAGGGTCTCAGTGTCTCAGGGTGTCAGTGTCTCACTGTCTCAGTGTCTCTGTGTTTCAGGGTATCAGTGTCTCAGGGTCTCTGTGTCTCAGGGTCTCAGGGCCTCTGGGACTCTGAGTCTCAATGTCTCAGTGTCTCAGTGTCTCAGGGTCTCAGGGCCTCTGGGTCTCAGTGTCTCAGGGTCTCTGGGCCTCAGGGTCTCAGGGCCTTAGGGTCTCTGTGTCTCAGGGTCTCAGGGTCTCACAGCCCCTGCGACTCTGAGTCTCAATGTCTCAGTGTCTCAGTGTCTCAAGGTCTCAGGGCCTCTGGGTCTCAGGGACTCAGGGTCTCAGTGTCTCAGGGTCTCTGGGTCTCTTGTCTCAGGGTCTGAGGACCTCAGGGTCTCTGGGTCGCCGTGTCTCAGGGTCTCAGGGCCTCTGGGTCTCAGGGTCACATTGCCTCAGGGTCTCAGGGCCTCTGGGTCTCAGCGTCTCAGTGTCTCTGAGTCTCAGAGTCTCAGTGTCTCAGTGTCTCAGTGTCTCAGGGCCTCTGGGTCTCTGGGTCTCAATGTCTCAGGGCCTCAGGGCCTCTGTGTCTTAGGGTGTCAGGGCCTTTGGGTCTCTTGGTCTCAATGTCTCAGGGTCTCATCGGCTCAGTGCATCTAGGTCTCAGGGTCTCAGGGCCTCTGGGTCTCACTGTCTCAGGGTCTCAGGGCCCTTGGGTCACTGTGTCTCAGGGTCTCCGGGCCTCTGGGTCTCAGTGTCTCAGGGCCTCTAGGTCTCAGGGTCTCAGGGTCTCTGGGTCTCAGGGCCTCTCGGTCTCTGGGTCTCAGTGTCTCAGGGTCTCAGGGCCTCTGGGTCTCTGTGTCTCAGTGTCTCAGGGTCTCAGGGCCTCTGGGTCTCTGTGTCTCAGTGTCTCAGGGTCTCAGGGCATCTGGGTCTCTGGGTCTCTGAGTCTCAATGTCTCAGCGTCTCAGAGTCACATGGCCTTTGGGTCGCTGGGTCTCTAAGTCTGAATGTTTCAGTGTCTCGGGGTCCTAGGGCCTCTGGGTCTCAGAGTCTCAATGTCTCAGGGTCTCAGGGTCTCAGGGCCTCTGGGTCTCTGGGTCTCAGGGTCTCAGGGCCTCTGGGTCTCTGGGTCTCAGTGTCTCAGGGTCTCAGGGCCTTTGGGTCTCTGGGTCTCTGACTCTCAATGTCTCAGTGTCTCAGTGTCTCAGGGTCCCAGGGTCTCAGGTCCTCTGGATGTCAGTGTCTCAGTGTCTCAGGGTCTCAGGGCCTCTGCGTCTCAGTGACTCAGGGTCTCAAGGCCTCTGGGTCTCAGGGTCTGAGTGTCTCAGTGTCCCAGGGACTCTGGGTCTCTGTGTCTCAGTATCTCAGTGTCTCAGGGTCTCAGGGCCTCTGGGTCTCTGTGTCTCAGGTTCTCATGGCCCCTGGGTCACAGGGTCTCAGGGTCTCAGGGCCTCTAGATCTCTGGGTCTCTGAGTCTCAATGTCTCAGTGTCTCAGGCTCTCAGAGACTCTGGGTCTCTGTGTCTCAGGGTCTCAGGGCCTCTGGGTCTCAGTGTCTCAGTGTCTCAGGGCCTCTGTGTATCAGGGTCTCTGTGTCTCAGGGCCTCTGGGTCTCTGTGTCTCAGTGTCTCAGGGTCTCAGGGCCTCTGGGTTTCTGTGGCTCTGAGTCTCAATGTCTCAGTGTCTCAGGGTCTCAGGGCCTCTGGGTCTCTGGGTCTCAAAGTCTCAGTGCCTCAGGGTCTCAGGGACTCAGGGCCTCTGGTCTCTGTGTATCAGTGTCTCAGGGTCTCAGGGCCTCTGGGTCTCTGGGTCTCAGTGTCTCAGGGTCTCAGGGCCTCTGTGTCTCTGAGTCTCAGTGTCTCAGTGTCTCAGGGTCTCAGGGTCTCAGGGCCTCTGGGTCTCTGTGTCTCAGGGTCTCAGGTCCTCAGGGCCTCAGGGCTTCTGAGTCTCAAAGTCTCAGTGTCTCAGGGTCTCAGGGCCTCAGAGTCTCTGTGTCTCTGGGTCTCAGGGTCTCAGGGCCTCTGGGTCTCTGAGTCTCAATGACTCAGGGTCTCAGTGTCACATGGCCTTTGGGTCGCTGGGTCTCTGAGTCTCAATGTTTCAGTGTCTCAGGGTCTGAGGGCCTCTGGGTCTCTGAGTCTCAATGTCTCAGTGGCTCAGTGTCTCAGGGTCCCAGGGTCTCAGGGCCTCTGTGTCTCAGGGTCTCAGGGTCTCACGGTTTCTGTGTCTCAGGGTCTCTGGATCTCTCGTTCTCAGGGTTTCTGGGTCTCAGTGTATCAGTTTTCTCAGGGTCTCAGTGTCTCTGGGTCTCATGGTCACAGTCTCTCAGTGTCTCAGGGTCTCAGTGTCTCAGGGTCTCTGGTTCCCTGGGTCTCAGTGTCTCAGTGTGTCATTGTCTCAGGTTCTCAGTGTCTCATTTTCTCAGGGTCTCTCGGCTTCAGGGTTTTCAGTGTCTCAGTGTCTCAGGGTCTCATGGTCACATTGTGTCAGTGCCTCAGGGTCTCAGTGCCTCAGGGTCTCAGTTTCTCAGTGTCTCAGAGTGTCAGGGACTCAGAGTTTCAGTGTCTCAGGAGCTCAGGGCCTCAGTGCCTCTGTGTCTCAGTGTCTCTGTTTCTCCGGGCTCAGTGTCTCTGTGTCTCAGTGTCTCAGGGTCTCAGTGTCTCAGGGTCTGTGGGTCTCAGGGTCTCAGTGTTTCAGTGCCTAAGTGTCGCAGTGTCTCAGTGTCTCAGGGTCTCAGTGTCTCAGGGTCTTGGGGTGTCTGGGTCCCAGGGTCTCGGTGTCTCATGTCTGAGGGTCTCAGGGTCTCTGTGTCGCTGTGTCACAGGGTCTCAGTGTCTCAGTGTCTCAGTCTCTCAAGGTCTCAGTGTCTCTGGGTCTCATGGGCTCATGGTCACAGTCTCTCAGTGCCTCAGTGTCTCAGTGTCTCAGGGCTCAGTGTCTCTGTGTCTCAGGGCTCAGTGTCTCAGGGTCTCAGGGTCTCTGTGTATCAGTGTCTCAGGGTCTCAGTGTCTCAGGGTCTCTGTGTATCAGTGTCTCAGGGTCTCAGGATCTCAGTGTCTCAGGGTCTCAGTGTCTCAGGGTCTCAGTCTCTCTGGGCCTCTGGGACTCAGGGAATCAGGGTCTCAGAGTCTCAGCTCTCAGTGTCTCATGGTCTCAGTGTTTCAATGTCTCAGTGTCTCAGGGTCTCAAGTATCTCAGTGTCTCAGGGTCTCAGTGTCACTGGGTCACTGGGTCTCAGGGTCTCAGTGTCTCAGTGTCGCAATGTCTCAGTGTCTCAGGGTCTCAGGGACTCTGGGACTCTGAGTCTCAATGTCTCAGTGTCTCAGTGTCTCAGGGTCCCAGGGTCTCAGGGCCTCTGGGTGTCAGTCTCGCAGTGTATCAGGGTCTCAGGGCCTCTGCGTCTCTGTGTCTCAGTATCTCTGTGTCTCAGGTTCTCACGGCCTCTGGGTCTCAGGATCTCAGTGTCTCAGGGTCTCTGGGCCTCTAGATCTCGGGGTCTCTGAGTCTCAATGTCTCAGTGTTTCAGGGTCTCAGGGACTCTGGGTCTCTGTGTCTCAATGTCTCAGGGACTCTGGGTCTCAGGGTCTCAGTGTCTCAGGGCCTCTGGGTCTCTGTGTCTCAGGGTCTCAGGGCCTCTGTGTATCAGGGTCTCAGGGACTCAGGGCCTCTGGGTCTCTGTGTCTTGGTGTCTCAGGGCCTCTGGGTCTCTGTGCCTCTGAGTCTCTGTGTCTCAGTGTCTCAGGGTCTCAGGGCCTCTGGGTCTCTGGGTCTCAGGGTCTCAGGGCCTCTGGGTCTCAGGGCCTCTGCGTCTCTGTGCCTCTGAGTCTCAATGTCTCAGTGTCTCAGGGTCCCAGAGTCTCAGGTCCTCTGAGTGTCAGTGTCTCAGTGTCTCAGGGACTCAGGGCCTCTGCGTCTCAGTGTCTCAGGGTCTCAAGGCCTCTGGGTCTCAGGGTCTGAGTGTCTCAGGGTCCCAGGGACTCTGGGTCTCTGTGTCTCAGTATCTCAGTGTCTCAGGGTCTCAGGGCCTCTGGGTCTCGGTGTCTCAGGTTCTCATGGCCCCTGGGTTACAGGGTCTCAGGTTCTCAGGGCCTCTAGATCTCTGGGTCTCTGAGTCTCAATGTCTCAGTGTCTCAGGCTCTCAGGGACTCTGGGTCTCTGTGTCTCAGGGTCTCAGGGCCTCTGGGTCTCAGAGTCTCAGTGTCTCAGGGCCTCTGTGTATCAGGGTCTCTGTGTCTCAGGGCCTCTGGGTCTCTGTGTCTCAGTGTCTCAGGGTCTCAGGGCCTCTGGGTCTCGGTGGCTCTGAGTCTCAATGTCTCAGTGTCTCAGGGTCTCAGGGCCTCTGGGTCTCTGGGTCTCAAAGTCTCAGTGCCTCAGGGTCTCAGGGACTCAGGGCCTCTGGTCTCTGTGTCTCAGTGTCTCAGGGTCTCAGGGCCTCTGGGTCTGTCTGTATCAGTGTCTCAGTGTCTCAGGGCCTCTGTGTCTCTGAGTCTCAGTGTCTCAGTGTCTCAGGGTCTCAGGGCCTCTGGGTCTCAGGGTCTCAGTGTCTCAGGGTCTTAGGTGTTCAGTGTCTCAGGGTCTTAGGTGTTCAGTGTCTCATGGTCTCAGGGCCGTTGTGTCTCAGGGTCTCAGCGTCTCAGGGTCTCAGGGCCTCTAGGTCTCAGGGTCCAGGGTCTCTGTGTCTCAGGGTCTCAGGGCCTCTCGGTCTCTGGGTCTCAGTGTCTCAGGGTCTCAGGGCCTCTGGGTCTGTCTGTATCAGTGTCTCAGGGTCTCAGGGCCTCTGTGTCTCTGAGTCTCAGTGTCTCAGTATCTCAGGGTCTCAGGGTCTCAGGGCCTCTGGGTCTCAGGGTCTCAGTGTCTCAGCGTATTAGGTGTTCAGTGTCTCAGGGTCTTAGGTGTTCAGTGTCTCATGGTCTCAGGGCCGTTGTGTCTCAGGGTCTCAGCGTCTCAGGGTCTCAGGGCCTCTAGGTCTCAGGGTCCAGGGTCTCTGTGTCTCAGGGTCTCAGGGCCTCTCGGTCTCTGGGTCTCAGTGTCTCAGGGTCTCAGGGCCTCTGGGTCTCTGTGTCTCAGTGTCTCAGGGTCTCACGGCCTCAGGGACTCTGGGCCTCAGGGTCTCAGTGTCTCAGGGCCTCTGGGTCTCTGTGTCTCTGAGTCTCAGTCTCTCAGTGTCTCAGTGTCTCAGGGCCTCTGTGTCTCTGAGTCTCAGTGTCTCAGTGTCTCAGGGTCTCAGGGCCTCTGGGTTTCTGAGTCTCAATGTCTCAGTGTCTCAGGGTCTCAGGGTCTCAGGGTCTCAGGGCCTCTGGGTCTCTGTGTCTCATTGTCTCAGGGTCTCAGTGCCTCAGGGTCTCTGGGTCTCTGTGTCTCAGGGCCTCTGGGTCTCAGGGTCTCAGTGTCTCAGGGCCTCAGGGCCTCTGAGTCTCAATGTCTCAGTGTCTCAGGGCCTCTGGGTCTCTGTGTCTCAGGGCCTCTGGGTCTCTGTGTCTCTGTGTCTCAGTGTCTCAGGGTCTCAGGGCCTCTGGGTCTCAGGGTCTCAGGGCCTCAGAGTCTCTTGGTCTCAGGGTCTCAGTGTTTCAGGGCTTCTGGGTCTCTGAGCCTCAATGACTCAGGGTCTCAGTGTCACATGGCCTTTGGGTCGCTGGGTCTCTGAGTCTCAATGTTTCATTGTCTCAGGGTCTGAGGGCCTCTGGATCTCTGAGTCTCAATGTCTCAGTAGCTCAGTGTCTCAGGGTCCAAGGGTCTCAGGGCCTCTGTGTCTCAGGGTCTCAGGGTCTCACGGTTTCTGTGTCTCAGGGTCTCTGGATCTCTCGTTCTCAGGGTTTCTGGGTCTCAGTGTATCAGTTTTCTCAGGGTCTCAGTGTCTCTGGTTCTCATGGTCACAGTCTCTCAGTTTCTCAGGGTCTCAGTGTCTCAGGGTCTCTGGTTCCCTGGGTCCCAGGGTCTCAGTGTCTCAGTGTGTCATTGTCTCAGGTTCTCAGTGTCTCATTTTCTCAGGGTCTCTCGGCTTCAGGGTTTTCAGTGCCTCAGTGTCTCAGGGTCTCATGGTCACATTGTGTCAGTGCCTCAGGGTCTCAGTGTCTAAGGGTCTCAGTTTCTCAGTGTCTCAGAGTGTCAGGGACTCAGAGTTTCAGTGTCTCAGGGGCTCAGGGCCTCAGTGCCTCTATGTCTCAGTGTCTCTGTGTCTCCGGGCTCAGTGTCTCTGTGTTTCAGGGTCTCAGTGTCTCAGGGTCGGTGGGTCTCAGGGTCTCAGTGTCTCAGTGCCTCAGTGTCGCAGTGTCTCAGTGTCTCAGGGTCTCAGTGTCTCAGGGTCTCTGGGTCCCAGGGTCTCAGTGTCTCAGTGTCTGAGGGTCTCATGGTATCTGTGTCGCTGTGTCTCAGGGTCTCTGGGTCTCAGGGTCTCAGTGTCTCAGTGTCTCAGGGTCTCTGGGTCTCAGGGTCTCAGTGCCTCAGTGTCTCAGGGCTCAGTGTCTCTGTGTCTCAGGGCTCAGTGTCTCAGGGTCTCAGAGTCTCTGTGTATCAGTGTCTCAGGGTCTCAGGGTCTCTGTGTATCAGTGTCTCAGGGTCTCAGGATCTCAGTGTCTCAGGGTCTCAGTGTCTCAGGGTCTCAGGATCTCAGTGTCTCAGGGTCTCAGTGTCTCAGGGTCTCAGTCTCTTTGGGCCTCTGGGACTCAGGGAATCAGGGTCTCAGAGTCTCAGCTCTCAGTGTCTCAGGGTCTCAGTGACTCAGGGTCTCAGTGCCTTAGGGTCTCTGGCTCTCAGGGACTCTGGGTCTCAGTGTCTCAGGGTCTCAGTGTCTCAGTGTCTCATGGTCTCAGGGTCTCAGGCTCTCTGGGTCTCAGGGTCCCTGTGCCTCAGGGTCTCCGGGTCTCAGGGTCTCTGCGTCTCTGGTCCTTTGGGTCTCAGGTTCTCTGTGCCTCAGTGTCTCAGGGTCTCAGTCTCTCAAGGTCTCAGTGTCTCTGGGTCTCACGGGCTCATGGTCACAGTCTCTCAGTGCCTCAGTGTCTCAGTGTCTCAGGGCTCAGTGTCTCTGTGTCTCAGGGCTCAGTGTCTCAGGGTCTCAGAGTCTCTGTGTATCAGTGTCTCAGGGTCTCAGTGTCTCAGGGTCTCAATGTCTCAGGCTCTCAGGGTCTCTGTGTATCAGTGTCTCAGGGTCTCAGGATCTCAGTGTCTCAGGGTCTCAGTGTCTCAGGGTCTCAGTCTCTCTGGGCCTCTGGGACTCAGGGAATCAGGGTCTCAGAGTCTCAGCTCTCAGTGTCTCAGGGTCTCAGTGTCTCAGGTTCTCAGTGTCTCAATGTCTCAGGGTCTCAGTGTCTCAGGGTCTCAGTGTTTCAATGTCTCAGGGTCTCAGTGTCACTGGGTCTCTGGTTCTCAGTTTGTCATGATTTCAGGGTCACTGTGTCTCAGTGTCTCAGGGTCTCAGGGTCTCTGGGTCAATGCGTGTCTGGGTCTCAGTGACTCTGGGTCTCAGTGCCTCAGGGTCTCTGGGTCTATGGCTCTCTGGGACTCTGGGTCACTGGGTCTCAGTGTCTCAGGGTCTCAGGGTTTCAGGGTCGCAACGTCTCTGTGCCTCAATGTCTCTGTCCCAGTTTCTCGGTGTCTCAGTGTCTCAGGGTCTCAGTGTCTCCGGGTCTCAGTGTCTCAGTGTCTCATGGTCTCAGTGTCTCAGGCTCTCTGGGTCTCAGGGTCTCTGTGTCTCAGGGTCTCCGGGTCTCAGGGTCTCTGCGTCTCTGGACCTTTGGGTCTCAGGGTCTCCGGGCCTCAGTGTCTCAGGGTCTCAGTCTCTCAAGGTCTCAGTGTCTCTGGGTCTCAGGGGCTCATGGTCACAGTCTCTCAGTGTCTCAGGGTCTCAGTGTCTCAGTGTCTCAGGGTCTCAGTATCTCAAGGTCTCTGGTTCCCTGGGTCGGAGGATCTCAGTGTGTCATTGTCTCAGGTTCTCAGTGTCTCATTTTCTTAGGGTCTCTGGGTCTCAGGATCTCAGTGTCTCAGTGTCTCAGGTCTCACGGTTACAGTGTCTGTTGGTCTCAGGGTCTCAGCTTCTCAGGGTCTCAGTTTCTCAGTGTCTCAGAGTCTCAGGGACTCAGAGTCTCAGTGTCTCAGGGGCTCAGGGCCTCAGTGCCTCTGTGTCTCAGGGTCTCAGTGCCTGAGGGCCTCAGTGTCTCCATGTCTCCGTGTCTCAGTGTCTCAGTGTCTCACTGTCTAAGGGTCTCAGTGTCTCAGGGTCTCAGTGTCTCACTGTCTCAGTGTCTCCGTGTCTCAGGGTCTCAGTGTCTCACTGTCTCAGGGTCTCAGTGTCTCAGGGTGTCAGTGTCTCACTGTCTCAGTGTCTCTGTGTTTCAGGGTATCAGTGTCTCAGGGTCTCTGTGTCTCAGGGTCTCAGGGCCTCTGGGACTCTGAGTCTCAATGTCTCAGTGTCTCAGTGTCTCACTGTCTAAGGGTCTCAGTGTCTCAGGGTCTCAGTGTCTCACTGTCTCAGTGTCTCCGTGTCTCAGGGTCTCAGTGTCTCACTATCTCAGGGTCTCAGTGTCTCAGGGTGTCAGTGTCTCACTGTCTCAGTGTCTCTGTGTTTCAGGGCATCAGTGTCTCAGGGTCCCTGTGTCTCAGGGTCTCAGGGCCTCTGGGACTCTGAGTCTCAATGTCTCAGTGTCTCAGTGTCTCAGGGTCTCAGGGCCTCTGGGTCTCAGTGTCTCAGGGTCTCTGGGCCTCAGGGTCTCAGGGCCTTAGGGTCTCTGTGTCTCAGGGTCTCAGGGTCTCACAGCCCCTGCGACTCTGAGTCTCAATGTCTCAGTGTCTCAGTGTCTCAAGGTCTCAGGGCCTCTGGGTCTCAGGGACTCAGGGTCTCAGTGTCTCAGGGTCTCTGGGTCTCTTGTCTCAGGGTCTGAGGACCTCAGGGTCTCTGGGTCGCCGTGTCTCAGGGTCTCAGGGCCTCTGGGTCTCAGGGTCACATTGCCTCAGGGTCTCAGGGCCTCTGGGTCTCAGTGTCTCAGGGTCTCAGGGCCTTTGGGTCTCTGGGTCTCTGAGTCTCAATATCTCAGTGTCTCAGGGTCTCAGGGTCTCAGGGCCTCTCGGTCCCTGAGACTCAGTTTCTCAGTATCTCAGGGTCTCAGGGCCTCTGGGTCTCTGTGTCTCAGGGTCTCAGAGCCTCCGGGTCTCAGGGTCTCAGTGTCTCAGGGTCTCAGGGCCTCTGGGTCTCAGGGTCTCTGTGTCTCAGGGCCTCTGGGTCTCTGTGTCTCAGGGTCTCAGGGCCTCTAGTCTCAGGGTCTCAGTGTCTCAGGGTCTCGCGGTCTCATGGCCTCAGGGCCTCTGGGTCTCAGTGTCTTAGGGTCTCAGGGCGTCTGGGTCTCGGTGTCTTTGAGTCTCAGTGTCTCAGTGTCTCAGGGCCTCTGGGTCACTGTATCTCAGGGCCTCTGTGTCTCAGGGTCTCAGGGTGTCAGGGCCTCTGGGTCTCAGTGTCTCAGGGTCTCAGGGCCTCTGGGTCTCTGGGTCCCTGAGTCTCAATATCTCTGTGTCTCAGGGTCTCAGGGCCTCTGGGTCTCTGAGTGTCAGTGTCACAGTGTCTCAGTCTCTCAGGGTCTCAGGGTCTCAGGGCCTCTGGGTCTCAGGTTCTCTGTGTCTCAGGGTCTCAGGGCCTCAGGGCCTCTGGGTCTCAGGGTCTCAGTGTCTCAGGGCCTCTGAGTCTCAATGTCTCAGTGTCTCAGGGTCTCAGGGCCTCTGGGTCTCTTGGTCTCAGGTTCTCAGGGTGTCAGGGCCTCTGAGTCTCTGAGTCTCAATGTCTCAGTGTCTCATGGTCTCAGGGCTTCTGGGTCTCTGTGTCTCAGGGCCTCTGGGTCTCAGTGTCTAAGTGTCTCATGGCCTCTGGGTCTCTGGGTCTCTGAGTTCCAATGTCTCAGTGTCTCAGGGTCTCAGGGCCTGTGGGTCTCAGTGTCTCAGGGCCTGTGGGTCTCAGTGTCTCAGGGTCTCAGGGCCTGTGGGTCTCAGTGTCTCAGTGTCTCAGGGTCTCAGCGCCTGTGGGTCTCAGGGTCTCAGGGCCTCTGGGTCTCAGTGTCTCAGGGTCTCAGGATCTCTGTGTCTCAGGGACTCAGGGTCTCAGGGCCTCTATGTCTCTGGGTCTCTGGGTCTCAATGTCTCAGGGTCTCAGGGTGACATGGCCTTTGGGTCGCTGGGTCTCTGAGTCTCAATGTTTCAGGGTCTCAGGGCCTCTGGGTCTCAGAGTCTCAATGTCTCAGTGTCTTAGGTTCTTAGGGTCTCAGGGCCTATGGGTCTCTGGGTCTCTGAGTCTCAATGTCTCAGTGTCTCAGGGTCCCAGGGTCTCAGGTCCTCTGGGTGTCAGTGTCTCAGTGTCTCAGGGTCTCAGGGCCTTTGAGTGTCAGTCTCTCAGTGTCTCAGGGTCTCAGGGCCTTTGAGTGTCAGTCTCTCAGTGTCTCAGGGTCTCAGGGCCTCTGCGTCTCAGTGTCTCAGGGTCTCAAGGCCTCTGGGTCTCAGGGTCTGAGTGTCTCAGGGTCTCAGGGACTCTGGGTCTCTGTGTCTCTGTATCTCAGTGTCTCAGGGTCTCAGGGCCTCTGTGTCTCTGTGTCTCAGGTTCTCATGGCCTCTGGGTCACAGGGTCTCAGTGTCTCAGGGTCTCAAGGCCTCTAGATCTCTGGGTCTCTGAGTCTCAATGTCTCAGTGTCTCAGGGTCTCAGGGACTCTGGGTCTCTGTGTCTCAGGGTCTCAGGGCCTCTGGGTCTCAGGGTCTCTGTGTCTCAGGGTCTCAGGCCTCTGGGTCTCTGTGTCTCTGTGTCTCAGGGTCTCAGGGCCTCTGGGTCCCTGTGTCTCAGTGTCTCAGGGTCTCAGGGCCTCTGGGTCTCTGTGCCTCTGAGTCTCAATGTCTCAGTGTCTCAGGGTCTCTGTGCCTCTGGGTCTCAATATCTCAATGTCTCAGTGCCTCAGGGTCTCAGCGACTCAGGGCCTCTGGGTCTCTGTGTCTGGTTCTCAGGGCCTCAGGGCCTCTGGGTTTCAGGGTTTCAGTGTCTCACTGTATCAGGGTCTCAGTTTCTCAGTGTCTCAGAGTGTCAGGGACTCAGAGTTTCAGTGTCTCAGGGGCTGAGGGCCTCAGTGCCTCTGTCTCTCAGTGTCTCCGGGCTCAGTGTCTCTGTGTCTCAGTGTCTCAGGGGCTCAGTTTCTCAGTGTCGCAGAGTCTGTGGGTCTCAGGGTCTCCGTGTCTCAGTGTCGCAGTGTCTCAATGTCTCAGGGTCTCAGTGTCTCAGGGTCTTGGGGTCTCGGGGTCTCTGGATCTCTGGTTCTCTGGGTCTCTTGGTCTGTGGGTCTCACTGTCTCTGTGTTTCAGGGTCTCTGCTTCTCTGGGTCTCTGGGTCTCAGTTCCTCAGGGTGTCTGGGTCTCTGTGTCTCAGGGTCTCAGTGTCTCAGAGTCTCAGGATCTCAGGATCTCTGGGTCACTGCGTGCCTGGGTCTTAGTGTCTCAGGGTCTCATGGTCTCTGGATGTCTGGTTGTCTGGGTCTCTTGGTCTGTTGATCTCACTGTCTCAGTGTCTCAGGGTCTCTGGTTCCCTGGGTCCCAGGGTCTCAGTGTCTCAGTGTCTCAGTGTCTGAGGGTCTCAGGGTCTCTGTGTCGCTGTGTCTCAGGGTCTCTGGGTCTCAGTGTCTCAGTGTCTCAGGGGCTCAGGGCCTCAGTGTCTCAGGGGCTCAGGGCCTCAGTGCCTCAGTGTCTCAGTGCCTCAGTGTCTCAGGGTTCGGTGTCTCTGTGTCTCAGGGCTCAGTGTCTCAGTTCCTGAGGGTCTCTGCGTCTCTGTGGCTCAGTGTCTCAGGGTCTCTGGGTCTCAGGTTCCCAGTGTCTCAGGGTCTGAGGTTCGCAGTGTCTCAGTGTCTCAGGATCTCTGTGTCTCACTGCCTCAGGATCTCAGTTTCTCAGGGCCTCAGTGTCTCAGGGTCTCAGGGTCTCAGTGTCTCAGGGTCTCAGGGTCTCTGTGTATCAGTGTCTCAGGGTCTCAGGGTCTCAGTGTCTCAGGGTCACAGTGTCTCAGGGTCTCAGTGTCTCAGGGTCTCTGGGTCACAGTGTCTCAGGGTCTCAGTATCTCAGTGTCTCAGGGTCTCAGTGTCACTGGGTCTCTGGGCCTCAGGGTCTCAGTGTCTCAGTGTCGCACGGTCTCAGTGTCTCAGTGTCTCAGGGTCTCAGTGTCTCAGGGTCTCAGGGTCTCAGTCCCTCAAGGCCTCTGGGTCTCTGTGTCTCAGGGTCTCATGGCCTCAGGGACTCTGGGTCTCAGGGTCTCAGTGTCTCTGGGCCTCTGGGTCTCTGTGTCTCTGAGTCTCAGTGTCTCAGGGTCTCAGGGCCTCTGGGTCTCTGTGTCTCTGAGTCTCAGGGTCTCAGGGTCTCAGGGCCTCTGGGTCTCTGTGTCTCACTGTCTCAGGGCCTCTGGGTCTCTGTGTCTCACTGTCTCAGGGCCTCAGGGTCACTGTCTCTCAGGGTCTCAGGGCCTCTCGGTCTCAGGGTCTCAGTGCCTCAGGGTCTCAGGGTCTAGGGCCTATAGGTCTCAGGGTCTCAGGATCTCTGGGTCTCTGGGTCTCAGTGTCTCAGGGTCTCAGGGCCTCTGGGTCTCTGGGTCTCAGGGTCTCAGGGCCTCTGGGTCTCTGTGTCTCAGAGTCTCAGGGTCTCAGGGCCTCTGGGTCTCTGAGTCACAGTGTCTCAGTGTCTCAGGGCCTCTGGGTCTCTGGGTCTCTGAGTCACAGTGTCTCAGGGTCTCAGGGCCTCTGAGTCTCAGTGTCTCAGGGTCTTTGGGCCTCTGGGTCTCAGGGTCTCAGTGTCTCAGGGTCACAGGGTCTCAGGGCCTCTGGGTCTCTGTGTCTCAGGGTCTCAGGGCATCTGGGTCACTGTCTCTCAGGGTCTCAGGGCCTCTCGGTCTCAGGGTCTCAGTGCCTCAGGGTCTCAGGGTCTAGGGCCTATAGGTCTTACTAACATTTAATTCGTAAATGTTAGTAAATGCGTCTAGTTTGGGGGCGTTTAAGAGATCTCTGGATAGGTTTATGGACGAAAAGGGATTGGTATAGGCTAGGGGGTCATTGTTTTTGTAACTGGTCGGCGCAACATCGTGGGCCGAAGGGCCTGTTCTGCGCTGTAATGTTCTATGTTCTATGTTCTATGTTCTATGTCTCAGGTTCTCAGGGCTTCTGGGTCTCAGGGCCTCTGGGTCTCTGTGTCTCATTGTCTCAGGGTCTCAGTGCCTCTGGGTCTCTGAATCTCAGGGTCTCAGGGCCTCTGGGTCTCTGTGTCTCACTGTCTCAGGGCCTCTGGGTCACTGTCTCTCAGGGTCTCAGGGCATCTCGGTCTCAGGGTCTCAGTGCCTCAGGGTCTCAGGTTCTCAGGGCCTCTGGGTCTCAGTGTCTCAGTGTCTCAGGTTCTCAGGGCCTCGGGGTCTCTCTGTTTCATGTCCTCTGGGTCTCTGGGTTTCTGATTCTCAATGTCTCAGTGTCTCAGGGTCTCTGGGTCTCTGTGTCTCAGGGTCTCAGGGTCTCAGGGCATCTGGGTCTCTATGTCTCAGGGTCTCAGGGTCTCTGGGTCTCAGGGCCTCTGGGCTCTGTGTCTCATTGTCTCAGGGCCCCTGGGATTCAGGGTCTCAGTGTCTCAGGGTCTCAGGGTCTCAGTCCCTCAAGGACTCTGGGTCACTGTGTCTCAGGGTCTCACGGCCTCAGGGACTCTGGGTCTCAGGGTCTCAGGTTCTCAGGGCCTCTGCGTCTCAGTGTCTCAGGGTCTCGGTGTTTCAGGGTCTCAATTTCTCAGGGTCTCTGGGAAACTGGGTGTCCGGGTCTCTGAGTCTCAGGGTCTCAGTGTCACACTGTCTCAGGGTCTCTGGGGTTCTGGGTCGCAGGGTCTCCGTGTCTCAGAGTCTCAGAGTCTCTGGGTCTCAGTGCTTTGTATCTCAGGGTCTCAGGGACTGAATGTCTCAGGGTCTCAGTGTCTCAGTGTCGCAGGGACTCAGTGTCTCAATGTTTCAGTGCCTCAGTGTCTCAGTGTCTCAGGGTCTCAGTGTCTCAGTGTCCCAGGGTCTCAATGTCTCAGGGTCTCAGTGTCTCAGGGTCTCAGTGTCTCAGGGTCTCAGTGTCTCAGTGTCTCAGGGTCTCAGTGTCTCAGGGTCTCAGGGTCTCAGTGTCTCAGGGTCTCAGTGTCTCAGGGTCTCAGTGTCTCAGTGTCTCAGGGTCTCAGTGTCTCAGAGTCTCAGGGCCTCTGGGTCTCTGGGTCTCAGTGTCTCAGTGTCTCAGAGTCTCAGAGTATCAGTGTGTCAGTTCCTCAGGGTCTGGGTCTCAGGGTCTCTGGGACTCAGTGTTTCAGTCTCTCAGGGTCTCAGTGTCTCTGGGTTTCTGGGTCTCTTGGTCTCTGCGTCTAAGGGTCTCTGGGTCTCAGGGCCACAGGGCCTCAGGGTCTCAGGGTCACAGTGTCTCAGTGTCTCAGGGTCCCTGGGTCTCATGGCCTTTGGGTTTCTGGGTCTCTGGATCTCAGTGTCCTCGTGTCTCAGGGTCTCAGGGTCCCTGTTCCTCAGTGCTTAGTGTCTCAGGGTCTCAGAGTCTCAGGGTCTCAGGGCCTCTGGGTCTCAGGGTCTCAGTGTCTCAAGGTCTCAGGGACTCTGGGTCTCTGGGTCTCAGTGCCTCAGGGTCTCAGGTTCTCAGGGCCTCTGGGTCTCAGTGTCTCAGGTTCTCAGGGCCTCGGGGTCTCTCTGTCTCATGTCCTCTGGGTCTCTGGGTTTCTGATTCTCAATGTCTCAGTGTCTCAGTGTCTCTGGGTCTCTGTGTCTCAGGGTCTCTGGGTCTCAGGGCCTCTGGGTCTCTGTGTCTCATTGTCTCAGGGTCTCAGGGCCTCTGGGATTCAGGGTCTCAGTGTCTCAGGGTCTCAGGGTCTCAGTCCCTCAAGGCCTCTGGGTCACTGTGTCTCAGGGTCTCACGGCCTCAGGGACTCTGGGTCTCAGGGTCTCAGGTTCTCAGGGCCTCTGGGTCTCAGTGTCTTAGTGTCTCAGGGTCTCAATTTCTCAGGGTCTCTGGGAAACTGGGTGTCCGGGTCTCTGAGTCTCAGGGTCTCAGTGTCACACTGTCTCAGGGTCTCTGGGGTTCTGGGTCTCAGGGTCTCCGTGTCTCAGAGTCTCAGAGTCTCGGTCTCAGTGCTTTGTATCTCAGGGTCTCAGGGACTGAATGTCTCAGGGTCTCAGTGTCTCAGTGTCTCAGGGTCTCAGAGTCTCAGGGTCTCAGTGTCTCAGTGTCTCAGGGTCTCAGAGTCTCAGGGTCTCAGTGTCTCAGTGTCTCAGGGTCTCAGTGTCTCAGTGTCTCAGGGTCTCAGGGTCTCAGTGTCTCAGGGTCTCAGGGCCTCAGTGTCTCAGGGTCTCAGTTTCTCAGGGTCTCAGTGTCTCAGGGTCTCAGGGTCTCAGTGTCTCAGAGTCGCAGGGCCTCTGGGTCTCTGGGTCTCAGTGCCTCAGTGTCTCAGAGTCTCAGAGTGTCAGTGTGTCAGTTCCTCAGGGTCTGGGTCTCAGGGTCTCTGGGACTCAGTGTTTCAGTCTCTCAGGGTCTCAGTGTCTCTGGGTTTCTGGGTCTCTTGGTCTCTGCGTCTAAGGGTCTCTGTGTCTCAGGGCCACAGGGCCTCAGGGTCTCAGGGTCACAGTGTCTCAGTGTCTCAGGGTCCCTGGGTCTCATGGCCTTTGGGTTTCTGGGTCTCTGGATCTCAGTGTCTTCGTGTCTCAGGGTCTCAGGGTCCCTGTTCCTCAGTGCTTAGTGTCTCAGGGTCTCAGAGTCTCAGGGTCTCAGGGCCTCTGGGTCTCAGGGTCTCAGTGTCTCAGGGTCTCAGGGCCTCTGGGTCTCTGGGTCTCAGGGTTTCAGGGTTTCAGGGTTTCAGTGTCTCTGGGTCTCAGTGTCTCTGGGTCTCAGGGCCTCTAGGTCTCAGGGTCTCAGGGTCTCTGGGTCTCAGTGTCTCTGGGTCTCAGGGCCTCTAGGTCTCAGGGTCTCAGGGCCTCTGTGTCTCTGGGTCTCAGGGTTTCAGGGTTTCATGGTTTCAGTGTCTCAGTGTCTCAGTGTCTCAGGGTCTGGGTCTCTGGGACTCCTGGTCTCTGTGTCTCAGGGTGCCTGTGTCTCTGAGTCTCAGGGTCTCACTGTCTCAGGGTCACAGGTTTTCAGTGTCTCTGTGTCTCAGGGTCTCAGGGTTTCAGGGACCCTGGGTCCCAGTGTCTCAGTGTCTCAGGGTCTCTGGGTCTCAGTGTCTCAGGGTCTCAGTGTCTCTGTGTCTCTCGGTCTCAGTGTCTCAGGATCTCAGGGTCTCAGTATCTCAGTATTTCAGGGTCTCAGTGACTCTGGGTCTCTGGGTCTCTTGGTCTCTGGGTCTCTGGGCCTCTGGGCCTCAGTGTCTCAGGGTCTCAGTGTCTCAGGGTGTCAGTGTCTCAGGGTATCTGGGTCTCAATGTCCCAGTGTCTCAGGGTCTCTGGCTCTCAGTGTCTCAGGGTCTCTGGGCCTGTGTGTCTCTGTGTCTCTGGGTTTGAGGGTCTCTGTGTCTCAGGGTCTCAGTGCCTCAGGGTCTCAGAGTCCATGGTTATCTGGGTCCCTGGGACTCTGGGTGTCTGGGTCTCAGGTTCTCTGGGTTTCTGGGTCTCAGGGATTCAATGTCTCAGTGTCTCAGTGTTTAGTGTCTCAAGGTCTCCGGGTCTCAGTGTCGCAGGAATCAGGGTCCCTGGGTCTCGGGGTCTCGGGGTCTCAGGGTCTCGGGGTCTCGGGGTCTCAGAGTCTCTGGGTGTCTGGGTCTCTGTGTCTCAGTGTCTCAGTTTCTCTGTGCCTCTGCGTCTCAGGGTCTCAGTGTCTCAGGGTCTCAGGGTGTCAGGGTCTCAGTGTCTCAAGGTCTCAGTGTCTGGTTATCTCAGTGTCTCAGGGTCTCAGTGTCTCTGTGTTTCAGGGATTCAGTGTCTCAGGGTCTCAGTCTCACAGCTTCTCAGTGTCTCAGTGACTCAGGGTCTCGGTGCCTCAATGTGTCAATGTCTCAGTGTCTCAGGGCCTCAGGGTCTCAGGGTCTCAGTGTTCCTGTGTTTCAGGGTCTCAGTGAGTAAGGGTCTCAGTGTCTCAGGGGCTCAGTGTCTTGGTGTCTCAGAGTCTGTGTCTCAGTGTCTGAGGGTCTCAGTTTCTGAGGGTCTCTGGGTCTCTGGGTATCCGGCTCTCTGGGTCTCAGGGTCTCAGTGTCTCAGTGTCTCAGGGTCTCTGGGTTTCAGGGTCTCAGTGTCTCAGGGTCTCAGGGTCTCTGTGTCTCCAGATCTCAGTGTCTCAGGCTCTCAGGGTCTCATTGTCTCAGGGTCTCAGGGACTCTGGGTCTCTGTGTCTCATTGTCTCAGGGTCTCAGGGTCCCTGTGTCTCAGGGTCTCAGGGTCTCAGGGTCTCTGTGTCTCACTGGCTCAGGGCCTCTCGGTCACTGTCTCTCAGGGTCTCAGGGCCACTCGGTCTCAGGGTCTCTGTGTCTCAGGGTCTCAGGGCCTCTGGGTCTCGGTGTCTCAGGGGCTCAGGGCCTTTGGGTCTCAGTGTCTCAGGTCTCACGGCCTCAGGGACTCTGGGTCTCAGGGTCTCTGTGTCTCAGAGCGTCTGGGTCTCTGGGTCTCTGTGTCTCAGTTTCTCTGCGTCTCAGGGTCTCAGGGTCTCAGGGCCTCTGGGTCTCAGTGCCTCAGGGTCTCAGGGTCTCAGGGCCTCTGGGTCTCTGTGTCTCACTGTCTCAGGGCCTCTGGGTAACTGTCTCTCAGGGTCTCAGGGCCTCTCGGTCTCAGGGTCTCAGTGCCTCAGGGTCTCAGGGTCTCAGGGCCTATAGGTCTCAGGGTCTCAGGGTCTCTGGGTCTCTGTGTCTCAGGGTCTCAGGGCCTCTGGGTCTCTGGGTCACTGGGTCTCAGGGTCTCAGGGCCTCTGGGTCTCTGTGTCTCAGGGTCTCAGTGTCTCAGGGCCTCTGGGTCTCTGTGTCTCAGGGTCTCAGGGCCTCTGGGTCTCAGGGTCTCAATTTCTCAGTGTCTCAGGGTCTCAGGGTCTCTGTGTCTCAGGGTCTCAGGGCCTCTGGGTCTCAGGGTCTCAGGGCCTCTGGGTCTCTGTGTCTCACTGGCTCAGGGCCTCTGGGTCTCAGTGTCTCAGTGTCTCAGGGTCTCAGGGTCTCAGGGCCTCTGGATCTCTGGGTCTCTGAGTCTCAATGTCTCAGTGTCTCAGGGTCTCAGTTCCTCTGGGTCTCAGGGTCTCTGTGTCTCAGGGTCTCAAGTCTCAGTGTCTCAGGGCCTCTGGGGC
Source organism: Carcharhinus amblyrhynchos (assembly GCF_965287045.1). NCBI lineage: Eukaryota > Metazoa > Chordata > Chondrichthyes > Carcharhiniformes > Carcharhinidae > Carcharhinus > Carcharhinus amblyrhynchos. The sequence continues at coordinate 586,338 of NW_027649802.1, read as the reverse complement.
TCTGTGTCTCTGAGTCTCAGTGTCTCAGGGCGTCTGGGTCTCTGTGTCTCAATTTCTCAGTGTCTCAGGGTCTCAGGGTCTCTGGGTCTCAGGGCCTCTCGGTCTCAGGGTCTCAGTGCCTCGGGGTCTCAAGTTCTCAGGGCCTCTGGGTCTCTGTGTCTCAGGGTCTCAGGGTCTCAGGGCATCTGGGTCTCAGGGTCTCAGGGTCTCAGGGTCTCTGGGTCTCAGGGCCTCTGGGTCTCTGTGTCTCATTGTCTCAGGGTCTCAGGGCCTCTGGGATTCAGGGTCTCAGTGTCTCAGGGTCTCAGGGTCTCAGTCCCTCAAGGCCTCTGGGTCACTGTGTCTCAGGGTCTCACGGCCTCAGGGACTCTGGGTCTCAGTGTCTCAGGGCCTCTGGGTCTCTGTGTCTCTGAGTCTCAGTGTCTCAGTGTCTCAGGGTCTCAGGGCCTCTGGGTCTCTGTGTCTCTGAGTCTCAGTGCTTTGTATCTCAGGGTCTCACGGACTGAATTTCTCAGGGCCTCAGGGTCTCAGTGTCTCAGGGTCTCAGTGTCTCAATGTCTCAGTGCCTTGTGTCTCAGTGTCGCAGTGTCTCAGTGTCTCAGTGTCGCAGGGACTCAGTGTCTCAGGGTCTCAGTGTCTCAGGGTCTCAGTGTCTCAGTGTCTCAGGGTCTCAGTGTCACAGTGTCTCAGGGTCTCAGTGTCTCAGTGTCTCAGTGTCTCAGTGTCTCAGGGTCTCAGTGTCTCAGTGTCTCAGGGTCTCAGTGTCTCAGTGTCTCAGGGTCTCAGTGTCTCAGTGTCTCAGGGTCTCAGTGTCTCAGTGTCTCAGGGTCTCAGGGTCTCTGTGTCTCAGTGTCTCAGGGTCTCAGTGTCTCAGTGTCTCAGGGTATCAGTGTCTCAGGGTCTCAGTGTCTCAGTGTCTCAGGGTCTCAGTGTCTCAGGGTCTCAGGGTCTCAGTGTCTCAGTGTCTCAGCGTCTCAGGGTCTCAGGGCCTCTGGATCTCTGGGTTTCTGAGTCTCAATGTCTCAGTGTCTCAGGTTCTCAGGGTCTCAGGGCCTCTCGGTCTCAGGGTCTCAGGGTCTCAGTGTCTCAGGGTCTCAGGGCCTCTGGGTCTCTGTGTCACTGAGTCTCAGTGTCTCAGTGTCTCAGGGTCTCAGGGCCTCTGGGTTTCTGGGTCTCAATTTCTCATGGTCTCAGGGTCTCAGGGTCTCTGTGCCTCAGGGTCTCAGGGCCTCTGGGTCCCTGTGTCTCAGGGTCTCAGGGCCTCTGGGTCTCTGTGTCTCATTGTCTCAGGGTCTCAGCGCCTCTGGGATTCAGGGTCTCAGTGTCTAAGGTTCTCAGGGTCTCAGTCCCTCAAGGCCTCTGGGTCACTGTGTCTCAGGGTCTCACGGCCTCAGGGACTCTGGGTCTCAGGGTCTCAGTGTCTCAGGGCCTCTGTGTCTCTGTGTCTCTGAGTCTCAGTGTCTCAGTGTCTCAGGGTCTCAGGGCCTCTGGGTCTCTGAGTCTCAGTGTCTCAGGGTCTCAGGGTCTCAGTGTCTCAGTGTCTCAGGGTCTCAGTGTCTCAGTGTCTCAGGGTCTCAGGGTCTCTGTGTCTCAGTGTCTCAGGGTCTCAGTGTCTCAGTGTCTCAGGGTATCAGTGTCTCAGGGTCTCAGTGTCTCAGTGTCTCAGGGTCTCAGTGTCTCAGGGTCTCAGGGTCTCAGTGTCTCAGTGTCTCAGCGTCTCAGGGTCTCAGGGCCTCTGGATCTCTGGGTTTCTGAGTCTCAATGTCTCAGTGTCTCAGGTTCTCAGGGTCTCAGGGCCTCTCGGTCTCAGGGTCTCAGGGTCTCAGTGTCTCAGGGTCTCAGGGCCTCTGGGTCTCTGTGTCACTGAGTCTCAGTGTCTCAGTGTCTCAGGGTCTCTGGGTCTCTGTGTCTCAGGGTCTCAGGGTCTCAGGGCATCTGGGTCTCTATGTCTCAGGGTCTCTGGGTCTCAGGGCCTCTGGGTCTCTGTGTCTCATTGTCTCAGGGTCTCAGGGCCTCTGGGATTCAGGGTCTCAGTGCCTCAGGGCCTCAGGGTCTCAGTCCTCAAGGCCTCTGGGTCTCTGTGTCTCAGGGTCACACGGCCTCAGGGACTCTGGGTCTCAGGGTCTCAGTGTCTCAGGGCCTCTGGGTCTCTGTGTCTCTGAGTCTCAGTGTCTCAGTGTCTCAGGGTCTCAGGGCCTCTGGGTCTCTGTGTCTCTGAGTCTCAGTGTCTCAGGGTCTCAGGGCCTCTGGGTCTCTGTGTCTCAGGGTCTCAGGGTCTCAGGGCCTCTGGGTCTCTGTGTCTCACTGTCTCAGGGCCTCTGGGTCTCTGTGTCTCACTGTCTCAGGGCCTCTGGGTCTCTGTCTCTCAATGTCTCAGGGCCTCTCGGTCTCAGGGTCTCAGTGCCTCAGGGTCTCAGGTTCTCAGGGCCTCTGGGTCTCAGTGTCTCAGGATCTCAGGGTCTCAGGGCCTCTGGGTCTCTGTGTCTCACTGTCTCAGGGCCTCTGGGTCTCTGTGTCTCACTGTCTCAGGGCCTCTGGGTCACTGTCTCTCAGGGTCTCAGGGCCTCTCGGTCTCAGGGTCTCAGTGCCTCAGGGTCTCAGGTTCTCAGGGCCTCTGGGTCTCAGTGTCTCAGGTTCTCAGGGCCTCGGGGTCTCTCTATCTCATGTCCTCTGGGTCTCTGGGTTTCTGATTCTCAATGTCTCAGTGTCTCAGGGTCTCTGGGTCTCTGTGTCTCAGGGTCTCAGGGCATCTGGGTCTCTATGTCTCAGGGTCTCAGGGTCTCTGGGTCTCAGGGCCTCTGGGTCTCTGTGTCTCATTGTCTCAGGGTCTCAGGGCCTCTGGGATTCAGGGTCTCAGTGTCTCAGGGTCTCAGGGTCTCAGTCCCTCAAGGCCTCTGGGTCACTGTGTCTCAGGGTCTCACGGCCTCAGGGACTCTGGGTCTCAGGGTCTCAGGTTCTCAGGGCCTCTGGGTCTCAGTGTCTCAGTGTCTCAGGGTCTCGGTGTTTCAGGGTCTCAATTTCTCAGGGTCTCTGGGAAACTGGGTGTCCGGGTCTCTGAGTCTCAGGGTCTCAGTGTCACACTGTCTCAGTGTCTCTGGGGTTCTGGGTCTCAGGGTCTCCGTGTCTCAGAGTCTCTGGGTCTCAGTGCTTTGTATCTCAGGGTCTCAGGGACTGAATGTCTCAGGGTCTCAGTGTCTCAGTGTCTCAGGGTCTCAGTGTCTCAGAGTTTCAGTGTCTCAGGGTCTCAGTGTCTCAGGGTCTCAGTGTCTCAGTGTCTCAGTGTCTCAGGGTCTCAGTGTCTCAGTGTCTCAGAGTCTCAGGGACTCTGGGTCTCTGGGTCTCAGTGTCTCAGTGTCTCAGAGTCTCAGAGTATCAGTGTGTCAGTTCCTCAGGGTCTGGGTCTCAGGGTCTCTGGGACTCAGTGTTTCAGTCTCTCAGGGTCTCAGTGTCTCTGGGTTTCTGGGTCTCTTGGTCTCTGCGTCTAAGGGTCTCTGGGTCTCTGGGTCTCAGGGCCACAGGGCCTCAGGGTCTCAGGATCACAGTGTCTCAGTGTCTCCGGGTCCCTGGGTCTCATGGCCTTTGGGTTTCTGGGTCTCTGGATCTCAGTGTCTTCGTGTCTCAGGGTCTCAGGGTCCCTGTTCCTCAGTGCTTAGTGTCTCAGGGTCTCAGAGTCTCAGGGTCTCAGGGCCTCTGGGTCTCAGGGTCTCAGTGTCTCAGGGTCTCAGGGCCTCTGGGTCTCTGGGTCTCAGGGTTTCAGGGTTTCAGTGTCTCAGTGTCTCAGTGTCTCAGGGTCTGGGTCTCTGGGACTCCTGGTCTCTGTGTCTCAGGGTGCCCGTGTGTCTGAGTCTCAGGTTCTCACTGTCTCAGGGTCACAGGGTTTCAGTGTCTCTGGGTCTCAGTGTCTCTGGGTCTCAGGGCCTCTAGGTCTCAGGGTCTCAGGGTCTCAGTGTCTCTGGGTCTCAGGGCCTCTAGGTCTCAGGGTCTCAGGGCCTCTGGGTCTCAGGGTCTCAGTGTCTCAGGGTCTCAGTGTCTCAGTGTCTCAATGTCTCAGTGCTTCATGTCTCAGGGTCTCAGAGACTCAGTGTCGCAGGGTCTCAGGGTCTCTGTGTCTCAGTGTCTCAGCATTTCAGTGAGTCAGGGTCTCAGGGTTTCAGCGTCACAGAGTCTCTGTCTCTCAGTGTCTCAGAGTCTTTCGGTCTCTGGGTCTCAGGGTCGCAGTGTCTCTGTGTCTCAGTGTCTCAGGGTCTCAGGGTCTCAGTCCCTCAAGGCCTCTGGGTCACTGTGTCTCAGGGTCTCACGGCCTCAGGGACTCTGGGTCTCAGGGTCTCAGGTTCTCAGGGCCTCAGGGTCTCAGTGTCTCAGTGTCTCAGGGTCTCGGTGTTTCAGGGTCTCAATTTCTCAGGGTCTCTGGGAAACTGGGTGTCCGGGTCTCTGAGTCTCAGGGTCTCAGTGTCACACTGTCTCAGTGTCTCTGGGGTTCTGGGTCTCAGGGTCTCCGTGTCTCAGAGTCTCAGAGTCTCGGACTCAGTGCTTTGTATCTCAGGGTCTCAGGGACTGAATGTCTCAGGGTCTCAGTGTCTCAGTGTCTCAGGGTCTCAGTGTCTCAGGGCCTCAGTGTCTCAGTGTCTCAGGGTCTCAGGGTCTCAGGGTCTCAGTGTCTCAGGGTCTCAGTGTCTCAGGGTCTCAGGGTCTCAGTGTCTCAGAGTCTCAGGGCCTCTGGGTCTCTGGGTCTCAGTGTCTCAGTGTCTCAGGGTGCCCGTGTGTCTGAGGCTCAGGGTCTCACTGTCTCAGGGTCACAGGGTTTCAGTGTCTCTGGGTCTCAGTGTCTCTGGGTCTCAGGGCCTCTAGGTCTCTGGGTCTCAGGGTCTCTGGGTCTCAGTGTCTCTGGGTCTCAGGGCCTCTAGGTCTCAGGGTCTCAGGGACTCTGGGTCTCTGGGTCTCTGGGTTTCAGGGTTTCATGGTTTCAGTTTCTCAGTGTCTCAGTGTCTCAGTGTCTCAGGGTCTGGGACTCTGGGACTCATGGTCTCTGTGTCTCAGGGTGCCCGTGTCTCCGAGTCTCAGGGTCACACTGTCTCAGGGTCACAGGTTTTCAGTGTCTCTGTGTCTCAGGGTCTCAGGGTCTCAGGGTTTCAGGGACCCTGGGTCCCAGTGTCTCAGTGTCTCAGGGTCTCTGGGTCTCAGTGTCTCAGGGTCTCAGTGTCTCTGTGTCTCTCGGTCTCAGTGTCTCAGGATCTCATGGTCTCAGTATCTCAGTATTTCAGGGTCTCAGTGACTCTGGGTCTCTGGGTCTCTTGGTCTCTGGGTCTCTGGGCCTCTGGGCCTCAGTGTCTCAGGGTCTCAGTGTCTCAGGGTGTCAGTGTCTCAGGGTATCTGGGTCTCAATGTCCCAGTGTCTCAGGGTCTCTGGCTCTCAGTGTCTCAGGGTCTCTGGGCCTGTGTGTCTTGGGTCTCTGGGTTTGAGGGTCTCTGTGTCTCAGGGTCTCAGTGCCTCAGGGTCTCAGAGTCCATGGTTATCTGGGTCTCTGGGACTCTGGGTGTCTGGGTTTCAGGTTCTCTGGGTTTCTGGGTCTCAGGGATTCAATGTCTCAGTGTCTCAGTGTTTAGTGTCTCAAGGTCTCCGGGTCTCAGTGTCGCAGGAATCAGGGTCCCTGGGTCTCACGGTCTCGGGGTCTCAGGGTCTCGGGGTCTCGGGGTCTCAGGGTCTCGGGGTCTCGGGGTCTCAGAGTCTCTGGGTGTCTGGGTCTCTGTGTCTCAGTGTCTCAGTTTCTCTGTGCCTCTGCGTCTCAGGGTCTCAGTGTCTCAGGGTCTCAGGGTCTCAGGGTCTCAGTGCCTCAAGGTCTCAGTGTCTGGTTATCTCAGTGTCTCAGGGTCTCAGTGTCTCTGTGTTTCAGGGTTTCAGTGTCTCAGGGTCTCAGTCTCTCAGCTTCTCAGTGTCTCAGTGACTCAGGGTCTCGGTGCCTCAATGTGTCAATGTCTCAGTGTCTCAGGGCCTCAGGGTCTCAGGGTCTCAGTGTTCCTGTGTTTCAGGGTCTCAGTGAGTAAGGGTCTCAGTGTCTCAGGGGCTCAGTGTCTTGGTGTCTCAGAGTCTGTGTCTCAGTGTCTGAGGGTCTGTTTCTGAGGGTCTCTGGGTCTCTGGGTATCCGGCTCTCTGGGTCTCAGGGTCTCAGTGTCTCAGTGTCTCAGGGTCTCTGGGTTTCAGGGTCTCGGTGTCTCAGGGTCTCAGGGTCTCTGTGTCTCCAGATCTCAGTGTCTCAGGCTCTCAGGGTCTCAGGGTCTCTGGGTCTCAGGGCCTCTGGGTCTCTGTGTCTCATTGTCTCAGGGTCTCAGGGACTCTGGGTCCCTGTGTCTCAGGGTCTCAGGGTCTCTGGGTCTCTGTGTCTCACTGGCTCAGGGCCTCTGGGTCACTGTCTCTCAGGGTCTCAGGGCCACTCGGTCTCAGGGTCTCTGTGTCTCAGGGTCTCAGGGCCTCTGGGTCTCAGTGTCTCAGGGTCTCAGGGCCTCTGGGTCTCAGTGTCTCAGGTCTCACGGCCTCAGGGACTCTGGGTCTCAGGGTCTCAGTGTCTCAGAGCGTCAAGGTCTCTGGGTCTCTGTATCTCAGTTTCTCTGTGTCTCAGGGTCTCAAGGTCTCAGGGCCTCTGGGTCTCAGTGTCTCAGGGTCTCAGGGTCTCAGGGACTCTGGGTCTCTGTGTCTCACTGTCTCAGGGCCTCTGGGTAACTGTCTCTCAGGGTATCAGGGCCTCTCGGTCTCCGGGTCTCAGTGCCTCAGGGTCTCAGGGTCTCAGGGCCTATAGGTCTCAGGGTCTCAGGGTCTCTGGGTCTCTGTGTCTCAGGGTCTCAGGGCCTCTGGGTCTCTGGGTCACTGGGTCTCAGGGTCTCAGGGCCTCTGGGTCTCTGTGTCTCAGGGTCTCAGTGTCTCAGGGCCTCTGGGTTTCTGTGTCTCATGGTCTCAGGGCCTCTGGGTCTCAGGGTCTCAATTTCTCAGTGTCTCATGGTCTCAGGGCCTCTGTGTCTCAGGGTCTCAGGGTCTCTGTGTCTCAGGGTCTCAGGGCCTCTGGGTCTCTGTGTCTCACTGGCTCAGGGCCTCTGGGTCTCAGTGTCTCAGTGTCTCAGGGTCTCAGGGTCTCAGGGCCTCTGGATCTCTGGGTCTCTGAGTCTCAATGTCTCAGTGACTCAGGGTCTCAGTTCCTCTGGGTCTCAGGGTCTCTGTGTCTCAGGGTCTCAAGTCTCAGTGTCTCAGGGCCTCTGGGGCTCTGTGTCTCTGAGTCTCAGTGTCTCAGGGTCTCAGGGCGTCTGGGTCTCTGTGTCTCAATTTCTCAGTGTCTCAGGGTCTCAGGGTGTCTGTGTCTCAGGGTCTCAGGGCCTCTGGGTCTCTGTGTCTCAGGGTCTCAGAGTCTCAGGGCATCTGGGTCTCAGGGTCTCAGGGTCTCATTGTCTCAGGGTCTCAGGGCCTCTGGGATTCAGGGTCTCAGTGTCTCAGGGTCTCAGGGTCTCAGTCCCTCAAGGCCTCTGGGTCACTGTGTCTCAGGGTCTCACGGCCTCAGGGACTCTGGGTCTCAGGGTGTCAGGTTCTCAGGGCCTCTGGGTCTCTGTGTCTCTGAGTCTCAGTGTCTCAGTGTCTCAGGGTCTCAGGGCCTCTGGGTCTCTGTGTCTCTGAGTCTCAGTGCTTTGTATCTCAGGGTCTCACGGACTGAATGTCTCAGGGCCTCAGGGTCTCAGTGTCTCAGGGTCTCAGTGTCTCAATGTCTCAGTGCCTTGTGTCTCAGTGTCGCAGTGTCTCAGTGTCTCAGTGTCGCAGGGACTCAGTGTCTCAGGGTCTCAGTGTCTCAGGGTCTCAGTGTCTCAGTGTCTCAGGGTCTCAGTGTCACAGTGTCTCAGGGTCTCAGTGTCTCAGTGTCTCAGGGTCTCAGTGTCTCAGTGTCTCAGGGTCTCAGTGTCTCAGTGTCTCAGGGTCTCAGTGTCTCAGGGTCTCAGTGTCTCAGTGTCTCAGGGTCTCAGTGTCTCAGGGTCTTAGGGTCTCAGGGTGTCAGTGTCTCAGGGTCTCAGGGTCTCGATGTCTCAGTGTCTCAGGGTCTCAGTGTCTCAGGGTCGCAGTGTCTCAGTGTCTCAGGGTTTCAGGGTCTCTGGGTCTCTGGATCTCTGGTTCTCAGAGTCTCTGGGTCTCTGTGTCTCATTGTCTCAGGGTCTCAGGGCCTCTGGGATTCAGGGTCTCAGTGTCTCAGGGTCTCAGTGTCTCAGGGTCTCAGTGACTCACGGCCTCAGGGACTCTGGGTCTCAGGGTCTCAGTGTCTCAGGGCCTCTGGGTCTCTGTGTCTCTGAGTCTCAGTGTCTCAGTGTCTCAGGGTCTCAGGGCCTCTGGGTCTCTGTGTCTCACTGTCTCAGGGCCTCTGGGTCACTGTCTCTCAGGGTCTCAGGGCCTTTCGGTCTCAGGGTCTCAATGCCTCAGGGTCTCAGGGTCTCAGGGACTCAGGGTCTCAGTGCCTCAGTGTCTCAGGGTCTCAGTGTCTTAGAGTCTCAGGGACTCTGGGTCTCTGGGTCTCAGTGTCTCAGTGTCTCAGAGTCTCAGAGTATCAGTGGGTCAGTTCCTCAGGGTCTGGGTCTCAGGGTCTCTGGGACTCAGTGTTTCAGTCTCTCAGGGTCTCAGTGTCTCTGGGTTTCTGGGTCTCTTGGTCTCTGCGTCTAAGGGTCTCTGGGTCTCTGGGTCTCAGGGCCACAGGGCCTCAGGGTCTCAGGATCACAGTGTCTCAGTGTCTCCGGGTCCCTGGGTCTCATGGCCTTTGGGTTTCTGGGTCTCTGGATCTCAGTGTCTTCGTGTCTCAGGGTCTCAGGGTCCCTGTTCCTCAGTGTTTAGTGTCTCAGGGTCTCAGAGTCTCAGGGTCTCAGGGCCTCTGGGTCTCAGGGTCTCAGTGTCTCAGGGTCTCAGGGCCTCTGGGTCTCTGGGTCTCAGGGTTTCAGTGTCTCAGTGTCTCAGGGTCTGGGTCTCTGGGACTCCTGGTCTCTGTGTCTCAGGGTGCCCGTGTGTCTGAGTCTCAGGTTCTCACTGTCTCAGGGTCACAGGGTTTCAGTGTCTCTGGGTCTCAGTGTCTCTGGGTCTCAGGGCCTCTAGGTCTCAGGGTCTCAGGGTCTCAGTGTCTCTGGGCCTCAGGGCCTCTAGGTCTCAGGGTCTCAGGGCCTCTGGGTCTCAGGGTCTCAGTGTCTCAGGGTCTCAGTGTCTCAGTGTCTCAATGTCTCAGTGCTTCATGTCTCAGGGTCTCAGAGACTCAGTGTCGCAGCGTCTCAGGGTCTCTGTGTCTCAGTGTCTCAGGGTCTCAGCATTTCAGTGAGTCAGGGTCTCAGGGTCTCAGTGCCTCAGGGTCTCAGTGTTTCAGGGTCTCAATTTCTCAGGGTCTCTGGGAAACTGGGTGTCCGGGTCGCTGAGTCTCAGGGTCTCAGTGTCACACTGTCTCAGGGTCTCTGGGGTTCTGGGTCTCGGGGTCTCCGTGTCTCAGAGTCTCAGAGTCTCGGTCTCAGTGCTTTGTATCTCAGGGTCTCAGGGACTGAATGTCTCAGGGTCTCAGTGTCTCAGTGTCTCAGGGTCTCAGTGTCTCAGGGTCTCAGGGTCTCAGGGTCTCAGTGTCTCAGGGTCTCAGGGTCTCTGTGTCTCAGGGTCTCAGGGCCTCTGGGTCTCTGGGTCTCAGTGTCTCAGTGTCTCAGAGTCTCAGAGTGTCAGTGTGTCAGTTCCTCAGGGTCTGGGTCTCAGGGTCTCTGGGACTCAGTGTTTCAGTCTCTCAGGGTCTCAGTGTCTCTGGGTTTCTGGGTCTCATGGTCTCTGCGTCTAAGGGTCTCTGTGTCTCAGGGCCACAGGGCCTCAGGGTCTCAGGGTCACAGTGTCTCAGTGTCTCAGGGTCCCTGGGTCTCATGGCCTTTGGGTTTCTGGGTCTCTGGATCTCAGTGTCTTCGTGTCTCAGGGTCTCAGGGTCCCTGTTCCTCAGTGCTTAGTGTCTCAGGGTCTCAGAGTCTCAGGGTCTCAGGGCCTCTGGGTCTCAGGGTCTCAGTGTCTCAGGGTCTCAGGGTCTCAGGGCCTCTGGGTCTCAGGGTCTCAGGGTTTCAGGGTCACAGGGTTTCAGTGTCTCTGGGTCTCAGTGTCTCTGGGTCTCAGGGCCTCTAGGTCTCAGGGTCTCAGGGTCTCTGGGTCTCAGTGTCTCTGGGTCTCAGGGCCTCTAGGTCTCAGGGTCTCAGGGCCTCTGGGTCTCAGGGTCTCAGTGTCTCAAGGTCTCACGGCCTCTGGGTCTCTGGGTCTCAGGGTTTCAGGGTTTCAGGGTTTCAGTGTCTCAGTGTCTCAGTGTCTCAGGTTCTGGGTCTCTGGGACTCCTGGTCTCTGTGTCTCAGGGTGCCCGTGTGTCTGAGGCTCAGGGTCTCACTGTCTCAGGGTAACAGGGTTTCAGTGTCTCTGGGTCTCAGTGTCTCTGGGTCTCAGGGCCTCTTGGTCTCAGGGTCTCAGGGTCTCTGGGTCTCAGTGTCTCTGGGTCTCAGGGCCTCTAGGTCGCAGGGTCTCAGGGCCTCTGGGTCTCTGGGTCTCAGGGTTTCAGGGTTTCATGGTTTCAGTGTCTCAGTGTCTCAGTGTGTCAACTGTCTCAGGGTCTGGGTCTCTGGGACTCCTGGTCTCTGTGTCTCAGGGTGCCCGTGTCTCTGAGTCTCAGGGTCTCACTGTCTCAGGGTCACAGGTTTTCAGTGTCTCTGTGTCTCAGGGTCTCAGGGTTTCAGGGACCCTGGGTCCCAGTGTCTCAGTGTCTCAGGGTCTCTGGGTCTCAGTGTCTCAGGGTCTCAGTGTCTCTGTGTCTCTCGGTCTCAGTGTCTCAGGATCTCAGGGTCTCAGTATCTCAGTTTTTCAGGGTCTCAGTGACTCTGGGTCTCTGGGTCTCTTGGTCTCTGGGTCTCTGGGCCTCTGGGCCTCAGTGTCTCAGGGTCTCAGTGTCTCAGGGTGTCAGTGTCTCAGGGTATCTGGGTCTCAATGTCCCAGTGTCTCAGGGTCTCTGGCTCTCAGTGTCTCAGGGTCTCTGGGCCTGTGTGTCTCTGTGTCTCTGGGTTTGAGGGTCTCTGTGTCTCAGGGTCTCAGTGCCTCAGGGTCTCAGAGTCCATGGTTATCTGGGTCTCTGGGACTCTGGGTGTCTGGGTTTCAGGTTCTCTGGGTTTCTGGGTCTCAGGGATTCAATGTCTCAGTGTCTCAGTGTTTAGTGTCTCAAGGTCTCCGGGTCTCAGTGTCGCAGGAATCAGGGTCCCTGGGTCTCTGGGTCTCGGGGTCTCGGGGTCTCAGGGTCTCGGGGTCTCGGGGTCTCAGGGTCTCGGGGTCTCGGGGTCTCAGAGTCTCTGGGTGTCTGGGTCTCTGTGTCTCAGTGTCTCAGTTTCTCTGTGCCTCTGCGTCTCAGGGTCTCAGTGTCTCAGGGTCTCAGGGTCTCAGGGTGTCAGGGTCTCAGTGCCTCAAGGTCTCAGTGTCTGGTTATCTCAGTGTCTCAGGGTCTCAGTGTCTCTGTGTTTCAGGGTTTCAGTGTCTCAGGGTCTCAGTGTCTCTGTGTTTCAGGGTTTCAGTGTCTCAGGGTCTCAGTCTCACAGCTTCTCAGTGTCTCAGTGACTCAGGGTCTCGGTGCCTCAATGTGTCAATGTCTCAGTGTCTCAGGGCCTCAGGGTCTCAGGGTCTCAGTGTTCCTGTGTTTCAGGGTCTCAGTGAGTAAGGGTCTCAGTGTCTCAGGGGCTCAGTGTCTTGGTGTCTCAGAGTCTGTGTCTCAGTGTCTGAGGGTCTGTTTCTGAGGGTCTCTGGGTCTCTGGGTATCCGGCTCTCTGGGTCTCAGGGTCTCAGTGTCTCAGTGTCTCAGGGTCTCTGGGTTTCAGTGTCTCGGTGTCTCAGGGTCTCAGGGTCTCTGTGTCTCCAGATCTCAATGTCTCAGGCTCTCAGGGTCTCAGGGTCTCTGGGTCTCAGGGCCTCTGGGTCTCTGTGTCTCATTGTCTCAGGGTCTCAGGGACTCTGGGTCCCTGTGTCTCAGGGTCTCAGGGTCTCTGGGTCTCTGTGTCTCACTGGCTCAGGGCCTCTGGGTCACTGTCTCTCGGGGTCTCAGGGCCACTCGGTCTCAGGGTCTCAATGCCTCAGGGTCTCAGGGTCTCAGGGACTCAGGGTCTCAGTGCCTCAGTGTCTCAGGGTCTCAGTGTCTTAGAGTCTCAGGGACTCTGGGTCTCTGGGTCTCAGTGTCTCAGTGTCTCAGAGTCTCAGAGTATCAGTGGGTCAGTTCCTCAGGGTCTGGGTCTCAGGGTCTCTGGGACTCAGTGTTTCAGTCTCTCAGGGTCTCAGTGTCTCTGGGTTTCTGGGTCTCTTGGTCTCTGCGTCTAAGGGTCTCTGGGTCTCTGGGTCTCAGGGCCACAGGGCCTCAGGGTCTCAGGATCACAGTGTCTCAGTGTCTCCGGGTCCCTGGGTCTCATGGCCTTTGGGTTTCTGGGTCTCTGGATCTCAGTGTCTTCGTGTCTCAGGGTCTCAGGGTCCCTGTTCCTCAGTGCTTAGTGTCTCAGGGTCTCAGAGTCTCAGGGTCTCAGGGCCTCTGGGTCTCAGGGTCTCAGTGTCTCAGGGTCTCAGGGCCTCTGGGTCTCTGGGTCTCAGGGTTTCAGTGTCTCAGTGTCTCAGGGTCTGGGTCTCTGGGACTCCTGGTCTCTGTGTCTCAGGGTGCCCGTGTGTCTGAGTCTCAGGTTCTCACTGTCTCAGGGTCACAGGGTTTCAGTGTCTCTGGGTCTCATTGTCTCTGGGTCTCAGGGCCTCTAGGTCTCAGGGTCTCAGGGTCTCAGTGTCTCTGGGCCTCAGGGCCTCTAGGTCTCAGGGTCTCAGGGCCTCTGGGTCTCAGGGTCTCAGTGTCTCAGGGTCTCAGTGTCTCAGTGTCTCAATGTCTCAGTGCTTCATGTCTCAGGGTCTCAGAGACTCAGTGTCGCAGCGTCTCAGGGTCTCTGTGTCTTAGTGTCTCAGGGTCTCAGCATTTCAGTGAGTCAGGGTCTCAGGGTCTCAGCGTCACAGAGTCTCTGTCTCTCAGTGTCTCAGAGTCTTTCGGTCTCTGGGTCTCAGGGTCGCAGTGTCTCAGTGTCTCAGTGTCTCAGGGTCTCAGGGTCTCAGGTTCTCAGTCCCTCAAGGCCTCTGGGTCACTGTGTCTCAGGGTCTCACGGCCTCAGGGACTCTGGGTCTCAGGGTCTCAGGTTCTCAGGGCCTCTGGGTCTCAGTGTCTCAGTGCCTCAGGGTCTCAGTGTTTCAGGGTCTCAATTTCTCAGGGTCTCTGGGAAACTGGGTGTCCGGGTCGCTGAGTCTCAGGGTCTCAGTGTCACACTGTCTCAGGGTCTCTGGGGTTCTGGGTCTCAGGGTCTCCGTGTCTCAGAGTCTCAGAGTCTCGGTCTCAGTGCTTTGTATCTCAGGGTCTCAGGGACTGAATGTCTCAGGGTCTCAGTGTCTCAGTGTCTCAGGGTCTCAGTGTCTCAGGGTCTCAGGGTCTCAGGGTCTCAGTGTCTCAGGGTCTCAGTGTCTCAGGGTCTCAGGGTCTCAGTGTCTCAGGGTCTCAGGGCCTCTGGGTCTCTGGGTCTCAGTGTCTCAGTGTCTCAGAGTCTCAGAGTGTCAGTGTGTCAGTTCCTCAGGGTCTGGGTCTCAGGGTCTCTGGGACTCAGTGTTTCAGTCTCTCAGGGTCTCAGTGTCTCTGGGTTTCTGGGTCTCTTGGTCTCTGCGTCTAAGGGTCTCTGTGTCTCAGGGCCACAGGGCCTCAGGGTCTCAGGGTCACAGTGTCTCAGTGTCTCAGGGTCCCTGGGTCTCATGGCCTTTGGGTTTCTGGGTCTCTGGATCTCAGTGTCTTCGTGTCTCAGGGTCTCAGGGTCCCTGTTCCTCAGTGCTTAGTGTCTCAGGGTCTCAGAGTCTCAGGGTCTCAGGGCCTCTGGGTCTCAGGGTCTCAGGGTCTCAGGGTCTCAGGGCCTCTGGGTCTCAGGGTCTCAGGGTTTCAGGGTCACAGGGTTTCAGTGTCTCTGGGTCTCAGTGTCTCTGGGTCTCAGGGCCTCTAGGTCTCAGGGTCTCAGGGTCTCTGGGTCTCAGTGTCTCTGGGTCTCAGGGCCTCTAGGTCTCAGGGTTTCAGGGCCTCTGGGTCTCAGGGTCTCAGTGTCTCAAGGTCTCACGGCCTCTGGGTCTCTGGGTCTCAGGGTTTCAGGGTTTCAGGGTTTCAGTGTCTCAGTGTCTCAGTGTCTCAGGTTCTGGGTCTCTGGGACTCCTGGTCTCTGTGTCTCAGGGTGCCCGTGTGTCTGAGGCTCAGGGTCTCACTGTCTCAGGGTAACAGGGTTTCAGTGTCTCTGGGTCTCAGTGTCTCTGGGTCTCAGGGCCTCTTGGTCTCAGGGTCTCAGGGTCTCTGGGTCTCAGTGTCTCTGGGTCTCAGGGCCTCTAGGTCGCAGGGTCTCAGGGCCTCTGGGTCTCTGGGTCTCAGGGTTTCAGGGTTTCATGGTTTCAGTGTCTCAGTGTCTCAGTGTGTCAGTGTCTCAGGGTCTGGGTCTCTGGGACTCCTGGTCTCTGTGTCTCAGGGTGCCCGTGTCTCTGAGTCTCAGGGTCTCACTGTCTCAGGGTCACAGGTTTTCAGTGTCTCTGTGTCTCAGGGTCTCAGGGTTTCAGGGACCCTGGGTCCCAGTGTCTCAGTGTCTCTGTGTCTCTCGGTCTCAGTGTCTCAGGATCTCAGGGTCTCAGTATCTCAGTTTTTCAGGGTCTCAGTGACTCTGGGTCTCTGGGTCTCTTGGTCTCTGGGTCTCTGGGCCTCTGGGCCTCAGTGTCTCAGGGTCTCAGTGACTCAGGGTGTCAGTGTCTCAGGGTATCTGGGTCTCAATGTCCCAGTGTCTCAGGGTCTCTGGCTCTCAGTGTCTCAGGGTCTCTGGGCCTGTGTGTCTCTGGGTCTCTGGGTTTGAGGGTCTCTGTGTCTCAGGGTCTCAGTGCCTCAGGGTCTCAGAGTCCATGGTTATCTGGGTCTCTGGGACTCTGGGTGTCTGGGTTTCAGGTTCTCTGGGTTTCTGGGTCTCAGGGATTCAATGTCTCAGTGTCTCAGTGTTTAGTGTCTCAAGGTCTCCGGGTCTCAGTGTCGCAGGAATCAGGGTCCCTGGGTCTCTGGGTCTCGGGGTCTCGGGGTCTCGGGGTCTCAGGGTCTCGGGGCCTCGGGGTCTCAGAGTCTCTGAGTGTCTGGGTCTCTGTGTCTCAGTGTCTCAGTTTCTCTGTGCCTCTGCGTCTCAGGGTCTCAGTGTCTCAGGGTCTCAGGGTGTCAGGGTCTCAGTGCCTCAAGGTCTCAGTGTCTGGTTATCTCAGTGTCTCATTGTCTCAGTGTCTCTGTGTTTCAGGGTTTCAGTGTCTCAGGGTCTCAGTCTCACAGCTTCTCAGTGTCTCAGTGACTCAGGGTCTCGGTGCCTCAATGTGTCAATGTCTCAGTGTCTCAGGGCCTCAGGGTCTCAGGGTCTCAGTGTTCCTGTGTTTCAGGGTCTCAGTGAGTAAGGGTCTCAGTGTCTCAGGGGCTCAGTGTCTTGGTGTCTCAGAGTCTGTGTCTCAGTGTCTGAGGGTCTGTTTCTGAGGGTCTCTGGGTCTCTGGGTATCCGGCTCTCTGGGTCTCAGGGTCTCAGTGTCTCAGTGTCTCAGTGTCTCAGGGTCTCTGGGTTTCAGGGTCTCGGTGTCTCAGGGTCTCAGGGTCTCTGTGTCTCCAGATCTCAGTGTCTCAGGCTCTCAGGGTCTCAGGGTCTCTGGGTCTCAGGGCCTCTGGGTCTCTGTGTCTCATTGTCTCAGGGTCTCAGGGACTCTGGGTCCCTGTGTCTCAGGGTCTCAGGGTCTCTGGGTCTCTGTGTCTCACTGGCTCAGGGCCTCTGGGTCACTGTCTCTCGGGGTCTCAGGGCCACTCGCTCTCAGGGTCTCTGTGTCTCAGGGTCTCAGGGCCTCTGGGTCTCAGTGTCTCAGGGTCTCAGGGCCTCTGGGTCTCAGTGTCTCAGGTCTCACGGCCTCAGGGACTCTGGGTCTCAGGGTCTCAGTGTCTCAGAGCGTCAAGGTCTCTGGGTCTCTGTATCTCAGTTTCTCTGTGTCTCAGGGTCTCAAGGTCTCAGGGCCTCTGGGTCTCAGTGTCTCAGGGTCTCAGGGTCTCAGGGACTCTGGGTCTCTGTGTCTCACTGTCTCAGGGCCTCTGGGTAACTGTCTCTCAGGGTATCAGGGCCTCTCGGTCTCCGGGTCTCAGTGCCTCAGGGTCTCAGGGTCTCAGGGCCTATAGGTCTCAGGGTCTCAGGGTCTCTGGGTCTCTGTGTCTCAGGGTCTCAGGGCCTCTGGGTCTCTGGGTCACTGGGTCTCAGGGTCTCAGGGCCTCTGGGTCTCTGTGTCTCAGGGTCTCAGTGTCTCAGGGCCTCTGGGTTTCTGTGTCTCAGGGTCTCAGGGCCTCTGGGTCTCAGGGTCTCAATTTCTCAGTGTCTCATGGTCTCAGGGCCTCTGTGTCTCAGGGTCTCAGGGTCTGTGTGTCTCAGGGTCTCAGGGCCTCTGGGTCTCAGGGTCTCAGGGCCTCTGGGTCTCTGTGTCTCACTGGCTCAGGGCCTCTGGGTCTCAGTGTCTCAGTGTCTCAGGGTCTCAGGGTCTCAGGGCCTCTGGATCACTGGGTCTCTGAGTCTCAATGTCTCAGTGTCTCAGGGTCTCAGTTCCTCTGGGTCTCAGGGTCTCTGTGTCTCAGGGTCTCAAGTCTCAGTGTCTCAGGGCCTCTGGGGCTCTGTGTCTCTGAGTCTCAGTGTCTCAGGGTCTCAGGGCGTCTGGGTCTCTGTGTCTCAATTTCTCAGTGTCTCAGGGTCTCAGGGTCTCTGTGCCTCAGGGTCTCAGGGCCTCTCGGTCTCAGGGTCTCAGTGCCTCAGGGTCTCAGGTTCTCAGGGCCTCTGGGTCTCTGTGTCTCAGGGCATCTGGGTCTCAGGGTCTCAGGGTCTCAGGGTCTCTGGGTCTCAGGGCCTCTGGGTCTCTGTGTCTCATTGTCTCAGGGTCTCAGGGCCTCTGGGATTCAGGGTCTCAGTGTCTCAGGGTCTCAGTCCCTCAAGGCCTCTGGGTCACTGTGTCTCAGGGTCTCACGGCCTCAGGGACTCTGGGTCTCAGGGTCTCAGTGTCTCAGGGCCTCTGGGTCTCTGTGTCTCTGAGTCTCAGTGTCTCAGTGTCTCAGGGTCTCAGGGCCTCTGGGTCTCTGTGTCTCTGAGTCTCAGTGCTTTGTATCTCAGGGTCTCACGGACTGAATGTCTCAGGGCCTCAGGGTCTCAGTGTCTCAGGGTCTCAGTGTCTCAATGTCTCAGTGCCTTGTGTCTCAGTGTCGCAGTGTCTCAGTGTCGCAGGGACTCAGTGTCTCAGGGTCTCAGTGTCTCAGGGTCTCAGTGTCTCAGTGTCTCAGGGTCTCAGTGTCACAGTGTCTCAGGGTCTCAGTGTCTCAGTGTCTCAGGGTCTCAGTGTCTCAGTGTCTCAGGGTTTCAGTGTCTCAGTGTCTCAGGGTCTCAGTGTCTCAGGGTCTCAGTGTCTCAGTGTCTCAGGGTCTCAGTGTCTCAGGGTCTCAGTGTCTCAGTGTCTCACGGTCTCGATGTCTCAGTGTCTCAGGGTCTCAGTGTCTCAGGGTCGCAGTGTCTCAGGGTCTCAGTGTCTCAGGGTTTCAGGGTCTCTGGGTCTCTGGATCTCTGGTTCTCAGAGTCTCTGGGTCTCTGTGTCTCATTGTCTCAGGGTCTCAGGGCCTCTGGGATTCAGGGTCTCAGTGTCTCAGGTTCTCAGTGTCTCAGGGTCTCAGTGACTCACGGCCTCAGGGACTCTGGGTCTCAGGGTCTCAGTGTCTCAGGGCCTCTGGGTCTCTGTGTCTCTGAGTCTCAGTGTCTCAGTGTCTCAGGGCCTCTGGGTCTCTGTGTCTCACTGTCTCAGGGCCTCTGGGTCACTGTCTCTCAGGGTCTCAGGGCCTCTCGGTCTCAGGGTCTCAATGCCTCAGGGTCTCAGGGTCTCAGGGACTCAGGGTCTCAGTGCCTCAGTGTCTCAGGGTCTCAGGGTCTCAGGGCCTCTGGGTCTCTCTGTCTCATGTCCTCTGGGTCTCTGGGTCTCTGAGTCACAGTGTCTCTGTCTCTCAGGGCCTCTGGGTCTCTGTGTCTCTGAGTCTCAGTGTCTCAGGGTCTCAGGGCCTCTGGGTCTCTGTGTCTCAGGCCTATAGGTCTCTGGGTCTCAGGGTCTCTGTGTCTCAGGGCCTTTGGGTCTCTGGGTCTCAGGGTCTCAGGGCCTCTGGGTCTCTGTGTCTCAGGGTCTCAGTGTCTCAGGGCCTCTGGGGCTCAGGGTCTCAGTGTCTCAGTGTCTCAGCGTCTCAGGGTCTCAGGGCCTCTGGATCTCTGGGTTTCTGAGTCTCAATGTCTCAGTGTCTCAGGGTCTCAGGGTCTCAGGGCCTCTCGGTCTCAGGGTCTCAGGGTCTCAGTGTCTCAGGGTCTCAGGGCCTCTGGGTCTCTGTGTCACTGAGTCTTAGTGTCTCAGTGTCTCAGGGTCTCAGGGCCTCTGGGTTTCTGGGTCTCAATTTCTCAGTGTCTCAGGGTCTCAGGGTCTCTGTGCCTCAGGGTCTCAGGGCCTCTGGGTCACTGTGTCTCAGGGTCTCAGGGCCTCTGGGTCTCTGTGTCTCATTGTCTCAGGGTCTCAGGGCCTCTGGGATTCAGGGTCTCAGTGTCTCAGGGTCTCAGGGTCTCAGTCCCTCAAGGCCTCTGGGTCACTGTGTCTCAGGGTCTCACGGCCTCAGGGACTCTGGGACTCAGGGTCTCAGTTTCTCAGGACCTCTGGGTCTCTGTGTCTCTGAGTCTCAGTGTCTCAGTGTCTCAGGGTCTCAGGGCCTCTGGGTCTCTGAGTCTCAGTGTCTCAGGGTCTCAGGGTCTCTGGGTCTCTGTGTCTCAGGGTCTCAGGGTCTCAGGGCATCTGGGTCTCTATGTCTCAGGGTCTCTGGGTCTCAGGGCCTCTGGGTCTCTGTGTCTCATTGTCTCAGGGTCTCAGGGCCTCTGGGATTCAGGGTCTCAGTGCCTCAGGGCCTCAGGGTCTCAGTCCTCAAGGCCTCTGGGTCTCTGTGTCTCAGGGTCTCACGGCCTCAGGGACTCTGGGTCTCTGTGTCTCTGAGTCTCAGTGTCTCAGTGTCTCAGGGTCTCAGGGCCTCTGGGTCTCTGTGTCTCACTGTCTCAGGGCCTCTGGGTCTCTGTGTCTCAGGGTCTCAGGGTCTCAGGGCCTCTGGGTCTCTGTGTCTCACTGTCTCAGGGCCTCTGGGTCTCTGTGTCTCACTGTCTCAGGGCCTCTGGGTCACTGTCTCTCAGGGTCTCAGGGCCTCTCGGTCTCAGGGTCTCAGTGCCTCAGGGTCTCAGGGTCTCAGGGCCTATAGGTCTCAGGGTCTCTGGGTCTCTGGGTCTCAGGGTCTCAGGGTCTCAGGGCCTCTGGGTCTCTGGTTCTCAGAGTCTCAGGGCCTCTGGGTCTCTGTGTCTCAGAGTCTCAGGGTTTCAGGGCCTCTGGGTCTCGGAGTCACAGTGTCTCAGTGCCTCAGGGCCTCTGGGTCTCTGGGTCTCTGAGTCACAATGTCTCAGGGTCTCAGGGCCTCTGAGTCTCAGTGTCTCAGGGTCTTTGGGCCTCTGGGTCTCAGGGTCTCAGTGTCTCAGAGTCTCAGGGTCTCAGGGCCTCTGGGTCTCTGTGTCTCAGGGTCTCAGGGTCTCAGGGCATCTGGGTCTCTATGTCTCAGGGTCTCAGGGCTTCTGGGTCTCAGGGCCTCTGGGTCTCTGTGTCTCATTGTCTCAGGGTCTCAGTGCCTATGGGTCTCTGTGTCTCACTGTCTCAGGGCCTCTGGGTCACTGTGTCTCAATGTCTCAGGGCCTCTCGGTCTCAGGGTCTCAGTGCCTCAGGGTCTCAGGTTCTCAGGGCCTCTGGGTCTCAGTGTCTCAGGATCTCAGGGCCTCGGGGTCTCTCTGTCTCATGTCCTCGGGGTCTCTGGGTTTCTGATTCTCAATGTCTCAGTGTCTCAGGGTCTCTGGGTCTCTGTGTCTCAGGGTCTCAGGGTCTCAGGGCATCTGGGTCTCTATGTCTCAGGGTCTCAGGGTCTCTGGGTCTCAGGGCCTCTGGGTCTCTGTGTCTCATTGTCTCAGGGTCTCAGGGCCTCTGGGATTCAGGGTCTCAGTGTCTCAGGGTCTCAGGGTCTCAGTCCCTCAAGGCCTCTGGGTCACTGTGTCTCAGGGTCTCACGGCCTCAGGGACTCTGGGTCTCAGGGTCTCAGGTTCTCAGGGCCTCTGGGTCTCAGTGTCTCAGTGTCTCAGGGTCTCGGTGTTTCAGGGTCTCAATTTCTCAGGGTCTCTGGGAAACTGGGTGTCCGGGTCTCTGAGTCTCAGGGTCTCAGTGTCACACTGTCTCAGGGTCTCTGGGGTTCTGGGTCTCAGGGTCTCCGTGTCTCAGAGTCTCAGAGTCTCTGGGTCTCAGTGCTTTGTATCTCAGGGTCTCAGGGACTGAATGTCTCAGGATCTCAGTGTCTCAGTGTCTCAGGGTCTCCGTGTCTCAGAGTTTCAGAGTCCCTGGGTCTCAGTGCTTTGTATCTCAGGGTCTCAGGGAGTGAATGTCTCAGGGTCTCAGTGTCTCAGTGTCGCAGGGACTCAGTGTCTCAATGTCTCAGTGCCTCAGTGTCTCAGGGTCTCAGTGTCTCAGTGTCTCAGGGTCTCGGTGTTTCAGGGTCTCAATTTCTCAGGGTCTCTGGGAAACTGGGTGTCCGGGTCTCTGAGTCTCAGGGTCTCAGTGTCACACTGTCTCAGGTTCTCTGGGGTTCTGGGTCTCAGGGTCTCCGTGTCTCAGAGTCTCAGAGTCTCTGGGTCTCAGTGCTTTGTATCTCAGGGTCTCAGGGAGTGAATGTCTCAGGGTCTCAGTGTCTCAGTGTCGCAGGGACTCAGTGTCTCAGGGTCTCAGTGTCTCAGTGTCTCAGGGTCTCAGTGTCTCAGTGTCTCAGTGTCTCAGGGTCTCAGGGTCTCAGTGTCTCAGGGTCTCAGTGTCTCAGGGTCTCAGTGTCTCAGTGTCTCAGGGTCTCAGGGCCTCAGTCTCTCAGGGGCTCTGGGCCTCAGTGCCTCAGTGTCTCAGTGTCTCAGTGTCTCAGTGTCTCAGAGTCTCAGGGCCTCAGTGCCTCTGTGTCTCAGGGGCTCAGGGCCTCAGTGCCTCTGTGTCTCAGGGTCTCAGTGTCTCAGGGCCTCAGTGTCTCCATGTCTCCGTGTCTCAGGGTCTCAGTGTCTCCCTGTCTCAGGGTCTCAGTGTCTCAGGGTCTCAGTGTCTCACTGTCTCAGTGTCTGTGTGTTTCAGTGTCTCAGGGTCTCAGGCTCTCAGGGCCTCAGTGTCTCCATGTCTCCGTGTCTCAGTGTCTCAGGATCTCAGTGTCTCAGGGTATCAGTGTCTCACTGTCTCAGTGTCTCGGCGTTTCAGGGTTTCAGTGTCTCAGTGTCTCAGGGTCTAAGAGTCACTGGGTCTCTGGGTCTCAGGATCTCAGGTTTTCAGGGTTGCAGTGTCTCAATGTCTCAGGGTCTCATTGTCGCAGGGTATCAGTGCCTCAGGTTCTCAGGTTGTCTTGGTCTCAGGATCTCTGCTTCTTAGGGCCCCTGGGTCTCTAGGTCTCAGTTTCTCTGTGTCTCTGTGTCTCTGTGTCTCAGTGTCTCAGGGTCTCAGTGTCTCAGTGTTTCAGGGTTTCAGGGTCTCAGGGTCTCTGTGTCTCAGTGTCTCAGGGTCTCAGCTTCTCAGTGTCTCAGTGTTTCAGGGTCTCAGTGTCTCAGGGTCTCTGTGCCTCAGTGTCTCAGCTTCTCAGTGTCTCAGTGTTTCAGTTTTTCAGGGTCTCAGTGGCTCAGTGTCTCAGGGTCTCAGTGTCTCAGGGTTTCAGGGTCTCTGGGTCTCTGGATCTCTGGTTCTCAGAGTCTCTGGGTCTCAGTGTCTCAGTTTCTCAGTGTCTCAGGGTCTCATTTTCTCAGGGTCTCTGGGTATCAGGGTGTCAGGGTCTCAGGGTTTCAGGGTTGCAGCGTCTCAATGTCTCAGTGTCTCAGTGCCACAGGGTCTCAGTGTCTCAGGTTCTCAGGTTCTCTTGGTCTCAGGGTCTCTGCTTCTCAGGGTCTCAGGGTCTCAGTGTATCAGTGTCTCAGGGTCTCAGTGTCTCATGTTCTCAGTCTCTCTGTGTCTCAGTGTCTCAGGGATTCAGGGTCTCAGAGTCTCAGCTCTCAGTGTCTCAAGTTCTCAGTGTCTCAGTGTTTCAGGGTCTCAGTGTCTCAGGGTCTCCGGGTCTCAGGGTCTCAGTTTCACTGGGTCTCTGGGTCTCTGGGTCTCTGGGTCTCAGGGTCTGAGGGTTTCAGGGTTGCAGTGTCTCAATGTCCCAGTGTCTCAGGGTCTCAGTGTCTCAGCGTCTGAGGTTCTCTGGGTCTCTGTGTCTCTGTATCTCAGGGTCTCTGGGTCTCAGGGTCTCTTGGTCTGTTGGTCTCACTGTCCCTGTGTCTCAGGGTCTCTGTTTCTCTGGGTCTCTGGGTCTCAGTTTCTCAGGGTCTCTGTGTCTCTGGATCTCAGTGTCTCAGAGTCTCAGCTCTCAGTTTCTCAGGGTCTCAGTGTCTCAATGTCTCAGGGTCCCAGTGTCTCAGGGTCTCAGGGTCTCTGGTTCTCAGGGTCCCTGGGAATCAGTGTCTAATTTTCTCTGGGTCCCATGGTCACAGGGTATCTGCATCTCTGGGTCCCTGGGTCTCAGTGTTTCAGTGTCTCCGGGTCTCAGTGTCTCAGGTTCTCAGAGTCTCAGTCTCTCGGTGTCTCAGCGGCTCAGGGTCTCAGGGTTTCAGGTTTGCAGTGTCTCAGTGTCTCAGTGGCGGAGGGTCTCAGTGTCTCAGTGTCTCAGCCTCTCTGGGTCTCAGGGTCTCTGGGTCTCAGGGTCTCAGTGTCTCAGGTCTCTGGGTATCAGTGCCGCAGTGTCTCAGTGTCTCAGGGTGTCAGGGTGTCAGGGTCTCATGTCTCAGTATCTCAGGTTCTCAGTGTCTCAGGGTCCCAGCGTCTCAGTGTCTCCGTGTCTCTGGGTCTCTGGGTCTCGGGGTCTCTGTGTCTCAGTGTCTCAGGGTCACAGTGTCTCTGTGTCTCACTGTCTCAATGTCTAAGTGTCTCAGGGTCTCAGTGTCTCAGGGTGTCCGGGTCTCTGGGTCTCTGTGTCTTTGGGTCTCAGTGTCTCAGTTTCTCAGTGTCTCAGGGTCTCAGTGTCTCAGTGTCACAGGGTCTCAGTGTCTCAGGGTCTCTGGGTGTCTGGTTTTCTGGGTTTCAGGGTCTCTGAGTCTCTGGGTCTCGGTGTCTCAGGGTCTCCGGGTCTCTGGGTCTCATTGTCAGATGGTCTCTGGATAACTGGGTCTCAGAGTCTCTGGGTCTCTGGGGCTCTGCGTCTTAGTGTCTCAGTGTCTCTGGGTCTCAGGGTCTCAGGGTTTCTGGATCTCAGTGTCTCTGGGTCTCTGCGTCCCAGGGTCTCTGGGTCCCTGGGTCTCAGTGTCCATGGGTCTCAGTGTTTCAGTTTCTCAGGGTCTCTTTTTCTCTGGGTCTCAATGTCTCAGTGTCTCTGGGTCTCAGTTTCTCATGGTCTCAGTGTCCCTGTGTCTCAGTGTCTCAGTGTCTCTGGGTCTCAGTTTCTCATGGTCTCAGTGTCCCTGTGTCTCAGTGTCTCTGGGTCTCAGTTTCTCATGGTCTCAGTGTCCCTGTGTCTCAGTGTCTCAGTGACTCAGTGACTCTGGGTCCAGGGTCTCAGTGTCTTAGTGACTCTGGGTCTCAGGGTCTCTGGGACTCTGGTCTCTGGGTCTCAAGGTCTCTGGGTCTCAGTGTCTCAGTTTCTCAGGCTCTCAGGGGCTCTGGGTCTCAGTGTCTCAGGGTCTCAGTGTCTCAAAGTCTCTGGGTCTCAGTGTCTCAGTTTCTCAGTGTCTCTGGGTCTTTGTGTCTCAGTGACTCAGAGTGTCTTCGTTTCTGGGTCTCTGGGTCTCAGTGTCTCAGTTTCTCAGTGTCTCTGGGTCTTTGTGTCTCAGTGACTCAGAGTGTCTTCGTTTCTGGGTCTCTGGGTCTCAGTGTCTCATGGTCTCTGGGTCTCAGTGTCTCAGGGTCTCAAGGTCACTGGGTGTCTGGGACTCTGGGTCTCAGGGTCTCTGTATCTCAGTGTCACAGTGTCTCAGGGTCTCTGTGTCTCAGTGTCTCAGGGTCTCAGGATCTCAGGATCTCAGTGTCTCAGGGTCTCAGTGTCTCAGTGTCTCAATGTCTCAAGGTCTCTGGGTCTCTGGGTCACTGTGTCAGGGTCATTGGGTCTCTGGGTCTCTGTGTCTCAGTGTTGCAAGGTCACAGGGTCTCTGAATCTCGGGGTCCCTGTGTCTCAGTGTCTCAGTGACTCAGGGTCTCTGTGTATCAGTGTCTCTGTTTCTGTGGGTCTCTGGGTCTCACTGTCTCAAAGTCTCAGTCTCTCGGTGTATCCGGGTCTCAGGGTCTCAGTGTCTCAGGGTCTCAGGGCCTCTGGGTCTCTGGGTCTCAATTTCTCAGTGTCTCAGGGTCTCAGGGTCTCAGGGCCTCTGGGTCTCTGCGTCTCAGGGTCTCAGCGTCTCAGGGCCTCTGGGTCTCTGTGTCTCACTGGCTCAGGGCCTCTGGGTCACTTTCTCTCAGGGTCTCAGGGCCTCTCAGTCTCAGGCTCTCAGTGCCTCAGGGTCTCAGGGTCTCAGGGCCTCTGGGTCTCAGGGTCTCAGTGTCTCAGGGCCTCTGGGTCTCTGTGTCTCAGCGTCTCAGGGTCTCAGGGCATCTGGGTCTCTATGTCTCAGGGTCTCAGGGCCTCTGGGTCTCAGGGCCTCTGGGTCTCAGGGTCTCAGTGTCTCAGGGTCTCAGGGCCTCTAGGTCTCAGGGTCTCAGTCCCTCAAGGCCTCTGGGTCTCTGTGTCTCAGGGTCTCACGGCCTCAGGGACTCTGACTCTCAGGGTCTCAGTGTCTCAGGGCCTCTGGGTCTCAGTGTCTCAGGGTCTCAGGGCCTCTGGGTCTCTGGGTCTCAGTTTCTCAGTGTCTCAGGGTCCCAGGGCCTCTGGGTCTCTGTGTCTCAGGGTCTCAGGGTCTCAGGGCCTCTGGGTCTCTGTGTCTCACTGTCTCAGGGCCTCTGGGTCACTGTCTCTCAGGGTCTCAGGGCCTCTCGTTCTCAGGGTCTCAATGCCTCAGGGTCTCAGGGCCTCTGGGTCTCTGTGTCTCTGAGTCTCAGTGTCTCAGGGTCTCAGGGCCTCTGGGTCTCTGGGTCTCAGTTTCTCAGTGTATCACGGTCTCAGGGTCTCAGGGCCTCTGGGTCTCTGTGTCTCAGGCCTATAGGTCTCTGGGTCTCAGGGTCTCTGGGTCTCTGTGTCTCAGGGCCTCTGAGTCTCAGTGTCTCAGGTTCTCAGGGCCTCTGGGTCTCTCTGTCTCATGTCCTCTGGGTCTCTGGGTTTCTGAGTCTCAATGTCTCAGTGTCTCAGGGTCTCAGGGCCTCTGGGTCTCAGTGTCCCAGGGTCTCACGGCCTCAGGGACTCTGGGTCTCAGTGTCTCAGCGCCTCTGGGTCTCTGGGTCTCTGTGTCTCTGAGTCTCAGTGTCTCAGGGTCTCAGGGCCTCTGGGTCTCTGTGTCTCAGTTTCTCAGCGTCTCAGGGTCTCAGGGTCTCAGGGCCTCTGGGTCTCAGTGTCTCAGGGTCTCAGGGCCTCTGGGTCTCTGTGTCTCACTGTCTCAGGGCCTCTGGGTAACTGTCTCTCAGCGTCTCAGGGCCTCTCGGCCTCAGGGTCTCAGTGCCTCAGAGTCTCAGGGTCTCAGGGTCTCTGGGTCTCAGGGCCTCTGGGTCTCTGTCTCAGGGTCTCAGGGCCTCTGGGTCTCTGGGTCTCTGGGTCTCAGGGTCTCCGTGCCTCTGGGTCTCTGTCTCAGGGTCTCAGGGCCTCTGGGTCTCTGGGTCTCAGGGTCTTCGGGCCTCTGGGTCTCTGTGTCTCAGGGTCTCAGGGCCTCTGGGTCTCTGGGTCTCTGTGTCTCAGGGTCTCAGGGTCTCAGTGTCTCAGGGCCTCTGGGTCTCTGTGTCTCAGGGTCTCAGGGCTTCTGGGTCTCAATTTCTCAATGTCTCAGGGTCTCTGTGTCTCAGGGTCTCAGGGCCTCTGGGTCTCTGTGTCTCAGGGTCTCAGGTCCTCTGGGTCTCTGTGTCTCACTGTCTCAGGGCCTCTGGGTCTCTGTCTCTCAGGGTCTCAGGGCCTCTCGGTCTCAGGGTCTCAGTGCCTCAGGTTCTCAGGTTCTCAGGGCCTCTGGGTCTCAGTGTCTCAGGTTCTCAGGGCCTCGGGGTCTATCTGTCTCATGTCCTATGGGTCTCTGGGATTCTGATTCTCAGTGCCTCAGGGTCTCAGGGTCTCTGGGTCTCTGTGTCTCATTGTCTCAGGGTCTCTCGGCCTCAGGGACTCTGGGTCTCAGGGTCTCAGTGTCTCAGGGCCTCTGGGTCTCTGTGTCTCTGAGTCTCATTGTCTCAGTGTCTCAGGGTCTCAGGGCCTCTGGGTCTCTGAGTCTCAGTGTCTCAGTGTCTCAGGGTCTCAGGGCCTCTGGGTCTCTGTGTCTCAGTGTCTCAGGGTCTCAGGGCCTCTGGGTCTCTGTGTCTCACTGTCTCAGGGCCTCTGGGTCTCTGTGTCTCACTGTCTCAGGGCTTCTGGGTCACTGTCTCACAGGGTCTCAGGGCCTCTCAGACTCAGGGTCTCAGTGCCTCAGGGTCTCAGGGTCTCAGGGCCTATAGGTCTCAGGGTCTCTGGGTCTCTGGGTCTCTGTGTCTCAGGGTCTCAGGGCCTCTGGGTCTCTGGGTCTCTGGTTCTCAGGGTCTCAGGGCCTCAGGGCCTCTGGGTCTCTGTGTCTCAGGTCTCAGGGTCTCAGGGCCTCTGGGTCTCTGGGTCTCTGAGTCACAGTGTCTCAGTGTCTCAGGGCCTCTGGGTCTCTGGGTCTCTGA
The DNA here is from genome assembly GCF_965287045.1 of Carcharhinus amblyrhynchos. Lineage (NCBI taxonomy): Eukaryota > Metazoa > Chordata > Chondrichthyes > Carcharhiniformes > Carcharhinidae > Carcharhinus > Carcharhinus amblyrhynchos. The sequence continues at coordinate 559,377 of NW_027649802.1, read as the reverse complement.
GTCACAGTGTCTCAGGGTCTCAGGGCCTCTGAGTCTCAGTGTCTCAGGGTCTCAGGGCGTCTGGGTCTCAGGGTCTCATTGTCACAGAGTCTCAGGGTCTCAGGGTCTCAGGGCCTCTGGGTCTCTGTGTCACAGGGTCTCAGGGCATCTGGGTCTCTATGTCTCAGGGTCTCAGGGCTTCTGGATCTCAGGGCCTCAGGGTCTCTGTGTCTCATTGTCACAGGGCCTCTAGGTCTCAGGGTCTCAGTCCCTCAGGGCCTCTGGGTCACTGTCTCTCAGGGTCTCAGGGCCTCTCGGTCTCAGGGTCTCAGTGCCTCAGGGTCTCAGGACCTCTGGGTCTCTCTGTCTCATGTCCTCTGGGTCTCTGGGTTTCTGATTCTCAATGTCTCAGTGTCTCAGTGTCTCAGGGTCTCAGGACATCTGGGTCTCTATGTCTCAGGGTCTCAGGGCCTCTGGGTCTCTCTGTCTCATTGTCTCAGGGTCTCAGGGCCTCTGGGTTTCAGGGTCTCAGTGTCTCAGGGTCTCAGGGTCTTTGGGCCTCTAGGTCTCAGGGTCTCAGTCCCTCAAGGCCTCTGGGTCTCTGTGTCTCAGGGTCTCACGGCCTCAGGGACTCTGGGTCTCAGGGTCTCAGTGTCTCAGGGCCTCTGGGTCTCTGTGTCTCTGAGTCTCAGTGTCTCAGGGTCTCAGGGTCTCTGGGTCTCAGGGACTCAGGGTCTCAGTGTCTCAGAGTCTCAGGGTCTCAGGGCCTCTGGGTCTCTGTGTCTCAGGGTCTCAGGGTCTCAGGGTCTCAGGGACTCAGGGCATCTGGGTCTCTATGTCTCAGGGTCTCAGGGCCTCTGGGTTTCAGGTTCTCATGGTCTCAGGGCCTCTAGGTCTCAGGGTCTCAGTCCCTCAGGGTCTCTGGGTCTCTGTGTCTCAGGGTCTCAGGACCTCTGGGTCTCTGAGTCTCAATCTCTCAGTGTCTCAGGTTCTCAGTGTCTCAGGGCCTCTGGGTCACAGGGTCTCAGTGTCTCAGGGTCTCAGGGCCTCTGGGTCTCAGGGTCTCAGGGTCTCTGGGTCTCTGACTCTCAATGTCTCAGGGTCTCAGTGTATCAGGGTCTCTGAGTCTCTGTGTCTCAGGGTCTCAGGGCCTCTGGGTCTCTGGGTCTCAGGGTCTCAGGGCCTCTGGGTTTCTCTGTCTCAGGGTCTCAGGGTCTCAGGGCCTCTGGGTCTCTGGGTCTGTGAGTCACAGTGTCTCAGGGTCTCAGGGCCTCTGAGTCTCAGTGTCTCAGGGTCTCAGGGCCTCTGGGTCTCAGGTACTCAGGGTCTCAGTGTCTCAGAGTCTCAGGGTCTCAGGGTCTCAGGGCCTCTGGGTCTCTGTGTCTCTGTGTCTCAGGGTCTCAGGGTCTCAGGGCATCTGGGTCTCTGTGTCTCATGGTCTCAGGGTCTCAGGGCATCTGGGTCTCTATGTCTCAGGGTCTCAGGGCCTCTGGGTCTCAGGGACTCAGGGTCTCAGTGTCTCAGAGTCTCAGGGTCTCAGGGTCTCAGGGCCTCTGGGTCTCTGTGTCTCAGGGTCTCAGGGTCTCAGGGCATCTGGGTCTCTATGTCTCAGGGTCTCAGGTCCTCTGGGTTTCAGGTTCTCTGTGTCTCAGGGTCTCAGGATCTCTGACTCTCAATGTCTCAGGGTCTCAGTGTATCAGGGTCTCTGGGTCTCTGTGTCTCAGGGTCTCAGGGCCTCTGGGTCTCTGGGTCTCAGGGTCTCAGGGCCTCTGGGTTTCTCTGTCTCAGGGTCTCAGGGTCTCAGGGCCTCTGGGTCTCTGTGTCTCAGGGTCTCAGGGTCTCAGGGCATCTGGGTCTCTATGTCTCAGGGTCTCAGGGCCTCTGGGTCTCAGGGACTCAGGGTCTCAGTGTCTCAGAGTCTCAGGGTCTCAGGGTCTCAGGGCCTCTGGGTCTCTGTGTCTCAGGGTCTCAGGGTCTCAGGGCATCTGGGTCTCTATGTCTCAGGGTCTCAGGTCCTCTGGGTTTCAGGTTCTCTGTGTCTCAGGGTCTCAGGGCCTCTAGGTCTCTGAGTCTCAATCTCTCAGTGTCTCAGGTTCTCAGGGTCTCAGGGCCTCTGGGTCTCAGGGTCTCAGTGTCTCAGGGTCTCTGGGTCTCTGACTCTCAATGTCTCAGGGTCTCAGTGTCTCAGGGTCTCAGGGTCTCTGGGTCTCTGTGTCTCAGGGTCTCAGGGTCTCTGGGTCTCTGACTCTCAATGTCTCAGGGTCTCAGTGTATCAGGGTCTCTGGGTCTCTGTGTCTCAGGGTCTCAGGGCCTCTGTGTCTCTGGGTCTCAGGGTCTCAGGGCCTCTGGGTTTCTCTGTCTCAGGGTCTCAGGGTCTCAGGGCCTCTGGGTCTCTGGATCTCTGAGTCACAGTGTCTCAGGGTCTCAGGGCCTCTGAGTCTCAGTGTCTCAGGGTCTCAGGGTTTCAGGGCCTCTGGGTCTCTGTGTCTCAGGGTCTCAGGGCATCTGGGTCTCTACGTCTCAGGGTCTCAGGACCTCTGGGTCTCTGAGTCTCAATCTCTCAGTGTCTCAGGTTCTCAGGGTCTCAGGGCCTCTGGGTCTCAGGGTCTCAGTGTCTCAGGGTCTCAGGGCCTCTGGGTCTCTGGGTCTCAGGGTCTCAGGGTCTCTGGGTCTCTGAGTCTCAATATCTCAGGGTCTCAGTGTATCAGGGTCTCTGGGTCTCTGTGTCTCAGGGTCTCAGGGCCTCTGGGTCTCTGGGTCTCAGGGTCTCAGGGCCTCTGGGTTTCTCTGTCTCAGGGTCTCAGGGTCTCAGGGCCTCTGGGTCTCTGGGTCACTGAGTCACAGTGTCTCAGTGTCTCAGGGCCTCTGGGTCTCTGGGTCTCTGAGTCACAGTGTCTCAGGGTCTCAGGGCCTCTGAGTCTCAGTGTCTCAGGGTCTCAGGGCCTCTGGGTCTCAGGGACTCAGGGTCTCAGTGTCTCAGAGTCTCAGGGTCTCAGGGTCTCAGGGCCTCTGGGTCTCTGTGTCTCAGGGTCTCAGGGCCTCTGGGTCTCTGGGTCTCAGGGTCTCAGGGCCTCTGGGTTTCTCTGTCTCAGGGTCTCAGGGTCTCAGGGCCTCTGGGTCTCTGGGTCACTGAGTCACAGTGTCTCAGTGTCTCAGGGCCTCTGGGTCTCTGGGTCTCTGAGTCACAGTGTCTCAGGGTCTCAGGGCCTCTGAGTCTCAGTGTCTCAGGGTCTCAGGGCCTCTGGGTCTCAGGGACTCAGGGTCTCAGTGTCTCAGAGTCTCAGGGTCTCAGGGTCTCAGGGCCTCTGGGTCTCTGTGTCTCAGGGTCTCAGGGCATCTGGATCTCTGTGTCTCATGGTCTCAGGGTCTCAGGGCATCTGGGTCTCTACGTCTCAGGGTCTCAGGGCCTCTGGGTCTCAGGGACTCAGGGTCTCAGTGTCTCAGAGTCTCAGGGTCTCAGGGTCTCAGGGCCTCTGGGTCTCTGTGTCTCAGGGTCTCAGGGCATCTGGGTCTCTATGTCTCAGGGTCTCAGGTCCTCTGGGTTTCAGGTTCTCTGTGTCTCAGGGTCTCAGGGCCTCTAGGTCTCTGAGTCTCAATCTCTCAGTGTCTCAGGTTCTCAGGGTCTCAGGGCCTCTGGGTCTCAGGGTCTCAGTGTCTCAGGGTCTCTGGGTCTCTGACTCTCAATGTCTCAGGGTCTCAGTGTCTCAGGGTCTCAGGGCCTCTGGGTCTCTGTGTCTCAGGGTCTCAGGGTCTCTGGGTCTCTGACTCTCAATGTCTCAGGGTCTCAGTGTATCAGGGTCTCTGGGTCTCTGTGTCTCAGGGTCTCAGTGCCTCTGTGTCTCTGGGTCTCAGGGTCTCAGGGCCTCTGGGTTTCTCTGTCTCAGGGTCTCAGGGTCTCAGGGCCTCTGGGTCTCTGGGTCTGTGAGTCACAGTGTCTCAGGGTCTCAGGGCCTCTGAGTCTCAGTGTCTCAGGGTCTCAGGGCCTCTGGGTCTCTGTGTCTCAGTGTCTCAGGGTCTCAGGGCCTCTGGGTCTCTGTGTCTCACTGTCTCAGGGCCTCTGGGTCTCTGTGTCTCACTGTCTCAGGGCTTCTGGGTCACTGTCTCACAGGGTCTCAGGGCCTCTCAGACTCAGGGTCTCAGTGCCTCAGGGTCTCAGGGTCTCAGGGCCTATAGGTCTCTGGGTCTCTGGGTCTCTGGGTCTCTGTGTCTCAGGGTCTCAGGGCCTCTGGGTCTCTGGGTCTCTGGTTCTCAGGGTCTCAGGGCCTCAGGGCCTCTGGGTCTCTGTGTCTCAGGTCTCAGGGTCTCAGGGCCTCTGGGTCTCTGGGTCTCTGAGTCACAGTGTCTCAGTGTCTCAGGGCCTCTGGGTCTCTGGGTCTCTGAGTCACAGTGTCTCAGGGTCTCAGGGCCTCTGAGTCTCAGTGTCTCAGGGTCTCAGGGCGTCTGGGTCTCAGGGTCTCATTGTCACAGAGTCTCAGGGTCTCAGGGTCTCAGGGCGTCTGGGTCTCTGTGTCACAGGGTCTCAGGGCATCTGGGTCTCTATGTCTCAGGGTCTCAGGGCTTCTGGATCTCAGGGCCTCAGGGTCTCTGTGTCTCATTGTCACAGGGCATCTAGGTCTCAGGGTCTCAGTCCCTCAGGGCCTCTGGGTCACTGTCTCTCAGGGTCTCAGGGCCTCTCGGTCTCAGGGTCTCAGTGCCTCAGGGTCTCAGGACCTCTGGGTCTCTCTGTCTCATGTCCTCTGGGTCTCTGGGTTTCTGATTCTCAATGTCTCAGTGTCTCAGTGTCTCAGGGTCTCAGGGCATCTGGGTCTCTATGTCTCAGGGTCTCAGGGCCTCTGGGTCTCTCTGTCTCATTGTCTCAGGGTCTCAGGGCCTCTGGGTTTCAGGGTCTCAGTGTCTCAGGGTCTCAGGGTCTTTGGGCCTCTAGGTCTCAGGGTCTCAGTCCCTCAAGGCCTCTGGGTCTCTGTGTCTCAGGGTCTCACGGCCTCAGGGACTCTGGGTCTCAGGGTCTCAGTGTCTCAGGGCCTCTGGGTCTCTGTGTCTCTGAGTCTCAGTGTCTCAGGGTCTCAGGGTCTCTGGGTCTCAGGGACTCAGGGTCTCAGTGTCTCAGAGTCTCAGGGTCTCAGGGCCTCTGGGTCTCTGTGTCTCAGGGTCTCAGGGTCTCAGGGTCTCAGGGCATCTGGGTCTCTATGTCTCAGGGTCTCAGGGCCTCTGGGTTTCAGGTTCTCATGGTCTCAGGGCCTCTAGGTCTCAGGGTCTCAGTCCCTCAGGGTCTCTGGGTCTCTGTGTCTCAGGGTCTCAGGACCTCTGGGTCTCTGAGTCTCAATCTCTCAGTGTCTCAGGTTCTCAGTGTCTCAGGGCCTCTGGGTCACAGGGTCTCAGTGTCTCAGGGTCTCAGGGCCTCTGGGTCTCAGGGTCTCTGGGTCTCTGACTCTCAATGTCTCAGGGTCTCAGTGTATCAGGGTCTCTGAGTCTCTGTGTCTCAGGGTCTCAGGGCCTCTGGGTCTCTGGGTCTCAGGGTCTCAGGGCCTCTGGGTTTCTCTGTCTCAGGGTCTCAGGGTCTCAGGGCCTCTGGGTCTCTGGGTCTGTGAGTCACAGTGTCTCAGGGTCTCAGGGCCTCTGAGTCTCAGTGTCTCAGGGTCTCAGGGCCTCTGGGTCTCAGGTACTCAGGGTCTCAGTGTCTCAGAGTCTCAGGGTCTCAGGGTCTCAGGGCCTCTGGGTCTCTGTGTCTCTGTGTCTCAGGGTCTCAGGGTCTCAGGGCATCTGGGTCTCTGTGTCTCATGGTCTCAGGGTCTCAGGGCATCTGGGTCTCTATGTCTCAGGGTCTCAGGGCCTCTGGGTCTCAGGGACTCAGGGTCTCAGTGTCTCAGAGTCTCAGGGTCTCAGGGTCTCAGGGCCTCTGGGTCTCTGTGTCTCAGGGTCTCAGGGTCTCAGGGCATCTGGGTCTCTATGTCTCAGGGTCTCAGGGCCTCTGGGTCTCAGGGACTCAGGGTCTCAGTGTCTCAGAGTCTCAGGGTCTCAGGGTCTCAGGGCCTCTGGGTCTCTGTGTCTCAGGGTCTCAGGGTCTCAGGGCATCTGGGTCTCTATGTCTCAGGGTCTCAGGTCCTCTGGGTTTCAGGTTCTCTGTGTCTCAGGGTCTCAGGGCCTCTAGGTCTCTGAGTCTCAATCTCTCAGTGTCTCAGGTTCTCAGGGTCTCAGGGCCTCTGGGTCTCAGGGTCTCAGTGTCTCAGGGTCTCTGGGTCTCTGACTCTCAATGTCTCAGGGTCTCAGTGTCTCAGGGTCTCAGGGTCTCTGGGTCTCTGTGTCTCAGGGTCTCAGGGTCTCTGGGTCTCTGACTCTCAATGTCTCAGGGTCTCAGTGTATCAGGGTCTCTGGGTCTCTGTGTCTCAGTGTCTCAGGGCCTCTGGGTCTCTGGGTCTCAGGGTCTCAGGGCCTCTGGGTTTCTCTGTCTCAGGGTCTCAGGGTCTCAGGGCCTCTGGGTCTCTGGATCTCTGAGTCACAGTGTCTCAGGGTCTCAGGGCCTCTGAGTCTCAGTGTCTCAGGGTCTCAGGGTCTCAGGGCCTCTGGGTCTCTGTGTCTCAGGGTCTCAGGGCATCTGGGTCTCTACGTCTCAGGGTCTCAGGACCTCTGGGTCTCTGAGTCTCAATCTCTCAGTGTCTCAGGTTCTCAGGGTCTCAGGGCCTCTGGGTCTCAGGGTCTCAGTGTCTCAGGGTCTCAGGGCCTCTGGGTCTCTGGGTCTCAGGGTCTCAGGGTCTCTGGGTCTCTGAGTCTCAATATCTCAGGGTCTCAGTGTATCAGGGTCTCTGGGTCTCTGTGTCTCAGGGTCTCAGGGCCTCTGGGTCTCTGGGTCTCAGGGTCTCAGGGCCTCTGGGTTTCTCTGTCTCAGGGTCTCAGGGTCTCAGGGCCTCTGGGTCTCTGGGTCACTGAGTCACAGTGTCTCAGTGTCTCAGGGCCTCTGGGTCTCTGGGTCTCTGAGTCACAGTGTCTCAGGGTCTCAGGGCCTCTGAGTCTCAGGGACTCAGGGTCTCAGAGTCTCAGGGTCTCAGGGTCTCAGGGTCTCTGGGTCTCTGTGTCTCAGGGTCTCAGGGCCTCTGGGTCTCTGGGTCTCAGGGTCTCAGGGCCTCTGGGTTTCTCTGTCTCAGGGTCTCAGGGTCTCAGGGCCTCTGGGTCTCTGGGTCACTGAGTCACAGTGTCTCAGTGTCTCAGGGCCTCTGGGTCTCTGGGTCTCTGAGTCACAGTGTCTCAGGGTCTCAGGGCCTCTGAGTCTCAGTGTCTCAGGGTCTCAGGGCCTCTGGGTCTCAGGGACTCAGGGTCTCAGTGTCTCAGAGTCTCAGGGTCTCAGGGTCTCAGGGCCTCTGGGTCTCTGTGTCTCAGGGTCTCAGGGCATCTGGATCTCTGTGTCTCATGGTCTCAGGGTCTCAGGGCATCTGGGTCTATACGTCTCAGGGTCTCAGGGCCTCTGGGTCTCAGGGACTCAGGGTCTCAGTGTCTCAGAGTCTCAGGGTCTCAGGGTCTCAGGGCCTCTGGGTCTCTGTGTCTCAGGGTCTCAGGGCATCTGGGTCTCTATGTCTCAGGGTCTCAGGTCCTCTGGGTTTCAGGTTCTCTGTGTCTCAGGGTCTCAGGGCCTCTAGGTCTCTGAGTCTCAATCTCTCAGTGTCTCAGGTTCTCAGGGTCTCAGGGCCTCTGGGTCTCAGGGTCTCAGTGTCTCAGGGTCTCTGGGTCTCTGACTCTCAATGTCTCAGGGTCTCAGTGTCTCAGGGTCTCAGGGCCTCTGGGTCTCTGTGTCTCAGGGTCTCAGGGTCTCTGGGTCTCTGACTCTCAATGTCTCAGGGTCTCAGTGTATCAGGGTCTCTGGGTCTCTGTGTCTCAGGGTCTCAGGGCCTCTGTGTCTCTGGGTCTCAGGGTCTCAGGGCCTCTGGGTTTCTCTGTCTCAGGGTCTCAGGGTCTCAGGGCCTCTGGGTCTCTGGGTCTGTGAGTCACAGTGTCTCAGGGTCTCAGGGCCTCTGAGTCTCAGTGTCTCAGGGTCTCAGGGTCTCAGGGCCTCTGGGTCTCTGTGTCTCAGGGTCTCAGGGTCTCAGGGCATCTGGGTCTCTACGTCTCAGGGTCTCAGGGCCTCTGGATCTCAGGGCCTCTGGGTCTCTGTGTCTCATTGTCTCAGGGTCTCGGGGCCTCTGGGTTTCAGGGTCTCAGTGTCTCAGGGTCTCAGTCCCTCAGGGTCTCTGGGTCTCTGTGTCTCAGGGTCTCACGGCCTCTGGGTCTCTGAGTCTCAATGTCTCAGTGTCTCAGGTTGTCAGGGTCTCAGGGCCTCTGGGTCTCAGTGTCTCAGTGTCTCAGGGTCTCAGGGCCTCTGGGTCTCTTTGTCTCAGGGTCTCAGGGTCTCAGGGTCTTTGGGTCTCACGGTCTCTGAGTCTCCATGTCTCAGTGTCTCAGGGTCTCAGGGCCTCTGGGTCTCTTGGTTTCTGAGTCTCAATGTCTCAGTGTCTCATGGTCTCAGGGCCTTTGGGTCTCAGGGCCTCTGGGTCACTGTGTCTCAGGGCCTCAGGTCCGTTGTGTCTCAGGGTCTCAGTGTCTCAGGGCCTCTGGGACTCTGAGTCTCAATGTCTCAGTGCCTCAGGGCCTCTGGGACTCTGAGTCTCAATGTCTCAGTGTCTCAGGGTCTCAGGGCCTCTGGGTCTCAGTGTTTCGGTGTCTCAGTGTCTCAGGACTTCTGGGTCTTTGTGTCTCAGGGCCTCTGGGTCTCTGAGTCTCAGTGTCTCAGGGTCGCAGGTTCTCAGGGCCTCTGGGTCTCAGGGTCTCAGTGTCTCAGGGTCTCAGGGCCTATGGGTCTCTGTGTCTCAGGGTCTCAGGGTCTCAGGGCATCTGGGTCTCTATGTCTCAGGGTCTCAGGTCCTCTGGGTTTCAGGTTCTCTGTGTCTCAGGGTCTCAGGGCCTCTAGGTCTCTGAGTCTCAATCTCTCAGTGTCTCAGGTTCTCAGGGTCTCAGGGCCTCTGGGTCTCAGGGTCTCAGTGTCTCAGGGTCTCTGGGTCTCTGACTCTCAATGTCTCAGGGTCTCAGGGTCTCAGGGCCTCTGGGTCTCTGTGTCTCAGGGTCTCAGGGTCTCTGGGTCTCTGACTCTCAATGTCTCAGGGTCTCAGTGTATCAGGGTCTCTGGGTCTCTGTGTCTCAGGGTCTCAGGGCCTCTGGGTCTCTGGGTCTCAGGGTCTCAGGGCCTCTGGGTTTCTCTGTCTCAGGGTCTCAGGGTCTCAGGGCCTCTGGGTCTCTGGGTCTGTGAGTCACAGTGTCTCAGGGTCTCAGGGCCTCTGAGTCTCAGTGTCTCAGGGTCTCAGGGTCTCAGGGCCTCTGGGTCTCTGTGTCTCAGGGTCTCAGGGTCTCAGGGCATCTGGGTCTTTACGTCTCAGGGTCTCAGGGCCTCTGGATCTCAGGGCCTCTGGGTCTCTGTGTTTCATTGTCTCAGGGTCTCGGGGCCTCTGGGTTTCAGGGTCTCAGTGTCTCAGGGTCTCAGTCCCTCAGGGTCTCTGGGTCTCTGAGTCTCAATGTCTCAGTGTCTCAGGTTCTCAGGGTCTCAGGGCCTCTGGGTCTCAGTGTCTCAGTGTCTCAGGGTCTCAGGGCCTCTGGGTCTCTGTGTCTCAGGGTCTCAGGGTCTCAGGGTCTTTGGGTCTCACGGTCTCTGAGTCTCCATGTCTCAGTGTCTCAGGGTCTCAGGGCCTCTGGGTCTCTTGGTTTCTGAGTCTCAATGTCTCAGTGTCTCAGTGTCTCATGGTCTCAGGGCCTTTGGGTCTCAGGGCCTCTGGGTCACTGTGTCTCAGGGCTTCAGGTCCGTTGTGTCTCAGGGTCTCAGTGTCTCAGGGCCTCTGGGACTCTGAGTCTCAATGTCTCAGTGTCTCAGGGTCTCAGGGCCTCTGGGTCTCAGTGTTTCGGTGTCTCAGTGTCTCAGGACTTCTGGGTCTCTGTGTCTCAGGGCCTCTGGGTGTCTGAGTCTCAGTGTCTCAGGGTCGCAGGTTCTCAGGGCCTCTGGGTCTCAGGGTCTCAGTGTCTCAGGGTCTCAGGGCCTATGGGTCTCTATGTCTCAGGGTCTCAGGGTCTCAGGGACTCAGGGTCTCAGTGTCTCAGAGTCTCAGGGTCTCAGGGTCTCAGGGCCTCTGGGTCTCAGTGTCTCAGGGTCCCAGGGCCTCTGGGTCTCTGTGTCTCAGGGTCTCAGGGTCTCAGGGCCTCTGGGTCTCTGTGTCTCACTGTCTCAGGGCCTCTGGGTCACTGTCTCTCAGGGTCTCAGGGCCTCTCGTTCTCAGGGTCTCAATGCCTCAGGGTCTCAGGGCCTCTGGGTCTCTGTGTCTCTGAGTCTCAGTGTCTCAGGGTCTCAGGGCCTCTGGGTCTCTGGGTCTCAGTTTCTCAGTGTATCACGGTCTCAGGGACTCAGGGCCTCTGGGTCTCTGTGTCTCAGGCCTATAGGTCTCTGGGTCTCAGGGTCTCTGGGTCTCTGTGTCTCAGGGCCTCTGGGTCTCTGGGGCTCAGGGTCTCAGGTCCTCTGGGTCTCTGTGTCTCTGTGTCTCAGGGTCTCAGGGCCTCAGGGCCTCTGAGTCTCAGTGTCTCAGGGTCTCACGGCCTCTGGGTCTCAGGGACTCAGGGACTCAGTGTCTCAGTGTCTCAGGTTCTCAGGGCCTCTGGGTCTCTCTGTCTCATGTCCTCTGGGTCTCTGGGTTTCTGAGTCTCAATGTCTCAGTGTCTCAGGGTCTCAGGGCCTCTGGGTTTCTGGGTCTCAATTTCTCAGTGTCTCAGGGTCTCAGGGTCTCTGTGTCTCAGGGTCTCAGGGCCACTGGGTCTCAGGGTCTCTGGGTCTCTGGTCTCTGGGTCTCTGTTTCTCACTGTCTCAGGGCCTCTGGGTCACTGTCTCTCAGGGCCTCTGGGCCTCTCGGTCTCAGGGTCTCTGTGTCTCAGGGCCTCAGGTCATCAGGGTCTCAGTGTCTCAGGGTCTCAGGGCCTCTGGGTCTCAGTGTCCCAGGGTCTCACGGCCTCAGGGACTCTGGGTCTCAGTGTCTCAGCGCCTCTGGGTCTCTGGGTCTCTGTGTCTCTGAGTCTCAGTGTCTCAGGGTCTCAGGGCCTCTGGGTCTCTGTGTCTCAGTTTCTCAGTGTCTCAGGGTCTCAGGGTCTCAGGGCCTCTGGGTCTCAGTGTCTCAGGGTCTCAGGGCCTCTGGGTCTCTGTGTCTCACTGTCTCAGGGCCTCTGGGTAACTGTCTCTCAGCGTCTCAGGGCCTCTCGGCCTCAGGGTCTCAGTGCCTCAGAGTCTCAGGGTCTCAGGGTCTCTGGGTCTCTGGGTCTCAGGGCCTCTGGGTCTCTGTCTCAGGGTCTCAGGGCCTCTGGGTCTCTGGGTCTCTGGGTCTCAGGGTCTCCGTGCCTCTGGGTCTCTGTCTCAGGGTCTCAGGGCCTCTGGGTCTCTGGGTCTCTGGGTCTCAGGGTCTTCGGGCCTCTGGGTCTCTGTGTCTCAGGGTCTCAGGGCCTCTGGGTCTCTGGGTCTCTGTGTCTCAGGGTCTCAGGGTCTCAGTGTCTCAGGGCCTCTGGGTCTCTGTGTCTCAGGGTCTCAGGGCTTCTGGGTCTCAATTCATCAATGTCTCAGGGTCTCTGTGTCTCAGGGTCTCAGGGCCTCTGGGTCTCTGTGTCTCAGGGTCTCAGGTCCTCTGGGTCTCTGTGTCTCACTGTCTCAGGGCCTCTGGGTCTCTGTCTCTCAGGGTCTCAGGGCCTCTCGGTCTCAGGGTCTCAGTGCCTCAGGGTCTCAGGTTCTCAGGGCCTCTGGGTCTCAGTGTCTCAGGTTCTCAGGGCCTCGGGGTCTATCTGTCTCATGTCCTATGGGTCTCTGGGATTCTGATTCTCAGTGCCTCAGGGTCTCAGGGTCTCTGGGTCTCTGTGTCTCATTGTCTCAGGGTCTCTCGGCCTCAGGGACTCTGGGTCTCAGGGTCTCAGTGTCTCAGGGCCTCTGGGTCTCTGTGTCTCTGAGTCTCAGTGTCTCAGTGTCTCAGGGTCTCAGGGCCTCTGGGTCTCTGAGTCTCAGTGTCTCAGTGTCTCAGGGTCTCAGGGCTTCTGGGTCTCTGTGTCTCAGGGTCTCAGGGCCTCTGGGTCTCTGTGTCTCACTGTCTCAGGGCCTCTGGGTCTCTGTGTCTCACTGTCTCAGGGCTTCTGGGTCACTGTCTCACAGGGTCTCAGGGCCTCTCAGACTCAGGGTCTCAGTGCCTCAGGGTCTCAGGGTCTCAGGGCCTATAGGTCTCAGGGTCTCTGGGTCTCTGGGTCTCTGTGTCTCAGGGTCTCAGGGCCTCTGGGTCTCTGGGTCTCTGGTTCTCAGGGTCTCAGGGCCTCAGGGCCTCTGGGTCTCTGTGTCTCAGGTCTCAGGGTCTCAGGGCCTCTGGGTCTCTGGGTCTCTGAGTCACAGTGTCTCAGTGTCTCAGGGCCTCTGGGTCTCTGGGTCTCTGAGTCACAGTGTCTCAGGGTCTCAGGGCCTCTGAGTCTCAGTGTCTCAGGGTCTCAGGGCGTCTGGGTCTCAGGGTCTCATTGTCACAGAGTCTCAGGGTCTCAGGGTCTCAGGGCCTCTGGGTCTCTGTGTCTCAGGGTCTCAGGGCATCTGGGTCTCTATGCCTCAGGGTCTCAGGGCTTCTGGATCTCAGGGCCTCAGGGTCTCTGTGTCTCATTGTCACAGGGCCTCTAGGTCTCAGGGTCTCAGTCCCTCAGGGCCTCTGGGTCACTGTCTCTCAGGGTCTCAGGGCCTCTCGGTCTCAGGGTCTCAGTGCCTCAGGGTCTCAGGACCTTTGGGTCTCTCTGTCTCATGTCCTCTGGGTCTCTGGGTTTCTGATTCTCAATGTCTCAGTGTCTCAGTGTCTCAGGGTCTCAGGACATCTGGGTCTCTATGTCTCAGGGTCTCAGGGCCTCTGGGTCTCTCTGTCTCATTGTCTCAGGGTCTCAGGGCCTCTGGGTTTCAGGGTCTCAGTGTCTCAGGGTCTCAGGGTCTTTGGGCCTCTAGGTCTCAGGGTCTCAGTCCCTCAAGGCCTCTGGGTCTCTGTGTCTCAGGGTCTCACGGCCTCAGGGACTCTGGGTCTCAGGGTCTCAGTGTCTCAGGGCCTCTGGGTCTCTGGGTCTCAGGGACTCAGGGTCTCAGTGTCTCAGAGTCTCAGGGTCTCAGGGCCTCTGGGTCTCTGTGTCTCAGGGTCTCAGGATCTCAGGGTCTCAGGGCATCTGGGTCTCTATGTCTCAGGGTCTCAGGGCCTCTGGGTTTCAGGTTCTCATGGTCTCAGGGCCTCTAGGTCTCAGGGTCTCAGTCCCTCAGGGTCTCTGGGTCTCTGTGTCTCAGGGTCTCAGGACCTCTGGGTCTCTGAGTCTCAATCTCTCAGTGTCTCAGGTTCTCAGTGTCTCAGGGCCTCTGGGTCACAGGGTCTCAGTGTCTCAGGGTCTCAGGGCCTCTGGGTCTCAGGGTCTCAGGGTCTCTGGGTCTCTGACTCTCAATGTCTCAGGGTCTCAGTGTATCAGGGTCTCTGAGTCTCTGTGTCTCAGGGTCTCAGGGCCTCTGGGTCTCTGGGTCTCAGGGTCTCAGGGCCTCTGGGTTTCTCTGTCTCAGGGTCTCAGGGTCTCAGGGCCTCTGGGTCTCTGGGTCTGTGAGTCACAGTGTCTCAGGGTCTCAGGGCCTCTGAGTCTCAGTGTCTCAGGGTCTCAGGGCCTCTGGGTCTCAGGTACTCAGGGTCTCAGTGTCTCAGAGTCTCAGGGTCTCAGGGTCTCAGGGCCTCTGGGTCTCTGTGTCTCTGTGTCTCAGGGTCTCAGGGTCTCAGGGCATCTGGGTCTCTGTGTCTCATGGTCTCAGGGTCTCAGGGCATCTGGGTCTCTATGTCTCAGGGTCTCAGGGCCTCTGGGTCTCAGGGACTCAGGGTCTCAGTGTCTCAGAGTCTCAGGGTCTCAGGGTCTCAGGGCCTCTGGGTCTCTGTGTCTCAGGGTCTCAGGGTCTCAGGGCATCTGGGTCTCTATGTCTCAGGGTCTCAGGGCCTCTGGGTCTCAGGGACTCAGGGTCTCAGTGTCTCAGAGTCTCAGGGTCTCAGGGTCTCTGGGTCTCTGTGTCTCAGGGTCTCAGGGTCTCAGGGCATCTGGGTCTCTATTTCTCAGGGTCTCAGGTCCTCTGGGTTTCAGGTTCTCTGTGTCTCAGGGTCTCAGGGCCTCTAGGTCTCTGAGTCTCAATCTCTCAGTGTCTCAGGTTCTCAGGGTCTCAGGGCCTCTGGGTCTCAGGGTCTCAGTGTCTCAGGGTCTCTGGGTCTCTGACTCTCAATGTCTCAGGGTCTCAGTGTCTCAGGGTCTCAGGGCCTCTGGGTCTCTGTGTCTCAGGGTCTCAGGGTCTCTGGGTCTCTGACTCTCAATGTCTCAGGGTCTCAGTGTATCAGGGTCTCTGGGTCTCTGTGTCTCAGGGTCTCAGGGCCTCTGGGTCTCTGGGTCTCAGGGTCTCAGGGCCTCTGGGTTTCTCTGTCTCAGGGTCTCAGGGTCTCAGGGCCTTTGGGTCTCTGGGTCTGTGAGTCACAGTGTCTCAGGGTCTCAGGGCCTCTGAGTCTCAGTGTCTCAGGGTCTCAGGGTCTCAGGGCCTCTGGGTCTCTGTGTCTCAGGGTCTCAGGGTCTCAGGGCATCTGGGTCTCTACGTCTCAGGGTCTCAGGGCCTCTGGATCTCAGGGCCTCTGGGTCTCTGTGTCTCATTGTCTCAGGGTCTCGGGGCCTCTGGGTTTCAGGGTCTCAGTGTCTCAGGGTCTCAGTCCCTCAGGGTCTCTGGGTCTCTGAGTCTCAATGTCTCAGTGTCTCAGGTTCTCAGGGTCTCAGGGCCTCTGGGTCTCAGTGTCTCAGTGTCTCAGGGTCTCAGGGCCTCTGGGTCTCTGTGTCTCAGGGTCTCAGGGTCTCAGGGTCTTTGGGTCTCACGGTCTCTGAGTCTCCATGTCTCAGTGTCTCAGGGTCTCAGGGCCTCTGGGTCTCTTGGTTTCTGAGTCTCAATGTCTCAGTGTCTCAGTGTCTCATGGTCTCAGGGCCTCTGGGTCACTGTGTCTCAGGGCTTCAGGTCCGTTGTGTCTCAGGGTCTCAGTGTCTCAGGGCCTCGGGGAGTCTGAGTCTCAATGTCTCAGTGTCTCAGGGTCTCAGGGACTCAGGGCCTCTGGGACTCTGAGTCTCAATGTCTCAGTGTCTCAGGGTCTCAGGGCCTCTGGGTCTCAGTGTTTCGGTGTCTCAGTGTCTCAGGACTTCTGGGTCTCTGTGTCTCAGGGCCTCTGGGTGTCTGAGTCTCAGTGTCTCAGGGTCGCAGGTTCTCAGGGCCTCTGGGTCTCAGGGTCTCAGTGTCTCAGGGTCTCAGGGCCTATGGGTCTCTATGTCTCAGGGTCTCAGGGCCTCTGGGTCTCAGGGACTCAGGGTCTCAGTGTCTCAGAGTCTCAGGGTCTCAGGGTCTCAGGGCCTCTGGGTCTCTGTGTCTCAGGGTCTCAGGGTCTCAGGGTCTCAGGGCATTTGGGTCTCTATGTCTCAGGGTCTCAGGCCCTCTGGGTTTCAGGTTCTCTGTGTCTCAGGGTCTCAGGGCCTCTAGGTCTCTGAGTCTCAATCTCTCAGTGTCTCAGGTTCTCAGGGTCTCCGGGCCTCTGGGTCTCAGGGTCTCAGTGTCTCAGGGTCTCTGGGTCTCTGGGTCTCTGACTCTCAATGTCTCAGGGTCTCAGTGTATCAGGGTCTCTGGGTCTCTGACTCTCAATGTCTCAGGGTCTCAGTGTATCAGGGTCTCTGGGTCTCTGTGTCTCAGGGTCTCAGGGCCTCTGGGTCTCTGGGTCTCAGGGTCTCAGGGCCTCTGGGTTTCTCTGTCTCAGGGTCTCAGGGTCTCAGGGCCTCTGGGTCTCTGGGTCTCTGAGTCACAGTGTCTCAGGGTCTCAGGGCCTCTGAGTCTCAGTGTCTCAGGGTCTCAGGGTCTCAGGGCCTCTGGGTCTCTGTTGTCTCAGGGTCTCAGAGTCTCAGGGCATCTGGGTCTCTACGTCTCAGGGTCTCAGGGCCTCTGGATCTCAGGGCCTCTGGGTCTCTGTGTCTCATTGTCTCAGGGTCTCGGGGCCTCTGGGTCTCAGGGTCTCAGTGTCTCAGGGTCTCAGTCCCTCAGGGTCTCTGGGTCTCTGTGTCTCAGGGTCTCACGGCCTCTGGGTCTCTGAGTCTCAATGTCTCAGTGTCTCAGGTTCTCAGGGTCTCAGGGCCTCTGGGTCTCAGTGTCTCAGGGTCTCATGGCCTCTGGGTCTCTGTGTCTCAGGGTCTCAGGGTCTTTGGGTCTCACGGTCTCTGAGTCTCCATGTCTCAGTGTCTCATGGTCTCAGGGCCTCTGGGTCTCTTGGTTTCTGAGTCTTAATGTCTCAGTGTCTCAGTGTCTCATGGTCTCAGGGCCTTTTGGTCTCAGGGCCTCTGGGTCACTGTGTCTCAGGGCCTCAGGTCCGTTGTGTCTCAGGGTCTCAGTGTCTCAGGGCCTCTGGGACTCTGAGTCTCAATGTCTCAGTGTCTCAGGGTCTCAGGGCCTCTGGGACTCTGAGTCTCAATGTCTCAGTGTCTCAGGGTCTCAGGGCCTCTGGGTCTCAGTGTTTCGGTGTCTCAGGACTTCTGGGTCTCTGTGTCTCACGGCCTCTGGGTCTCTGAGTCTCAGTGTCTCAGGGTCGCAGGCTCTCAGGGCCTCTGGGTCTCAGGGTCTCAGTGTCTCAGGGTCTCAGGGCCTATGGGTCTCTGTGTCTCAGGGTCTCAGGGCCTCTGGGTCTCTGGGTCTCTGTGTCTCTGAGTCTCAGTGTCTCAGTGTCTCAGGGTCTCAGGGCCTCTGGGTCTCTGTGTCTCAGTTTCTCAGTGTCTCAGGGTCTCAGGGCCTCTGGGTCTCAGTGTCTCAGGGTCTCAGGGCCTCTGGGTCTCTGTGTCTCACTGTCTCAGGGCCTCTGGGTAACTGTCTCTCAGCGTCTCAGGGCCTCTCGGTCTCAGGGTCTCAGTGCCTCAGGGTCTCAGTGTCTCAGGGCCTATAGGTCTCAGGGTCTCCGGGCCTCTGGGTCTCTGTGTCTCAGGGTCTCAGGGCCTCTGGGTCTCTGGGTCTCTGTGTCTCAGGGTCTCAGGGTCTCAGTGTCTCAGGGCCTCTGGGTCTCTGTGTCTCAGGGTCTCAGGGCCTCTGGGTCTCAATTTCTCAATGTCTCAGGGTCTCTGTGTCTCAGGGTCTCAGGGCCTCTGGGTCTCTGTGTCTCAGGGTCTCAGGTCCTCTGGGTCTCTGTGTCTCACTGTCTCAGGGCCTCTGGGTCACTGTCTCTCAGGGTCTCAGGGCCTCTCGGTCTCAGGGTCTCAGTGCCTCAGGGTCTCAGGTTCTCAGGGCCTCTGGGTCTCAGTGTCTCAGTGTCTCAGGTTCTCAGGGCCTCGGGGTCTATCTGTCTCATGTCCTATGGGTCTGTGGGATTCTGATTCTCAGTGCCTCAGGGTCTCAGGGTCTCTGGGTCTCTGTGTCTCAGGGTCTCAGGGTCTCAGGGCATCTGGGTCTCTATGTCTCAGGGTCTCAGGGTCTCTGTGTCTCATTGTCTCAGGGTCTCTCGGCATCAGGGACTCTGGGTCTCAGGGTCTCAGTGTCTCAGGGCCTCTGGGTCTCTGTGTCTCTGAGTCTCAGTCTCAGGGTCTCAGGGCCTCTGGGTCTCATTGTCTCAGGGTCTCTCGGCCTCAGGGACTCTGGGTCTCAGGGTCTCAGTGTCTCAGGGCCTCTGGGTCTCTGTGTCTCTGAGTCTCAGTGTCTCAGTGTCTCAGGGTCTCAGGGCCTCTGGGTCTCTGAGTCTCATTGTCTCAGTGTCTCAGGGTCTCAGGGCCTCTGGGTCTCTGTGTCTCAGGGTCTCATGGCCTCTGGGTCTCTGTGTCTCACTGTCTCAGGGCCTCTGGGTCTCTGTGTCTCACTGTCTCAGGGCCTCTGGGTCACTGTCTCTCAGGGTCTCAGGGCCTCTCAGTCTCAGGGTCTCAGTGCCTCAGGGTCTCAGGGTCTCAGGGCCTATAGGTCTCAGGGTCTCTGGGTCTCTGTGTCTCAGGGTCTCAGGGCCTCTGGGTCTCTGGGTCTCTGGTTCTCAGGGTCTCAGGGCCTCTGGGTCTCTGTGTCTCTGGGTCTCAGGGCCTCTGGGTCTCTGGGTCTCTGAGTCACAGTGTCTCAGTGTCTCAGGGCCTCTGTGTCTCTGGGTCTCTGAGTCACAGTGTCTCAGGGTCTCAGGGCCTCTGAGTCTCAGTGTCTCAGGGTCTCAGGGCCTCTGAGTCTCAGTGTCTCAGGGTCTCAGGGCGTCTGGGTCTCAGGGTCTCATTGTCACAGAGTCTCAGGGTCTCAGGGTCTCAGGGCCTCTGGGTCTCTGTGTCTCAGGGTCTCAGGGCATCTGGGTCTCTATGTCTCAGGGTCTCAGGGCTTCTGGATCTCAGGGCCTCAGGGTCTCTGTGTCGCATTGTCTCAGGGCCTCTAGGTCTCAGGGTCTCAGTCCCTCAGGGCCTCTGGGTCACTGTCTCTCAGGGTCTCAGGGCCTCTCGGTCTCAGGGTCTCAGTGCCTCAGGGTCTCAGGGCCTCTGGGTCTCTCTGTCTCATGTCCTCTGGGTCTCTGGGTTTCTGATTCTCAATGTCTCAGTGTCTCAGGGTCTCAGGGTCTCAGGGCATCTGGGTCTCTATGTCTCAGGGTCTCTGGGTCTCAGGGCCTCTGGGTCTCTCTGTCTCATTGTCTCAGGGTCTCAGGGCCTCTGGGTTTCAGGGTCTCAGTGTCTTAGGGTCTCAGGGTCTTTGGGCCTCTAGGTCTCAGGGTCGCAGTCCCTCAAGGCCTCTGGGTCTCTGTGTCTCAGGGTCTCACGGCCTCAGGGACTCTGGGTCTCAGGGTCTCAGTGTCTCAGGGCCTCTGGGTCTCTGTGTCTCTGAGTCTCAGTGCCTCAGTGTCTCAGGGTCTCAGGGCCTCTGGGTCTCAGGGACTCAGGGTCTCAGTGTCTCAGAGTCTCAGGGTCTCAGGGTCTCAGGGCCTCTGGGTCTCTGTGCCTCAGTGTCTCAGTGTCTCAGGGTCTAAGAGTCACTGGGTCTCTGGGTCTCAGGGTCTCAGGTTTTCAGGGTTGCAGTGTCTCAATGTCTCAGGGTCTCATTGTCGCAGGGTATCAGTGCCTCAGGTTCTCAGGTTGTCTTGGTCTCAGGATCTCTGCTTCTTAGGGCCCCTGGGTCTCTAGGTCTCAGTTTCTCTGTGTCTCTGTGTCTCTGTGTCTCAGTGTCTCAGGGTCTCAGTGTCTCAGGGTTTCTGGGTCTCAGTGACTCAGGGTCTCTGTGCCTCAGTGTCTCAGCTTCTCAGTGTCTCAGTGTTTCAGTTTTTCAGGGTCTCAGTGGCTCAGTGTCTCAGGGTCTCAGTGTCTCAGGGTTTCAGGGTCTCTGGGTCTCTGGATCTCTGGTTCTCAGAGTCTCTGGGTCTCAGTGTCTCAGTTTCTCAGTTTCTCAGTGTCTCAGGGTCTCATTTTCTCAGGGTCTCTGGGTATCAGGGTGTCAGGGTCTCAGGGTTTCAGGGTTGCAGTGTCTCAATGTCTCAGTGTCTCAGTGCCACAGGGTCTCAGTGTCTCAGGTTCTCAGGTTCTCTTGGTCTCAGTGTCTCAGGGATTCAGGGTCTCAGAGTCTCAGCTCTCAGTGTCTCAAGTTCTCAGTGTCTCAGTGTTTCAGGGTCTCAGTGTCTCAGGGTCTCCGGGTCTCAGTGTCTCAGGGCCTCAGTTTCACTGGGTCTCTGGGTCTCTGGGTCTGAGGGTTTCAGGGCTGCAGTGTCTCAATGTCCCAGTGTCTCAGGGTCTCAGTGTCTCAGCGTCTGAGGTTCTCTGGGTCTCTGTGTCTCTGTATCTCAGGGTCTCTGTGTCTCAGGGTCTCTTGGTCTGTTGGTCTCACTGTCCCTGTGTCTCAGGGTCTCTGTTTCTCTGGGTCTCTGGGTCTCTGGGTCTCAGTTTCTCAGGGTCTCTGTGTCTCTGGATCTCAGTGCCTCAGAGTCTCAGCTCTCAGTTTCTCAGGGTCTCAGTGTCTCAATGTCTCAGGGTCCCAGTGTCTCAGGGTCTCAGGGTCTCTGGTTCTCAGGGTCCCTGGGAATCAGTGTCTAATTTTCTCTGGGTCCCATGGTCACAGGGTATCTGCATCTCTGGGTCCCTGGGTCTCAGTGTTTCAGTGTCTCCGGGTCTCAGTGTCTCAGGTTCTCAGAGTCTCAGTCTCTCGGTGTCTCAGCGGCTCAGGGTCTCAGGGTTTCAGGTTTGCAGTGTCTCAGTGTCTCAGTGGCGGAGGGTCTCAGTGTCTCAGTGTCTCAGCCTCTCTGGGTCTCAGGGTCTCTGGGTCTCAGGGTCTCAGTGTCTCAGAGTCTCTGGGTATCAGTGCCGCAGTGTCTCAGTGTCTCAGGGTGTCAGGGTGTCAGGGTCTCATGTCTCAGTATCTCAGGTTCTCAGTGTCTCAGGGTCCCAGTGTCTCAGTGTCTCCGTGTCTCTGGGTCTCTGGGTCTCGGGGTCTCTGTGTCTCAGTGTCTCAGGGTCACAGTGTCTCTGTGTCTCACTGTCTCAATGTCTAAGTGTCACAGGTTCTCAGTGTCTCAGGGTCTCTGGGTGTCTGGTTCTCTGGGTTTCAGGGTCTCTGAGTCTCTGGGTCTCGGTGTCTCAGGGTCTCCGGGCCTCTGGGTCTCATTGTCAGATGGTCTCTGGATAACTGGGTCTCAGAGTCTCTGGGTCTCTGGGGCTCTGCGTCTTAGTGTCTCAGTGTCTCTGGGTCTCAGGGTCTCAGGGTTTCTGGATCTCAGTGTCTCTGGGTCTCTGGGTCCCAGGGTCTCTGGGTCCCTGGGTCTCAGTGTCCATAGGTCTCAGTGTTTCAGTTTCTCAGGGTCTCTTTTTCTCTAGGTCTCATGGTCTCAGTGTCCCTGTGTCTCAGTGTCTCAGTGACTCAGTGACTCTGGGTCTCAGGGTCTCAGTGTCTTAGTGACTCTGGGTCTCAGGGTCTCTGGGACTCTGGTCTCTGGGTCTCAAGGTCTCTGGGTCTCAGTGTCTCAGTTTCTCAGGCTCTCAGGGGCTCTGGGTCTCAGTGTCTCAGGGTCTCAGTGTCTCAAGGTCTCTGGGTCTCAGTGTCTCAGTTTCTCAGTGTCTCTGGGTCTTTGTGTCTCAGTGACTCAGAGTGTCTTCGTTTCTGGGTCTCTGGGTCTCAGTGTCTCATGGTCTCTGGGTCTCAGTGCCTCAGGGTCTCTGGGTCTATGGCTCTCAGGGACTCTGGGTCTCTGGGTCTCAGTGTCTCAGGCTCTCAGGGTTTCAGGGTCGCAACGTCTCTGTGCCTCAATGTCTCTGTCCCAGTGTCCCGGTGTCTCTGTGTCTCAGGGTCTCCGGGTCTCAGGGTCTCTGTGTCTCTGGTCCTTTGGGTCTCAGGGTCTCTGTGCCTCAGTGTCTCAGTCTCTCAGGGTCTCAGTCTCTCAAGGTCTCAGTGTCTCTGGGTCTCAGGGGCTCATGGTCACAGTCTCTCAGTGTCACAGGGTCTCAGTGTCTCAGTGTCTCAAGGTCTCTGGTTCCCTGGGTCGGAGGGTCTCAGTGTGTCATTGTCTCAGGTTCTCAGTGTCTCATTTTCTTAGGGTCTCTGTGTCTCAGGATCTCAGTGTCTCAGTGTCTCAGGGCCTCACGGTTACATTGTCTCAGTGTCTCTTGGTCTCAGGGTCTCAGCTTCTCAGGGTCTCTGGGTCTCAGTTTCTCAGTGTCTCAGAGTCTCAGGGCCTCAGTGCCTCTGTGTCTC
Source organism: Carcharhinus amblyrhynchos (assembly GCF_965287045.1). Classification (NCBI taxonomy): domain Eukaryota; kingdom Metazoa; phylum Chordata; class Chondrichthyes; order Carcharhiniformes; family Carcharhinidae; genus Carcharhinus; species Carcharhinus amblyrhynchos. Next base: position 537,659 of record NW_027649802.1, on the reverse strand, counting down.
AGGGGCTCAGGGCCTCAGTGCCTCTGTGTCTCAGGGTCTCAGTGTCTCAGGGCCTCAGTGTCTCCATGTCTCCGTGTCTCAGGGTCTCAGTGTCTCCCTGTCTCAGGGTCTCAGTGTCTCAGGGTCTCAGGGTCTCACTGTCTCAGTGTCTCTGTGTTTCAGTGTCTCAGGGTCTCAGGCTCTCAGGGCCTCAGTGTCTCCATGTCTCCGTGTCTCAGTGTCTCAGGGTCTCAGTGTCTCAGGGTCTCAGTGTCTCAGTGTCTCAGTGTCTCGGCGTTTCAGGGTATCAGTGTCTCAGTGTCTCAGGGTCTAAGAGTCACTGGGTCTCTGGGTCTCAGGGTCTCAGGTTTTCAGGGTTGCAGTGTCTCAATGTCTCAGGGTCTCATTGTCGCAGGGTATCAGTGCCTCAGGTTCTCAGGTTGTCTTGGTCTCAGGATCTCTGCTTCTTAGGGCCCCTGGGTCTCTAGGTCTCAGTTTCTCTGTGTCTCTGTGTCTCTGTGTCTCAGTGTCTCAGGGTCTCAGTGTCTCAGTGTTTCAGGGTTTCTGGGTCTCAGGGTCTCTGTGTCTCAGTGTCTCCGTGTCTCTGGGTCTCCGGGTCTCGGGGTCTCTGTGTCTCAGTGTCTCAGTGTCTCAGGGTCACAGTGTCTCTGTGTCTCACTGTCTCAATGTCTAAGTGTCACAGGTTCTCAGTGTCTCAGGGTCTCTGGGTGTCTGGTTCTCTGGGTTTCAGGGTCTCTGAGTCTCTGGGTCTCGGTGTCTCAGGGTCTCCGGGTCTCTGGGTCTCATTGTCAGATGGTCTCTGGATAACTGGGTCTCAGAGTCTCTGGGTCTCTGGGGTCCTGCGTCTTAGTGTCTCAGTGTATCTGGGTCTCAGGGTCTCAGGGTTTCTGGATCTCAGTGTCTCTGGGTCTCTGGGTCCCAGGGTCTCTGGGTCCCTGGGTCTCAGTGTCCATGGGTCTCAGTGTTTCAGTTTCGCAGGGTCTCTTTTTCTCTAGGTCTCAATGTCTCAGTGTCTCTGGGTCTCAGTTTCTCATGGTCTCAGTGTCCCTGTGTCTCAGTGTCTCAGTGTCTCAGTGTCTCTGGGTCTCAGTTTCTCATGGTCTCAGTGTCCCTGTGTCTCAGTGTCTCAGTGACTCAGTGACTCTGGGTCTCAGGGTCTCAGTGTCTTAGTGACTCTGGGTCTCAGGGTCTCTGGGACTCTGGTCTCTGGGTCTCAAGGTCTCTGGGTCTCAATGTCTCAGTTTCTCAGGCTCTCAGGGGCTCTGGGTCTCAGTGTCTCAGGGTCTCAGTGTCTCAAAGTCTCTGGGTCTCAGTGTCTCAGTTTCTCAGTGTCTCTGGGTCTTTGTGTCTCAGTGACTCAGAGTGTCTTCGTTTCTGGGTCTCTGGGTCTCAGTGTCTCATGGTCTCTGGGTCTCAGTGCCTCAGGGTCTCTGGGTCTATGGCTCTCAGGGACTCTGGGTCTCTGGGTCTCAGTGTCTCAGGCTCTCAGGGTTTCAGGGTCGCAACGTCTCTGTGCCTCAATGTCTCTGTCCCAGTGTCCCGGTGTCTCTGTGTCTCAGGGTCTCCGGGTCTCAGGGTCTCTGTGTCTCTGGTCCTTTGGGTCTCAGGGTCTCTGTGCCTCAGTGTCTCAGTCTCTCAGGGTCTCAGTCTCTCAAGGTCTCAGTGTCTCTGGGTCTCAGGGGCTCATGGTCACAGTCTCTCAGTGTCACAGGGTCTCAGTGTCTCAGTGTCTCAAGGTCTCTGGTTCCCTGGGTCGGAGGGTCTCAGTGTGTCATTGTCTCAGGTTCTCAGTGTCTCATTTTCTTAGGGTCTCTGTGTCTCAGGATCTCAGTGTCTCAGGGCCTCACGGTTACATTGTCTCAGTGTCTCTTGGTCTCAGGGTCTCAGCTTCTCAGGGTCTCTGGGTCTCAGTTTCTCAGTGTCTCAGAGTCTCAGGGCCTCAGTGCCTCTGTGTCTCAGGGGCTCAGGGCCTCAGTGCCTCTGTGTCTCAGGGTCTCAGTGTCTCAGGGCCTCAGTGTCTCCATGTCTCCGTGTCTCAGGGTCTCAGTGTCTCCCTGTCTCAGGGTCTCAGTGTCTCCCTGTCTCAGTGTCTCGGCGTTTCAGGGTATCAGTGTCTCAGTGTCTCAGGGTCTAAGAGTCACTGGGTCTCTGGGTCTCAGGGTCTCAGGTTTTCAGGGTTGCAGTGTCTCAATGTCTCAGGGTCTCATTGTCGCAGGGTATCAGTGCCTCAGGTTCTCAGGTTGTCTTGGTCTCAGGATCTCTGCTTCTTAGGGCCCCTGGGTCTCTAGGTCTCAGTTTCTCTGTGTCTCTGTGTCTCTGTGTCTCAGTGTCTCAGTGTCTCAGTGTTTCAGGGTTTCTGGGTCTCAGGGTCTCTGTGTCTCAGTGTTTCAGGGTCTCAGCTTCTCAGTGTCTCAGTGTTTCAGGGTCTCAGTGTCTCAGGGTCTCTGTGCCTCAGTGTCTCAGCTTCTCAGTGTCTCAGTGTTTCAGTTTTTCAGGGTCTCAGTGGCTCAGTGTCTCAGGGTCTCAGTGTCTCAGGGTTTCAGGGTTTCAGGGTCTCTGGGTCTCTGGATCTCTGGTTCTCAGAGTCTCTGGGTCTCAGTGTCTCAGTTTCTCAGTGTCTCAGTGTCTCAGGGTCTCATTTTCTCAGGGTCTCTGGGTATCAGTGTGTCAGGGTCTCAGGGTTTCAGGGTTGCAGCGTCTCAATGTCTCAGTGTCTCAGTGCCACAGGGTCTCAGTGTCTCAGGTTCTCAGGTTCTCTTGGTCTCAGGGTCTCTGCTTCTCAGGGTCTCAGGGTCTCAGTGTATCAGTGTCTCAGGGTCTCATTGTCGCAGGGTATCAGTGCCTCAGGTTCTCAGGTTGTCTTGGTCTCAGGATCTCTGCTTCTTAGGGCCCCTGGGTCTCTAGGTCTCAGTTTCTCTGTGTCTCTGTGTCTCTGTGTCTCAGTGTCTCAGGGTCTCAGTGTCTCAGTGTTTCAGGGTCTCAGTGTCTCAGGGTCTCTGTGCCTCAGTGTCTCAGCTTCTCAGTGTCTCAGTGTTTCAGTTTTTCAGGGTCTCAGTGGCTCAGTGTCTCAGGGTCTCAGTGTCTCAGGGTTTCAGGGTCTCTGGGTCTCTGGATCTCTGGTTCTCAGAGTCTCTGGGTCTCAGTGTCTCAGTTTCTCAGTTTCTCAGTGTCTCAGGGTCTCATTTTCTCAGGGTCTCTGGGTATCATGGTGTCAGGGTCTCAGGGTTTCAGGGTTGCAGCGTCTCAATGTCTCAGTGTCTCAGTGCCACAGGGTCTCAGTGTCTCAGGTTCTCAGGTTCTCTTGGTCTCAGTGTCTCAGGGATCAGGGTCTCAGAGTCTCAGCTCTCAGTGTCTCAAGTTCTCAGTGTCTCAGTGTTTCAGGGTCTCAGTGTCTCAGGGTCTCCGGGTCTCAGTGTCTCAGGGCCTCAGTTTCACTGGGTCTCTGGGTCTCAGGGTCTGAGGGTTTCAGGGTTGCAGTGTCTCAATGTCCCAGTGTCTCAGGGTCTCAGTGTCTCAGCGTCTGAGGTTCTCTGGGTCTCTGTGTCTCTGTATCTCAGGGTCTCTGTGTCTCAGGGTCTCTTGGTCTGTTGGTCTCACTGTCCCTGTGTCTCAGGGTCTCTGTTTCTCTGGGTCTCTGGGTCTCTGGGTCTCAGTTTCTCAGGGTCTCTGTGTCTCTGGATCTCAGTGCCTCAGAGTCTCAGCTCTCAGTTTCTCAGGGTCTCAGTGTCTCAATGTCTCAGGGTCCCAGTGTCTCAGGGTCTCTGGTTCTCAGGGTCCCTGGGAATCAGTGTCTAATTTTCTCTGGGTCCCATGGTCACAGGGTATCTGCATCTCTGGGTCCCTGGTTCTCAGCGTTTCAGTGTCTCCGGGTCTCAGTGTCTCAGGTTCTCAGAGTCTCAGTCTCTCGGTGTCTCAGCGGCTCAGGGTCTCAGGGTTTCAGGTTTGCAGTGTCTCAGTGTTTCAGTGGCGGAGGGTCTCAGTGTCTCAGTGTCTCAGCCTCTCTGGGTCTCAGGGTCTCTGGGTCTCAGGGTCTCAGTGTCTCAGAGTCTCTGGGTATCAGTGCCGCAGTGTCTCAGTGTCTCAGGGTGTCAGGGTGTCAGGGTCTCATGTCTCAGTATCTCAGGTTCTCAGTGTCTCAGGGTCCCAGTGTCTCAGTGTCTCAGTGTCTCTGGGTCTCGGGGTCTCTGTGTCTCAGTGTCTCAGGGTCACAGTGTCTCTGTGTCTCACTGTCTCAATGTCTAAGTGTCACAGGTTCTCAGTGTCTCAGGGTCTCTGGGTGTCTGGTTCTCTGGGTTTCAGGGTCTCTGAGTCTCTGGGTCTCGGTGTCTCAGGGTCTCCGGGTCTCTGGGTCTCATTGTCAGATGGTCTCTGGATAACTGGGTCTCAGAGTCTCTGGGTCTCTGGGGCTCTGCGTCTTAGTGTCTCAGTGTCTCTGGGTCTCAGGGTCTCAGGGTTTCTGGATCTCAGTGTCTCTGGGTCTCTGGGTCCCAGGGTCTCTGGGTCCCTGGGTCTTAGTGTCCATGGGTCTCAGTGTTTCAGTTTCTCAGGGTCTCTTTTTCTCTGGGTCTCAATGTCTCAGTGTCTCTGGGTCTCAGTTTCTCATGGTCTCAGTGTCCCTGTGTCTCAGTGTCTCAGTGTCTCAGTGTCTCTGGGTCTCAGTTTCTCATGGTCTCAGTGTCCCTGTGTCTCAGTGTCTCTGGGTCTCAGTTTCTCATGGTCTCAGTGTCTCTGGGTCACTGGGTCTCAGTGACTCAGTGACTCTGGGTCTCAGGGTCTCAGTGTCTTAGTGACTCTGGGTCTCAGGGTCTCTGGGACTCTGGTCTCTGGGTCTCAAGGTCTCTGGGTCACAGTGTCTCAGTTTCTCAGGCTCTCAGGGGCTCTGGGTCTCAGTGTCTCAGGGTCTCAGTGTCTCAAGGTCTCTGGGTCTCAGTGTCTCAGTTTCTCAGTGTCTCTGGGTCTTTGTGTCTCAGTGACTCAGAGAGTCTTCGTTTCTGGGTCTCTGGGTCTCAGTGTCTCATGGTCTCGGGGTCTCAGTGTCTCAGGGTCTCAAGGTCACTGGGTGTCTGGGACTCTGGGACTCTGGGTCTCAGGGTCTCTGTATCTCAGTGTCACAGTGTCTCAGGGTCTCTGTGTCTCAGTGTCTCAGGGTCTCAGGGCCTCTGGGTCTCTGGGTCTCAGGGTCTCAGGGTCTCTGGGTCTCTGGCTCTCAATGTCTCAGGGTCTCAGTGTCTCAGGGCCTCTGGGTCTCTGTGTCTCTGAGTCTCAGTGTCTCAGGGTCTCAGGGCCTCTGGGTCTCTGGGTCTCAGTTTCTCAGTGTCTCAGGGTCTCAGGGTCTCAGGGCCTCTGGGTCTCTGTGTCTCACTGTCTCAGGGCCTCTGTGTCACTGTCTCTCAGGGTCTCAGGGCCTCTCATTCTCAGGGTCTCAATGCCTCAGGGTCTCAGGGCCTCTGGGTCTCTGTGTCTCTGAGTCTCAGTGTCTCAGGGTCTCAGGGCCTCTGGGTCTCTGGGTCTCAGTTTCTAAGTGTATCAGGTTCTCAGGGTCTCAGGGCCTCTGGGTCTCTGTGTCTCAGGCCTATAGGTCTCTGGGTCTCAGGGTCTCTGGGTCTCTGTGTCTCAGGGCCTCTGGGTCTCTGGGGCTCAGGGTCTCAGGGCCTCTGGGTCTCTGTGTCTCTGTGTCTCAGGGTCTCAGGGCCTCAGGGCCTCTGAGTCTCAGTGTCTCAGGGTCTCACGGCCTCTGGGTCTCAGGGACTCAGGGTCTCAGTGTCTCAGTGTCTCAGGTTCTCAGGGCCTCTGGGTCTCTCTGTCTCATGTCCTCTGGGTCTCTGGGTTTCTGAGTCTCAATGTCTCAGTGTCTCAGGGTCTCAGGGCCTCTGGGTTTCTGGGTCTCAATTTCTCAGTGTCTCAGGGTCTCAGGGTCTCTGTGTCTCAGGGTCTCAGGGCCTCTGGGTCTCAGGGTCTCTGGGTCTCTGGTCTCTGGGTCTCTGTTTCTCACTGGCTCAGGGCCTCTGGGTCACTGTCTCTCAGGGCCTCAGGGCCTCTCGGTCTCAGGGTCTCAGTGCCTCAGGGTCTCAGGGCCTATAGGTCTCAGGGTCTCAGGGTCTCTGGGTCTCTGGGTCTCTGGGTCTCAGGGCCTCTGGGTCTCTGTCTCAGGGTCTCAGGGCATCTGGGTCTCTGGGTCTCTGGGTCTCAGGGTCTCCGGGCCTCTGGGTCTCTGTGTCTCAGGGTCTCAGGGCCTCTGGGTCTCTGGGTCTCTGTGTCTCAGGGTCTCAGGGTCTCAGTGTCTCAGTGTCTCAGGGCCTCTGGGTCTCTGTGTCTCAGGGTCTCAGGGCCTCTGGGTCTCAATTTCTCAATGTCTCAGGGTCTCTGTGTCTCAGGGTCTCAGGGCATCTGGGTCTCTGTGTCTCAGGGTCTCAGGTCCTCTGGGTCTCTGTGTCTCACTGTCTCAGGGCCTCAGGGTCACTGTCTCTCAGGGTCTCAGGGCCTCTCGGTCTCAGGGTCTCAGTGCCTCAGGGTCTCCGGTTCTCAGGGCCTCTGGGTCTCAGTGTCTCAGTGCCTCAGATTCTCAGGGCCTCGGGGTCTATCTGTCTCATGTCCTATGGGTCTCTGGGATTCTGATTCTCAATGTCTCAGTGTCTCAGGGTCTCAGGGTCTCTGGGTCTCTGTGTCTCAGGGTCTCAGGGTCTCAGGGTCTCAGGGCATCTGGGTCTCTATGTCTCAGGGTCTCAGGGTCTCTGTGTCTCATTGTCTCAGGGTCTCTCGGCCTCAGGGACTCTGGGTCTCAGGGTCTCAGTGTCTCAGGGCCTCTGGGTCTCTGTGTCTCTGAGTCTCAGTGTCTCAGTGTCTCAGGGTCTCAGGGCCTCTGGGTCTCTGAGTCTCAGTGTCTCAGTGTCTCAGGGTCTCAGGGCCTCTGGGTCTCTCTGTCTCATGTCCTCTGGGTCTCTGGGTTTCTGATTCTCAATGTCTCAGTGTCTCAGGGTCTCAGGGTCTCAGGGCATCTGGGCCTCTATGTCTCAGGGTCTCTGGGTCTCAGGGCCTCTGGGTCTCTCTGTCTCATTGTCTCAGGGTCTCAGGGCCTCTGGGTTTCAGGGTCTCAGTGTCTCAGGGTCTCAGGGTCTCAGGGCCTCTAGGTCTCAGGGTCTCAGTCCCTCAAGGCCTCTGGGTCTCTGTGTCTCAGGGTCTCACGGCCTCAGGGACTCTGGGTCTCAGGGTCTCAGTGTCTCAGGGCCTCTGGGTCTCTGTGTCTCTGAGTCTCAGTGCCTCAGTGTCTCAGGGTCTCAGGGCCTCTGGGTCTCAGGGACTCAGGGTCTCAGTGTCTCAGAGTCTCAGGGCCTCTGGGTTTCAGGTTCTCATGGTCTCAGGGCCTCTAGGTCTCAGGGTCTCAGTCCCTCAGGGTCTCTGGGTCTCTGTGTCTCAGGGTCTCAGGTTCTCAGGGCCTCTGGGTCTCTGTGTCTCAGGGTCTCAGGGTCTCAGGGCATCTGGGTCTCTGTGTCTCATGGTCTCAGGGTCTCAGGGCATCTGGGTCTCTATGTCTCAGGGTCTCAGGGCCTCTGGGTCTCAGGGACTCAGGGTCTCAGTGTCTCAGAGTCTCAGAGTCTCAGGGTCTCAGGGCCTCTGGGTCTCTGTGTCTCAGCGTCTCAGGGCATCTGGGTTTTTATGTCTCAGGGTCTCAGGGCCTCTGGGTCTCAGGGCCTCTGGGTCTCAGGGTCTCAGTGTCTCAGGGTCTCAGGGTCTGAGGGCCTCTAGGTCTCAGGGTCTCAGTCCCTCAAGGCCTCTGGGTCTCTGTGTCTCAGGGTCTCACGGCCTCAGGGACTCTGGGTCTCAGGGTCTCAGTGTCTCAGGGCCTCTGGGTCTCTGTGTCTCTGAGTCTCATTGTCTCAGTGTCTCAGGGTCTCAGGGCCTCTGGGTCTCAGGGACTCAGGGTCTCAGTGTCTCAGAGTCTCAGGGTCTCAGGGTCTCAGGGCCTCTGGGTCTCTGTGTCTCAGGGTCTCAGGGTCTCAGGGCATCTGGGTCTCTATGTCTCAGGGTCTCAGGGCCTCTGGGTTTCAGGTTCTCATGGTCTCAGGGCCTCTAGGTCTCAGGGTCTCAGTCCCTCAGGGTCTCTGGGTCTCTGTGTCTCAGGGTCTCAGGACCTCTGGGTCTCTGAGTCTCAATCTCTCAGTGTCTCAGGTTCTCAGGGTCTCAGGGCCTCTGGGTCTCAGGGTCTCAGTGTCTCAGTGTCTCAGGGTCTCAGGGCCTCTGGGTCTCTGGGTCTCAGGGTCTCAGGGTCTCTGGCTCTCAATGTCTCAGGGTCTCAGTGTATCAGGGTCTCTGGGTCTCTGTGTCTCAGGGTCTCAGGGCCTCTGGGTCTCTGGGTCTCAGGGTCTCAGGGCCTTTGGGTTTCTCTGTCTCAGGGTCTCAGGGTCTCAGGGCCTCTGGGTCTCTGGGTCACTGAGTCACAGTGTCTCAGTGTCTCAGGGCCTCTGGGTCTCTGGGTTTCTGAGTCACAGTGTCTCAGGGTCTCAGGGCCTCTGAGTCTCAGTGTCTCAGGGTCTCAGGGCCTCTGGCTCTCAGGGACTCAGGGTCTCAGTGTCTCAGAGTCTCAGGGTCTCAGGGTCTCAGGGCCTCTGGGTCTCTGTGTCTCAGGGTCTCAGGGTCTCAGGGCATCTGGGTCTCTATGTCTCAGGGTCTCAGGGCCTCTGGGTTTCAGGTTCTCATGGTCTCAGGGCCTCTAGGTCTCAGGGTCTCAGTCCCTCAGGGTCTCTGGGTCTCTGTGTCTCAGGGTCTCAGGACCTCTGGGTCTCTGGGTCTCAGGGTCTCAGGGTCTCTGGGTTTCTCTGTCTCAGGTTCTCAGGGTCTCAGGGCCTCTGGGTCTCAGGGTCTCAGTGTCTCAGGGTCTCAGGGCCTCTGGGTCTCTGGGTCTCAGGGTCTCAGGGTCTCTGGGTTTCTCTGTCTCAGGGTCTCAGGGTCTCAGGGCCTCTGGGTCTCTGGGTCACTGAGTCACAGTGTCTCAGTGTCTCAGGGCCTCTGGGTCTCTGGGTTTCTGAGTCACAGTGTCTCAGGGTCTCAGGGCCTCTGAGTCTCAGTGTCTCAGGGTCTCAGGGCCTCTGGGTCTCTGGGTCTCAGGGTCTCAGGGCCTTTGGGTTTCTCTGTCTCAGGGTCTCAGGGTCTCAGGGCCTCTGGGTCTCTGGGTCACTGAGTCACAGTGTCTCAGTGTCTCAGGGCCTCTGGGTCTCTGGGTTTCTGAGTCACAGTGTCTCAGGGTCTCAGGGCCTCTGAGTCTCAGGGTCTCAGGGTCTCTGGGCATCTGGGTCTCTGTGTCTCATGGTCTCAGGGTCTCAGGGCATCTGGGTCTCTATGTCTCAGGGTCTCAGGGCCTCTGGGTCTCAGGGACTCAGGGTCTCAGTGTCTCAGAGTCTCAGGGTCTCAGGGTCTCAGGGCCTCTGGGTCTCTGTGTCTCAGGGTCTCAGGGTCTCAGGGCATCTGGGTCTCTATGTCTCAGGGTCTCAGGTCCTCTGTGTTTCAGGTTCTCTGTGTCTCAGGGTCTCAGGGCCTCTAGGTCTCTGAGTCTCAATCTCTCAGTGTCTCAGGTTCTCAGGGTCTCAGGGCCTCTGGGTCTCAGGGTCTCAGTGTCTCAGGGTCTCTGGGTCTCTGACTCTCAATGTCTTAGGGTCTCAGTGTCTCAGGGCCTCTGGGTCTCTGTGTCTCAGGGTCTCAGGATCTCTGACTCTCAATGTCTCAGGGTCTCAGTGTATCAGGGTCTCTGGGTCTCTGTGTCTCAGGGTCTCAGGGCCTCTGGGTCTCTGGGTCTCAGGGTCGCAGGGCCTCTGGGTTTCTCTGTCTCAGGGTCTCAGGGCCTCTGGGTCTCTGGGTCTCTGAGTCACAGTGTCTCAGGGTCTCAGGGCCTCTGAGTCTCAGTGTCTCAGGGTCTCAGGGCCTCTGGGTCTCTGTGTCTCAGGGTCTCAGGGTCTCAGGGTCTCAGGGCATCTGGGTCTCTACGTCTCAGGGTCTCAGGGCCTCTGGGTCTCTGTGTCTCAGGGTCTCAGGGTCTCAGGGTCTCAGGGCATCTGGGTCTCTACGTCTCAGGGTCTCAGGGCCTCTGGATCTCAGGGCCTCTGGGTCTCTGTGTCTCATTGTCTCAGGGTCTCGGGGCCTCTGGGTTTCAGGGTCTCAGTGTCTCAGGGTCTCAGTCCCTCAGGGTCTCTGGGTTTCTGTGTCTCAGGGTCTCAATGTCTCATTGTCTCAGGTTCTCAGGGTCTCAGGGCCTCTGGGTCTCAGTGTCTCAGTGTCTCAGGGTCTCAGGGCCTCTGGGTCTCTGTGTCTCAGGGTCTCAGGGTCTTTGGGTCTCACGGTCTCTGAGTCTCCATGTCTCAGTGTCTCAGGGTCTCAGGGCCTCTGGGTCTCTTGGTTTCTGAGTCTCAATGTCTCAGTGTCTCAGTGTCTCATGGTCTCAGGGCCTTTGGGTCACAGGGCCTCTGGGTCACTGTGTCTCAGGGCCTCAGGTCCGTTGTGTCTCAGGGTCTCAGTGTCTCAGGGCCTCTGGGACTCTGAGTCTCAATGTCTCAGGGTCTCAGGGCCTCTGGGACTCTGAGTCTCAATGTCTCAGTGTCTCAGGGTCTCAGGGCCTCTGGGTCTCAGTGTTTCGGTGTCTCAGTGTCTCAGGACTTTTGGGTCTCTGTGTCTCAGGGCCTCTGGGTCTCTGAGTCTCAGTGTCTCAGGGTCGCAGGTTCTCAGGGCCTCTGGGTCTCAGGGTCTCAGTGTCTCAGGGTCTCAGGGCCTATGGGTCTCTGTGTCTCAGGGTCTCAGGGCCTCTGGGTCTCTGTGTCTCAGGGTCTCAGTGCCTCTGAGTCTCAGGGTTTCAATGTCTCAGGGTCTCAGGACCTCAGGACCTCAGGGCATCTGGGTCTCAGGGTCTCTGTGTCTTCGGGTCTCAGGGCCTCTGGGTCTCTGTGTCTCAGGGTCTCAGGTTCTCAGTGTCTCAGGTCCTCTGGGTCTCAGTGTCTCAGGGTCTCAGGGCCTCTGGGTCTCTGTGTCTCTGAGTCTCAATGTCTCAGTGTCTCAGGGTCTCAGGTCCTCTGGGTCTCAGGGTCTCAGGGTCTCAGTGTCTCAGGGTCTCAGGGCCTCTGGGTCTCTGTGTCTCAGGGTCTCAGGGTCTCAGGGCTTCTGGGTCTCTATGTCTCAGGGTCTCAGTGCCTCTGGGTCTCAGGGTCTCAATGTCTCATGGTCTCAGGACCTCAGGACCTCAGGGCATCTGGGTCTCAGGGTCTCTGTGTCTTAGGGTCTCAGGGCCTCTGGGTCTCTGTGTCTCAGGGTCTCAGGTTCTCAGTGTCTCAGGTCCTCTGGGTCTCAGTGTCTCAGGGTGTCAGGGCCTCTGGGTCTCAGGGTCTCAGGGTCTTAGGGTCTCAGGGTCTCAGGGTCTCAGGGCCTCTGGGTCTCAGGGTCTCTGGATCTCTCATTCTCAGGGTTTCTGGGTCTCAGTGTATCAGTTTTCTCAGGGTCTCAGTGTCTCTGGGTCTCATGGACACAGTCTCTCAGTGTCTCAGGGTCTCTCGTTCCCTGGGTCCCAGGGTCTCAGTGTCTCAGTGTGTCATTGTCTCAGGTTCTCAGTGTCTCATTTTCTCAGGGTCTCTCGGCTTCAGGGTTTTCAGTGTCTCAGTGTCTCAGGGTCTCATGGTCACATTGTGTCAGTGCCTCAGGGTCTCAGTTTCTCAGTGTCTCAGAGTGTCAGGGACTCAGAGTTTCAGTGTCTCAGGGGCTCAGGGCCTCAGTGCCTCTGTGTCTCAGTGTCTCCGTGTCTCCGGGCTCAGTGTCTCTGTGTCTCAGGGTCTCAGTGTCTCAGTGTCTCAGGGTCTGTGGGTCTCAGGGTCTCAGTGTCTCAGTGTCACAGTGTCTCAGTGTCTCAGGGTCTCAGCGTCTCAGGGTCTCGGGGTCTCTGGATCTCTGGTTCTCTGGGTCTCTTGGTCTGTGGGTCTCACTGTCTCTGTGTCTCAGGGTCTCTGTTTCTCTGGGTCTCTGGGTCTCAGTTCCTCAGGGTGTCTGGGTCTCTGTGTCTCAGTGTCTCAGGATCTCAGGATCTCTGAGTCACTGCGTGCCTGGGTCTTAGTGTCTCAGCGTCTCATGGTCTCTGGATGTCTGGTTCTCTGGGTCTCTTGGTCTGTTGATCTCACTGTCTCTGTGTCTCAGAGTCTCTGTGTCTCTGGGTAACTGGGTCTCAGTGTCACAGTGTCTCAGTGTCTCAGGGTCTCAGTGTCTCAGGGTCTCTGGTTCCCTCGGTCCCAGGGTCTCAGTGTCTCAGTGTCTCAGGGTCTCTGTGTCGCTGTGTCTCAGGGTCTCAGTGTCTCAGGGTCTCAGGGTCTCAGTGTCTCAGTGTCTCAGGGGCTCTGGGCCTCAGTGCCTCAGTGCCTCAGTGTCTCAGGGTTCAGTGTCTCTGGGTCTCAGGGCTCAGTGTCTCAGTGCCTGAGGGTTTCTGCGTCTCTGTGGCTCAGTGTCTCAGGGTCTCTGGGTCTCAGGATCCCAGTTCCTCAGGGTCTCAGTGCCGCAGTGTCTCAGTGTCTCAGGATCTCAGTGTCTCACTGCCTCAGGGTCTCAGTTTCTCAGGGCCTCAGTGTCTAAGGGTCTCAGTGTCTCAGGGTCTCAGGGTCTCAGTGTCTCAGGGTGTCAGGGCCTCTGGGTCTCAGGGTCTCAGGGTCTTAGGGTCTCAGGGTCTCAGGGTCTCAGGGCCTCTGGGTCTCAGGGTCCCTGGATCTCTCATTCTCAGGGTTTCTGGGTCTCAGTGTATCAGTTTTCTCAGGGTCTCAGTGTCTCTGGGTCTCATGGACACAGTCTCTCAGTGTCTCAGGGTCTCTCGTTCCCTGGGTCCCAGGGTCTCAGTGTCTCAGTGTGTCATTGTCTCAGGTTCTCAGTGTCTCATTTTCTCAGGGTCTCTCGGCTTCAGGGTTTTCAGTGTCTCAGTGTCTCAGGGTCTCATGGTCACATTGTGTCAGTGCCTCAGGGTCTCAGTTTCTCAGTGTCTCAGAGTGTCAGGGACTCAGAGTTTCAGTGTCTCAGGGGCTCAGGGCCTCAGTGCCTCTGTGTCTCAGTGTCTCCGTGTCTCCGGGCTCAGTGTCTCTGTGTCTCAGGGTCTCAGTGTCTCAGTGTCTCAGGGTCTGTGGGTCTCAGGGTCTCAGTGTCTCAGTGTCACAGTGTCTCAGTGTCTCAGGGTCTCAGCGTCTCAGGGTCTCGGGGTCTCTGGATCTCTGGTTCTCTGGGTCTCTTGGTCTGTGGGTCTCACTGTCTCTGTGTCTCAGGGTCTCTGTTTCTCTGGGTCTCTGGGTCTCAGTTCCTCAGGGTGTCTGGGTCTCTGTGTCTCAGTGTCTCAGAGTCTCAGGATCTCAGGATCTCTGAGTCACTGCGTGCCTGGGTCTTAGTGTCTCAGCGTCTCATGGTCTCTGGATGTCTGGTTCTCTGGGTCTCTTGGTCTGTTGATCTCACTGTCTCTGTGTCTCAGAGTCTCTGTGTCTCTGGGTAACTGGGTCTCAGTGTCACAGTGTCTCAGTGTCTCAGGGTCTCAGTGTCTCAGGGTCTCTGGTTCCCTCGGTCCCAGGGTCTCAGTGTCTCAGTGTCTCAGGGTCTCTGTGTCGCTGTGTCTCAGGGTCTCAGTGTCTCAGGGTCTCAGGGTCTCAGTGTCTCAGTGTCTCAGGGGCTCTGGGCCTCAGTGCCTCAGTGCCTCAGTGCCTCAGTGTCTCAGGGTTCAGTGTCTCTGGGTCTCAGGGCTCAGTGTCTCAGTGCCTGAGGGTTTCTGCGTCTCTGTGGCTCAGTGTCTCAGGGTCTCTGGGTCTCAGGATCCCAGTTCCTCAGGGTCTCAGTGCCGCAGTGTCTCAGTGTCTCAGGATCTCTGTGTCTCACTGCCTCAGGGTCTCAGTTTCTCAGGGCCTCAGTGTCTCAGGGTCTCAGTGTCTCAGGGTCTCAGGGTCTCTGTGTATCAGTGTCTCAGGGTCTCAGTGTCTCAGGGTCTCAGTCTCTCTGGGCCTCTGGGACTCAGGGAATCAGGGTCTCAGAGTCTCAGCTCTCAGTGTCTCAGTGTCTCAGGGTCTCAGTGTCTCAATGTCTCAGTGTCTCAGGGTCTCAGTATCTCAGTGTCTCAGGGTCTCAGTGTCGCACGGTCTCAGTGCTCAGGGTCTCTGGGTCTCAGTTTGTCATGGTTTCAGGGTCTCTGTGTCTCAGTGTCTCAGGGTCTCTGGGTCACTGCGTGTCTGGGTCTCAGTGACTCTGGGTGTCAGTGCCTCAGGGTCTCTGGGTCTATGGCTCTCAGGGACTCTGGGTCTCTGGGTCTCAGTTTGTCATGGTTTCAGGGTCTCTGTGTCTCAGTGTCTCAGGGTCTCTGGGTCACTGCGTGTCTGGGTCTCAGTGACTCTGGGTGTCAGTGCCTCAGGGTCTCTGGGTCTATGGCTCTCAGGGACTCTGGGTCTCTGGGTCTCAGTGTCTCAGGGTCTCAGGGTTTCAGGGTCGCAACGTCTCTGTGCCTCAATGTCTCTGTCCCAGTGTCTCGGTGTCTCTGTGTCTCAGGGTCTCCGGGTCTCAGGGTCTCTGCATCTCTGGTCCTTTGGGTCTCTGGGTCTCTGTGCCTCAGTGTCTCAGTCTCTCAGGGTCTCAGTCTCTCAAGGTCTCAGTGTCTCTGGGTCTCAGGGGCTCATGGTCACAGTCTCTCAGTGTCTCAGTGTCTCAAGGTCTCTGGTTCCCTGGGTCGGAGGGTCTCAGTGTGTCATTGTCTCAGGTTCTCAGTGTCTCATTTTCTTAGGGTCTCTGTGTCTCAGGATCTCAGTGTCTCAGTGTCTCAGGGTCTCACGGTTACATTGTCTCAGTGTCTCTTGGTCTCAGGGTCTCAGCTTCTCAGGGTCTCTGGGTCTCAGTTTCTCAGTGTCTCAGAGTCTCAGGGACTCAGAGTCTCAGTGTCTCAGGGTCTCAGGGCCTCAGTGCCTCTGTGTCTCAGGGTCTCAGTGTCTCAGGGCCTCAGTGTCTCCATGTCTCCGTGTCTCAGGGTCTCAGTGTCTCAGTGTCTCAGTGTCTCCCTGTCTCAGGGTCTCAGTGTCTCAGGGTCTCAGCGTCTCAGTGTCTCAGCTTCTCAGTGTCTCAGTGTTTCAGTTTTTCAGGGTTTCAGTGGCTCAGTGTTTCAGGGTCTCAGGGTCTCAGGGTTTCAGGGTCTCTGGGTCTCTGGATCTCTGGTTCTCACAGTCTCTGGGTCTCAGTGTCTCAGTTTCTCAGTGTCTCAGTGTCTCAGGGTCTCATTTTCTCAGGGTCTCTGGGTATCAGGGTGTCAGGGTCTCAGGGTTTCAGGGTTGCAGCGTCTCAATGTCTCAGTGTCTCAGTGCCACAGGGTCTCAGTGTCTCAGGGTCTCTGGTTCTCTTGGTCTCAGGGTCTCTGCTTCTCAGGGTCTCAGAGTCTCAGTGTATCAGTGTCTCCGGGTCTCAGTGTCTCATGTTCTCAGTCTCTCTGTGTCTCAGTGTCTCAGGGATTCAGGGTCTCAGAGTCTCAGCTCTCAGTGTCTCAAGTTCTCAGTGTCTCAGTGTTTCAGGGGGTCAGTGTCTCAGGGTCTCCGGGTCTCAGTGTCTCAGGGTCTCAGTTTCACTGGGTCTCTGGGTCTCAGGGTCTGAGGGTTTCAGGGTTGCAGTGTCTCAATGTCCCAGTGTCTCAGGGTCTCAGTGTCTCAGCGTCTGAGGGTCTCTGGGTCTCTGTGTCTCTGTATCTCAGGGTCTCTGGGTCTCAGGGTCTCTTGGTCTGTTGGTCTCACTGTCCCTGTGTCTCTGGGTCTCTGGGTCTCTGGGTCTCAGTTTCTCAGGGTCTCTGTGTCTCTAGATCTCAGTGTCTCAGAGTCTCAGCTCTCAGTTTCTCAGGGTCTCAGTGTCTCAATGTCTTAGGGTTACAGTGTCTCATGTCTCAGTATCTCAGGTTCTCAGTGTCTCAGGGTCCCAGTGTCTCTGTGTCTCTGGGTCCCTGGGTCTCGGGGTCTCTGTGTCTCAGTGTCTCAGGGTCACAGTGTCTCTGTGTCTCACTGTCTCAATGTCTAAGTGTCTCAGGGTCTCAGTGTCTCTGGGTCTCTGGGTCTCGGTGTCTCAGGGTCTCCGGGTCTCTGGGTCTCTGTGTCTTTGGGTCTCAGTGTCTCATTTTCTCAGTGTCTCAGGGTCTCAGTGTCTCAGTGTCACAGGGTCTCAGTGTCTCAGGGTCTCTGGCTGTCTGGTTCTCTGGGTTTCAGGGTCTCTGAGTCTCTGGTTCTCGGTGTCTCAGGGTCTCAGGGTCTCTGGGTCTCATTGTCAGATTGTCTGTGGATAACTGGGTCTCAGAGTCTCTGGGTCTCTGGGGCTCTGCGTCTTAGTGTCTCAGTGTCTCTGGGTCTCTGGGTTTCTGGGTCTCAGGGTCTCTGGGTCTCTGGGTCCCAGGATCTCTGGGTCCCTGGATCTCAGTGTCCATGGGTCTCAGTGTTTCAGTTTCTCAGGGTCTCTTTTTCTCTGGGTCTCAATGTCTCAGTGTCTCTGGGTCTCAGTTTCTCATGGTCTCAGTGTCCCTGTGTCTCTGTGTCTCAGTGTCTCAGTGACTCAGTGTCACAGTGTCTCAGGGCCTTTGTGTCTCAGTATCTCAGGGTCTCAGGATCTCAGTGTCTCAGGGTCTCTGGGTCTCAGAGTCTCAAAGTCTCAGTCTCTCAGTGTCTCAGGGTCTCATTGTCTCAATGTCTCAAGGTCTCTTGGTCTCTGGGTCACTGGGTCTCAGGGTCTCTGGGTCACTGGGTCTATGTGTCTCAGTGTCTCACTGTGTCAGGGTCATTGGGTCTCTGGGTCTCTGTGTCTCAGTGTTGGAAGGTCACAGGGTCTCTGAGTCTCTGGGTCCCTGTGTCTCAGTGACTCAGGGTCTCTGGGTCTTTGTGTATCAGTGTCTCTGTTTCTGTGGGTCTCTGGGTCTCACTGTCTCAAAGTCTCAGTCTCTCGGTGTCTCCGGGTCTCTAGGTCTCAATGTCTAAGGGTTTCAGTGTCTCAGGCTCTCTGGGTGTGTGTGTCCTCGTGTCTCAGTGTCTCTGGGTCTGAGTGTCTCAGGGTCTTCGGGTCTCAGGGTCTCTTAGTCTCTGGGTCACTGGGTCTCAGTGTCTCAGGTTCTCTGAGTCTCTGGGTCCCTGTGTCTGAGTGCCTCAGTGTCTCAGTGTCTCTGGGTCTCTGGGTCTCAGTGTCACAATGGCTCTGGGTCTCTGGGTCTCAGTGTCTCAAAGTCTCAGTCCCTCAGTGTCTCAGGGTCTATGGGTCTCTGGGTCTCTGGACTCTGTGTCTCAGTGTCTCATGGTTTCAGTGTCTCAGGGTCTCAGTGTCTCAGGGTCTCAAGTTCTCTCGGTCTCTGGGTCACTGGGTCTCAGGGTCTCTGGGACACTGGGTCTATGTGTCTCAGTATCTTAATGTCTCAGGGTCATTGGGTCTCTGGGTGTCTGTGTCTCAGTGTCTCACTGTCTCAAGGTCTCAGGGCCTCTGAGTCTCTGGGTCCCTGTTTCTCAGTGTCTCAGTGACACAGGGTCTCTGGGTCTCTGGGCCTCAGTGTCTCAAAGTCTCAGTCTCTCAGTGTCTCAGGTCCTCTGGGTCTATGGGTCTCAGTGTCTCATGTCTCAGGGTCTCACTGTCTCAGTGTCTCAAGGTCTCTGGGTCACTGGGTCACTGGGTCTCAGGATCTCTGTGTCACTGGGTCTATGTGTCTCAGTGTCTCAGGGTCATTGGGTCTCTGGGCCTCTGTGTCTCAGTGTCTCAAGGTCTCAGAGTCTCTGAGTCTCTGTGTCCCTGTGTCTCAGTGTCTCTGTGACTCTGGGTCTCTGGGTCTCTGTGTCACAGAGTCTCAGTGTCTCTGGGTCTGTGGGTCTCTGGGTTTCAGTGTCTCAAAGTCTCAGTTTCTCTGTGTCTCCAGGTCCCTGGGTCTCTGGGTCTCTGCTCTCTGTGTCTCAGTGTCTCAGGGTTTCAGTGTCTCAGGATCTGTGTCCCTGTGTCTCAGTGTCTCTGTGACTCTATGTCTCTGGGTCTCTGTGTCGCAGAGTCTCAGTGTCTCTGGGTCTGTGGGTCTTTGGGTTTCAGTGTCTCAAAGTCTCAGTTTCTCTGTGTCTCCAGTTCCCTGGGTCTCTGGGTCTCTGCTCTCTGTGTCTCAGTGTCTCAGGGTTTCAGTGCATCAGGATCTCTGGGTCTCTGTGTCCCAGTGTCTCAGTGTTTCTGGGTTTCAGTGTCTCAGTGTCTCAGGGTTTCAGGGTCTCTTGGTCTCAGTGTCCCAGTGTCTCAGTGTCTCTGGGTCTCAGTGTCTCAGTGTCTCAGGGTTTCAGGCTCTTTTGGTCTCTGGGTCTCTGGGTCTCAGTGTCTCTGGGTCACTGGGTCTATGTGTCTCAGTGTCTCATTGTCTTAGTGTCTCTAGGTCTCTTGGTCTCAGTGTCACAGTGTCTCAAGATCTCAGGACCTCTGAGTCTCTGGGTCCCTGTGTCTCAGTGTCTCTGGGTCCCTGGGTCTCAGGTTCTCAGGGTCTCTTGGTCTCTGGATCTCTGGGTCTCAGTGTCTCACTGTCTCAGGGTCTCAGTGTCTCAAAGTCTCAGTGCCTCAGGGTCTATGGGTCTAAGGGTCTCTTGTGTCTCTGTGTCTCAGTGTCTCAGGGTCTCTAGGTCTCTGTGTCTTAGGGTCTCAGCGTCTCTCGGTCTCTGAGTCTCTGTGTCTCAGGGTCTTGGTGTCTCTGTGTCACTGCATCTCTGGTTTTCTGGGTCTCTTGGTCTCTGGGTCACTGTGTCACAGGTTCACAGGGCCTCTTGGTCACAGTGTCTCAGGGTCTATGGGTCTCGGTGTCTCTGGGTCTCATTTTACAATGTCTCAGTGCCTCAGGGTCTCAATGTCTCAGTGTCTCAGGGTCTCTGGGTCTCTGCGTCTGCGGGTCTGTGGGTCTCTGATCTCAGTGTCTCAGGGTCTCGTGGTCTCGGGGTCTCTGAGTCTCTGGGTCTTTGGGTCTCAGTATCTCTGGGTCTCAGGGTCTCTTGGTCTCTGCGTTTCATTTTCTCAGGGTCTCTGCCTCTCTGGGTCTCAGTGTCTCAGGGTCTCTGGGCTTCTGTGTCTCAGGGTTTCAGGATATCTGGGTCTCTGGGACTCAAGGTCTCAGCGTCTCACGGTCTCTGGGTCCCTTCGGTCTCAATGTCTCGGTGTCTCAGGGTCTCTGGGTCACTGGGACTCTGGGTCTCAATGTCTCAGGGTCTGTGGGTCTCTGGGACTCAGTATCTCAGTGTCAGAATGTCTCAGGGTCACTGGGTCTCTCGGCCTCAGTGTCTCAGGGTCTCAGTGTCCAAACGTCTCAGGGTCTCTGGGTTTCTGTGTGTCAATGTCTTAGTGTCCCAATGCCTCAGCTTCTCTGGGTCTCTGGGTCTCAGTGTCTCAGTGCCTCAGGGCCTCACTGTCTCAGGATCTCAGGGCCTCTGGGTCACTGTGTCTCAGGGTCTCAGGGCCGTTGGGTCTCAGGGTCTCAGTATCTCAGGGCCTCTAGGTCTGAGGGTCTCAGGGTCTCAGGGTCTCTGGGTCTCTGGGTCTCAGTGTCTTATGGTCTCAGGGCCTCTGGGTCTCAGGGTCTCTGAGTCTCAATGTCTCAGTGTCTCAGTGCCTCAGTGTCTCAATGTATCTGGGTCTCTGTGTCTTAGTGTCTCAATGTCTCAGAGTCTCCGTGTCTCAATGTCTCAGCGTCTCAGTGTCTCAATGTCTCAGGGTCTCAGTGTCTGTGGGTCTCTGTGTCTCAGTGTCTCAATGTCTCTGGGACTGTGGGTCTCAGTGTCTCAGTGTCTCAATGTATCAGGGTCTCTGTGTCTCAGGGTCTCTGTGTCTCAGTGTCTCAATGTCTCAGTGTCTCAGTGTCTCTGTGTCTCAATGTCTCAGGGACTCTGGGTCTCAGGGTCTCTGGGTCTCAGGGTCTCTGAGTCTCAATGTATCAGGGTCTCTGGGTCTCAGGATGTCTGGGTCTCTGAGACCCAGAGACCCTGAGGCTTTGAGACACTGAGACACAAAGACCCAGAGACCCAGAGACAGCGAGACCCTGAGACCCAGAGACACTGACACATTGAGACACTGAGATACAGAGACCCAGAGACGGTGAGACACTGAGACCCAGAAAAGCGGAGAGCATGAGACACTGAGACACAGAGATTCCAGAGGCACTGAGACACAGAGTCCCAGAGACCCAGAGATGGTGAGACACTGAGCCACTGAGACCCAGAGACCCAGAGACACAGAGAGCATGAGACTTTGAGACCCTGAAACACAGACACAGAGACCTTGAGACCCAGAGACCCAGAGGCATTGAGACACTGAGACACAAAGACCCAGAGACCCAGAGAAACCGAGACCCTGAGACCCAGAGACACTGACACATTGAGACACTGAGATACAGAGACCCAGAGACGGTAAGACACTGAGACACTGAGACCCAGAGACCCTGAGAACCAGAGACACAGAGAAACAGAGACCCTGAGACACAGAGACATTGAGACTCTGAGACACTGAGACACTGTGACACTGAGACACTGAGACAAAGATACACTGAGACACTGAGACATAGAGACACAGAGACAGTGAGACACTGAGACACAGGGACACTGAGACACAGAGACACTGAGACACTGAGGCTCAGAGACACTGAGACCAAGACACAGAGAGATACAGAGACTCTGAGACACTGAGACACTGAGACTCTGAGACACTGAGACACAGAGACATTGAGACTCTGAGATACTGAGGCACTGAGACACTGAGACACTGAGACACTGAGACATAGAGACACAGAGATAGTGAGACACTGAGGCTCAGAGACACTGAGACCAAGAGACAGAGAGATATGGAGACTCTGAGACACTGAGACACTGAGGCACAGAGACACTGAAACACTGAGACACTGAGACACAGAGACACTGAGACACAGACACACTGAGACACTGAGACACAGGGACACTGAGACACAGAGACACTGAGACACCGAGACACTGAGACACTGAGGGACAGAGACACTGAGACACTGAGACTCTGAGACACAGAGACACTGAGACACACAGACACTGAGACACAGAGACACTGAGACATTGAGGCTCTGAGACACTGAGACACTGCGACACTGAGACACTGAGACACTGAGACACTGAGACATAGAGACACAGAGACAGTGAGACACTGAGACACAGGGACACTGAGACACAGAGACACTGAGACACTGAGGCTCAGAGACACTGAGACCAAGACACAGAGAGATACAGAGACTCTGAGACACAGAGACACTGAGGCACAGAGACTCTGAGACACTGAGACACTGAGACACAGAGACATTGAGACTCTGAGATACTGAGACACTGAGACACTGAGACACTGAGACATAGAGACACAGAGATAGTGAGACACTGAGACACTGAGACACAGAGACACTGAGACACTGAGACATAAAGACACAGAGATAGTGAGACACTGAGGCTCAGAGACACTGAGACCAAGAGACAGAGAGATACGGAGACTCTGAGACACTGAGACACTGAGGCACAGAGACTCTGAAACACTGAGACACTGAGACACAGAGACACTGAGACAGAGAGACACTGAGACACAGAGACACAGAGACGCTGAGAAACTGAGACTCCGAGACACTGAGACAATGAGACTCTGAGACACAGAGACACTGGGACACTGAGACACTGAGACCAAGAGACACAGGGACACTGAGACATTGAGACACAGAGACACTGAGACTCTGAGATACTGAGACACTGAGGCACAGAGACAAAGAGACACTGAGACACTGAGGCTCAGAGACACTGAGACCAAGAGACAGAGAGATACGGATACTCTGAGACACTGAGACT
This sequence comes from Carcharhinus amblyrhynchos, assembly GCF_965287045.1. NCBI lineage: Eukaryota > Metazoa > Chordata > Chondrichthyes > Carcharhiniformes > Carcharhinidae > Carcharhinus > Carcharhinus amblyrhynchos. Next base: position 515,832 of record NW_027649802.1, on the reverse strand, counting down.
CTGACACACTGAGACTCAGAGACACTGAGGCACAGAGACACTGAGTCAAAGAGACACAGAGACAATGAGACTCTGAGACACTGAGACACTGAGGCACAGAGACACTGAGAATCTGAGACACTGAGACACTGAGACACTGAGACACAGAGACACAGAGACACTGAGACTCTGAGACACTGAGGCACTGAGACACTGAGACACAGAGACACTGAGACACTGAGGCACAGAGACACTGAGACACTGACACACAGAGACACAGAGACACAGAGACACTGAGACTCTGAGACACTGAGGCACTGAGACACTGAGACACAGAGACACTGAGACACTGAGGCACAGAGACACTGAGACACTGAGACACAGAGACACTGAGACACTGAGGCACAGAGACACTGAGACACAGAGACACAGAGGCACTGAGACTCTGAGACTCTGAGACATTGAGACACAGACACACAGAGACACTGAGACTCTGAGACACTGAGGCACAGAGACACTGAGACACTGAGGCAGAGAGACACTGAGACCAAGACACACAGAGGCACTGAGACTCTGAGACTCTGAGACACTGAGACAAAGACACACAGAGACACTGAGACTCTGAGACACTGAGGCACAGAGACACAGAGACACTGAGACACAGAAACATTGAGACTCTGAGACACTGAGACACTGCAACACTGAGACACTGAGACACTGAGACATAGAGACACAGAGACAGTGAGACACTGAGACACAGGGACACTGAGACACAGAGACACTGAGACACTGAGGCTCAGAGACACTGAAACCAAGACACAGAGAGATACAGAGACTCTGAGACACAGAGACACTGAGGCACAGAGACTCTGAGACACTGAGACACTGAGACACAGAGACATTGAGACTCTGAGATACTGAGACACTGAGACACTGAGACACAGAGACACTGAGAAACTGAGACATAGAGACACAGAGATAGTGAGACACTGAGACACAGAGACACTGAGACACTGAGACATAGAGACACAGAGATAGTGAGACACTGAGGCTCAGAGACACTGAGACCAAGAGACAGAGAGATACGGAGACTCTGAGACACTGAGACACTGAGCAACAGAGACTCTGAAACACTGAGACACTGAGACAAAGAGACACTGAGACAGAGAGACACTGAGACACAGAGACACAGAGACGCTGAGAAACTGAGACTCCGAGACACTGAGACAATGAGACTCTGAGACACAGAGACAGTGAGACATTGAGACTCTGAGACTCGGAGGCACTGAGACACTGAGACACAGAGACACTGAGGCACTGAGACAATGAAACTCGGAGACACTGAGGCGCAGAGACACTGAGACTCTGAGACACTGAGACAATGAAACTCGGAGACACTGAGACACTGAGACACTGAGACACAGAGAAACAGAGGCACAGAGACACTGAGACACTAAGACACAGAGACACTGAGACACTGAGACACTGAGAATCTGAGACACTGAGACACAGAGACGCTGAGACACTGAGACTCTGAGACACTGAGACACAGAGACACTGAGACTCTGAGACATTGAGACACTGAGGCACTGAGATACAGAGACACTGAGACACTGAGACACAGAGACACTGAGACCAAGAGACACAGAGACACTGAGACATTGAGTCACAGAGACACTGAGTCTCTGAGACACTGAGGCACTGAGATACAGAGACACTAAGACACAGGGACACAGAGACACTGAGACAAAGAGACTCTGAGACACTGCGGCACAGAGACAAAGAGACACAGATTCACTGAGACACTGAGACACAGAGACACTGAGACACAGAGACTCTGAGACACTGAGACACAGAGACATTGAGACTCTGAGACACTGAGGCACAGAGACACAGAGACACTGAGACACTGAGACACAGAGACACGGAGACACAGGGACGCTGAGACACAGAGGCACTGAGACACAGAGACACTGACACACAGAGACATTGAGACTCTGAGACACTGAGGCACAGAGACACAGAGACACCGAGATACTGAGACACAGAGACACTAAGACACTGAGACACAGGGACACTGAGACACAGAGGCACTAAGACACTGAGACACTGAGACACAGAGACATTGAGACTCTGAGACACTGAGGCACAGAGACACAGAGGCACAGAGACACAGAGACTCTGAGACACTGAGACACAGAGAAATTGACACTCTGAGACACTGAGACACTGAGGCACAGAGACACAGAGACACAGAGACACTGACACACAGAGACACTAAGACACTGAGACACAGGGACATTGAGACACAGAGACATTGAGACTCAGGGAAATTGAGACACAGAGACACTGAGACACCGAGACACTGAGGCTCTGAGGCACAGAGACACTGAGACACTGAGACACAGAGACACTGAGACACTGAGACACTGAGAATCTGAGACACTGAGACACAGAGACGCTGAGACACTGAGACTCTGAGACACGGAGACACAGAGATACTGAGACACAGAGACACTGAGACTCTGAGACATTGAGACACTGAGGCACTGAGGCACTGAGATACAGAGACACTGAGACACTGAGACACTGACACACAGAGACATTGAGACTCTGAGACACTGAGACACTGAGGCACAGAGACACAGAGACACCGAGATACTGAGACACAGAGACACTGAGACACTGAGACTCTGAGACACTGAGACACTGAGACACACAGACACTGAAACACTGAGACAATGAGGCACTGAGACACTGAGACACTGCGGCACAGAGACAAAGAGACACTGAGACAGAGAGACACTGAGATACAGAGACACAGAGACGCTTAGAAACTGAGACTCCGAGACACTGAGACACTGAGACTCTAGACTCGGAGGCACTGAGAGACTGAGACACAGAGACACTGAGGCGCAGAGGCACTGAGACACAGAGTTACTGAGTCTCTGAGGCACTGAGACAATGAAACTCGGAGACACTGAGACACTGAGACACTTAGACACAGAGACACAGAGGCACAGAGACACAGAGGCACTGAGACTCTGAGACACTGAGGCACTGAGGCACAGAGACACTGAGACACTGAGACACAGAGACACTGAGACACTGAGAATCTGAGGCACTGAGGCACAGAGACACTGAGACTCTGAGAAACGGAGACACTGAGACTCTGAGACACTGAGACACTGAGGCACTGAGACACAGAGACACTGAGACACTGAGACACTGAGACTCAGAGACACTGAGACACAGAGACACTGAGACACTGAGACACAGAGACACTGAGACACTGAGAATCTGAGACACTGAGACACTGAGACACTGAGACTCTGAGACACTGAGGCACTGAGACACTGAGACTCTGAGACACTGAGACACTGAGGCACTGAGACACAGAGACACTGAGACACGGAGGCACAGAGACACTGAGACCAAGACACACAGAGACACTGAGACACTGAGACATTGAGACAATGAGATTCTGAGACACTGAGACATTGAGACACAGACACACTGAGACACTGAGACTCTGAGATACTGAGACACTGAGGCACAGGGACACTGAGACACTGAGGCACAGAGACACTGAGACACTGAGACACTGAGACTCTGACACATTGAGACACTGTGACACTGAGACACACAGACACTGAAACACTGAGACAATGAGGCACAGAGACACTGAGACACAGGGACACAGAGAAAATGAGACACAGAGACATTGAGTGTCTGAGACACTGAGACACTGAGGCACAGAGACACTGTGACACTGAGGCTCAGAGACACTGAGACCAAGAGACACAGAGACGCTGAGACTCTGAGACACTGAGACACTGAGGCACAGAGACACAGAGACACTGAGACACTGAGGCTCAGAGACACTGAGACCAAGAGACAGAGAGATACGGGGACTCTGAAACACTGAGACACTGAGGAACAGAAACACTGAGGCACTGAGACTCTGAGACAATGAGACTCTGAGACATTGAGACACTGAGAAACTGAGGCCCAGAGACAAAGAGACACTGAGACACTGAGGCACAGAGACACTGCGTCAAAAAGACACAGAGACACTGAGACACTGAGATACTGAGACACTGAGACACAGAGACACTGAGACACTGAGGCACAGAGACACTGAGACCAAGAAACACAGAGACACTGAGACTCTGAGACACTGAGACACTGAAACACAGACACAGGGAGACACTGAGACTCTGAGACACGGAGGCACAGAGACACAGAGACACTGAGACACAGAGACACTAAGACACTGAGACACAGGGACACTGAGATACAGAGGCACTGAGACACTGAGACACTGAGACACAGAGACATTGAGACACTGAGTCACAGAGAAACTGAGACACAGAGGCACTGAGACACTGAGACACAGAGACACAGAGACACTGAGACACTGAGACACTGAGATTCTGAGACACTGAGACTCAGATACACTGAGACACAGAGACACAGAGACACGGAGAAACTGAGATTCTGAGACACTGAGGCAATGAGACTCTGAGACACTGAGACACTGAGACTCGGAGGCACTGAGACACTGAGACACAGAGACACTGAGGCACAGAGGTACAGAGACACAGAGTTACTGAGTCTCTGACACACTGAGACAATGAAACTCGGAGACACTGAGACACTGAGGCACAGAGGCACTGAGACCAAGAGACAGAGAGACACTGAGACTCTGAGACACTGAGGCACAGGGACACAGAGACACTGAGACACAGAGACATTGAGACTCTGAGACACTGAGACACTGAGACACAGACACACTGAGACACTGAGACTCTGAGACACTGAGGCACAGAGACACAGAGACACTGAGACACTGAGATACAGAGACATTGAGAATCTGAGACACTGAGACACAGCGACACTGAGACACTGAGACACTGAGACATAGAGACACAGAGACAGTGAGACACTGAGACACCGGGACACTGAGAAACAGAGACACTGAGACACTGAGGCTCAGAGACACTGAGACCAATGCACAGAGAGATACGGAGACTCTGAGACACTGAGACACTGAGGCACAGAGACTCTGAGACACTGAGACACAGAGATATTGAGACTCTGAGACACCGAGACACTGAGACACTGAGACATAGAGACACAGAGACAGTGAGACACTGAGGCTCAGAGACACTGAGACCAAGAGACAGAGAGGTACGAATACTCTGTGACACTGAGACACTGAGGCACAGAGACACTGAGACACAGAGACACTGAGACACTGGGACACTGAGACACTGAGACACAGAGACAATGAGACACTGAGACACCGAGACACTGAGACACGAAGGCACAGAGACACTGAGACACTGGGACTCTGAGACACTGAGACACACAGACACTGAGACACAGAGACTCTGAGACACTGAGACACTGAGGCACAGAGACACAGAGATACTGAGACACTGACACACAGAGACACTAAGACACTGAGACACAGGGACACTGAGACACAGAGGCACTAAGACACTGAGACAGTGTGACACAGAGACATTGAGACTCTCAGGCACTGAGACACTGAGGCACAGAGACACAGAGACACAGAGACACAGAGACTCTGAGACACTGAGACACTGAGACACAGAGACATTGACACTCTGAGACACTGAGACACTGAGGCACGGAGACACAGAGACACTGACACACAGAGACACTAACACTGAGACACAGGGACATTGAGACACAGAGGCACTGAGACACTGAGACACTGAGACACAGAGACATTGAGATTCTGAGACACTGAGACACTAAGGCACAGAGACACAGAGACACTGAGACACAGAGACACTGAGACACAGGGAAATTGAGACACAGAGACACTGAGACACCGAGACACTGAGACACCGAGGCACAGAGACACTGAGACACTGAGACACTGAGACACAGAGACACTGAGACAGAGAGACACTGAGATACAGAGACACAGAGACGCTGAGAAACTGAGACTCCGAGACACTGAGACACTGAGACTCTGAGACTCGGAGGCTCTGAGACACTGAGACACAGAGACACTGAGGCGCAGAGGCACTGAGACACAGAGTTACTGAGTCTCTGAGGCACTGAGACAATGAAACTCGGAGACACTGAGACACTGAGACACTTAGACACAGAGACACAGAGGCACAGAGACACAGAGACACTGAGACTCTGAGACACTGAGGCACTGAGGCACAGAGACACTGAGACACTGAGACACAGAGACACTGAGACACTGAGAATCTGAGACACTGAGACACAGAGACACTGAGACACTGAGACTCTGAGAAACGGAGACACTGAGACTCTGAGACACTGAGACACTGAGGCACTGAGACACAGAGACACTAAGACACTGAGGCACAGAGACACTGAGGCACAGAGACACTGAGACACTGAGAATCTGAGACACTGAGACACTGAGACACTGAGACTCTGAGACACTGAGACACTGAGGCACTGAGACACAGAGACACTGAGACACTGAGGCACAGAGACACTGAGACCAAGAGACACAGAGACACTGAGACATTGAGACAATGAGACTCTGAGACACTGAGACACAGAGACATTGAGACTCTGAGACACTGAGACACTGAGGCACAGAGACACAGAGACACTGAGACACAGAGACACTACGACACTGAGACACAGGGACACTGAGATACAGAGGCACTGAGACACTGAGACACTGAGACACAGAGACATTGAGACACTGAGTCACAGAGAAACTGAGACACAGAGGCACTGAGACACTGAGACACAGAGACATAGAGACACTGAGATTCTGAGACACTGAGACTCAGATACACTGAGACACAGAGACACAGAGACACGGAGAAACTGAGATTCTGAGACACTGAGGCAATGAGACTCTGAGACACAGAGACACTGAGACACTGAGACTCTGAGACTCGGAGGCACTGAGACACTGAGACACAGAGACACTGAGGCACAGAGGTACTGAGACACAGTGTTACTGAGTCTCTGACACACTGAGATAATGAAACTCGGAGACACTGAGACACTGAGGCACAGAGACACTGAGACCAAGAGACAGAGAGACACTGAGACACAGACACACTGAGACACTGAGACTCTGAGACACTGAGGCACAGGGACACAGAGACACTGAGACACTGAGACACAGAGACATTGAGAATCTGAGACACTGAGACACAGCGACACTGAGACACTGAGACACTGAGACACTGAGACATAGAGACACAGAGACAGTGAGACACTGAGACACCGGGACACTGAGAAACAGAGACACTGAGACACTGAGGCTCAGAGACACTGAGACCAATACACAGAGAGATACGGGGACTCTGAGACACTGAGACACTGAGGCACAGAGACTCTGAGACACTGAGACACAGAGATATTGAGACTCTGAGACACCGAGACACTGAGACACTGAGACATAGAGACACAGAGACAGTGAGACACTGAGGCTCAGAGACACTGAGACCAAGAGACAGTGAGATACGAATACTCTGTGACACTGAGACAGTGAGGCACAGAGACACTGAGACACAGAGACACTGAGACACTGGGACACTGAGACACTGAGACACAGAGACAATGAGACACTGAGGCACCGAGACACTGAGACACACAGACACTGAGACACAGAGACTCTGAGACACTGAGACACGGAGGCACAGAGACACAGAGATACTGAGACACTGACACACAGAGACACGAAGACACTGAGACACAGGGACACTGAGACACAGAGGCACTAAGACACTGAGACACTGTGACACAGAGACATTGAGACTCTCAGGCACTGAGACACTGAGGCACAGAGACACAGAGACACAGAGACACAGAGACTCTGAGACACTGAGACACAGAGACATTGACACTCTGAGACACTGAGACACTGAGTCACAGAGACACAGAGACACAGAGGCACTGACACACAGAGACACTAAGACACTGAGACACAGGGACATTGAGACACAGAGGCACAGAGACACTGAGACACTGAGACACAGAGACATTGAGACTCTGAGACACTGAGACACTAAGGCACAGAGACACAGAGACACTGAGACACAGAGACACTGAGACACAGGGAAATTGAGACACAGAGACACTGAGACACCGAGGCACAGAGACACTGAGACACTGAGACAGAGAGACACTGAGATACAGAGACACAGAGACGCTGAGAAACTGAGACTCCGAGACACTGAGACACTGAGACTCTGAGACTCGGAGGCACTGAGACACTGAGACACAGAGACACTGAGGCGCAGAGGCACTGAGCCACAGAGTTACTGAGTCTCTGAGGCACTGAGACAATGAAACTCGGAGACACTGAGACACTGAGACACTTAGACACAGAGACACAGAGGCACAGAGACACAGAGACACTGAGACTCTGAGACACTGAGGCACTGAGGCACAGAGACACTGAGACACTGAGACACAGAGACACTGAGACACTGAGAATCTGAGACACTGAGACACTGAGAATCTGAGACACTGAGACACAGAGACGCTGAGACACTGAGACTCTGAGAAACGGAGACACTGAGACTCTGAGACACTGAGACACTGAGGCACTGAGACACAGAGACACTGAGACACTGAGGCACTGAGACACAGAGACACTGAGACACCGAGGCACAGAGACACTGAGACCAAGAGACACAGAGACACTGAGACACTGAGACATTGAGACAATGAGACTCTGAGACACTGAGACATTGAGACACAGATACACTGAGACACTGGGACTCTGAGATACTGAGACACTGAGGCACAGAGACACTGAGACACTGAGACACAGAGACACTGAGACACTGAGACACTGAGACACAGAGACACTGAGACACAGAGACACAGGGACACTGAGACACAGAGACACTGAGACACTGAGACACCGAGACACCGAGACACTGAGACACCGAGGCACAGAGACACTGAGACTCTGAGACACTGAGACACAGAGACACAGAGACACAGAGACTCTGAGACACTGAGACACTGAGGCACAGAGACACTGACACACAGAGACACTAAGACACTGAGACACAGGGACATTGAGACACAGAGGCACAGAGACACAGAGACACTGAGACTCTGAGATCACGAGACACTGAGACACTGAGACACTGAGACATAGAGACACAGAGACAGTAAGACACTGAGGCTCAGAGACACTGAGACCAAGAGACAGAGAGATACGAATACTCTGAGACACTGAGACACTGAGGCACAGAGACACTGAGACACTGAGACACAGAGACACTGAGACACTGAGACACAGAGACACTGAGACACAGAGACACAGGGACACTGAGACACAGAGACACTGAGACACTGAGACACCGAGACACTGAGACACTGAGACACCGAGGCACAGAGAAACTGAGACACTGAGTCTCTGAGACACTGAGACACTGAGACACACAGACACTGAGACACAGAGACTCTGAGACACTGAGACACTGAGGCACAGAGACACTGAGACACTGAGACTCTGAGACTCTGAGACACTGAGACACACAGACACTGAGACACAGAGACTCTGAGACACTGAGACACTGAGGCACATAGACACTGAGATACTGAGACACAGAGACACTAAGACACTGAGGTACAGGGACACTGAGACAGAGAGGCACTAAGACACTGAGACACTGCGACACCGAGACATTGAGATTCTGAGACACTGAGACACTGAGACACTGAGGCACAGAGACACAGAGACTCTGAGACACTGAGACACTGAGACACTGAGGCACAGAGACACTGAGTCAAAGAGACACAGAGACACTGAGACACTGAGACACAGGGACATTGAGACACAGAGGCACAGAGACACTGAGACATTGAGCCTCTGAGACACCGAGACACTGAGGCACAGAGACACAGAGACATTGAGACACAGAGACACTAAGACACTGAGACACAGGGACATTGAGACACAGAGGCACTGAGACACTGAGACACTGAGACACTGAGACATTGAGACTCTGAGACACTGAGACACTAAGGCACAGAGACACAGAGACACTGAGACACAGACACCCTGAGACACTGAGACTCTGAGACACTGAGACACTGAGACACAGAGACACAGAGTCACCGAGACACTTAGAATCTGAGACACTGAGACACAGAGACACTGAGACTCTGAGACACTGAGACACTGAGACACAGAGACACAAAGACACTGAGACTCTGAGACACTGAGACACTGAGACACAGAGACACTGAGAAACTGAGGCACTGAAACCAAGGGACACAGAGACACTGAGACACTGAGACACTGAGACACAGACACCCTGAGACACTGAGACTCTGAGACACTGAGGCACAGAGACACAGAGACACTGAGACACTGAGTCTCAGAGACACTGAGACCAAGAGACACAGAGACACTGAGACTCTGAGACACTGAGACACTGAGGCACAGATACACTGAGACACTGAGACTCGAAGACACTGAGACACAGAGACAATGAGACTCTGAGACACTGAGACACTGAGACACAGAGACACTGAGACACTGAGGCACAGAGACACTGAAACCAAGAGACACAGAGACATTGAGACATTGAGACACAGAGACACTGAGACTCTGAGACACTGAGACACAGACACACTGAGACTCTGAGACACTGAGACACTGAGACACTGAGGCACTGAGACACTGAGACACTGAGAATCTGAGACACTGAGGCACTGAGACACAGAGACACTGAGACACTGAGGCACAGAGACACTGAGACCAAGAGACACAGAGACACTGAGACTCTGAGACACTGAGACACTGAGACACTGAGGCACAGAGACACTGAGACACAGAGGCTCAGAGACACTGAGACCAAGAGACAGAGAGATGCAGAAACTCTGAGACACTGAGACACTGAGGCACAGAGACACAGAGACACTGAGTCTCTGAGACACTGAGACACTGAGGCACTGAGACACTGAGACACTGAGAATCTGAGACACTGAGGCACTGAGACACAGAGACACTGAGACACTGAGGCACAGAGACACTGAGACCAAGAGACACAGAGACACTGAGACTCTGAGACACTGAGACACTGAGACACTGAGACCAAGAGACAGATAGATACGGGGACTCTGAGACACTGAGACACTGAGGAACAGAAACACTGAGGGACTGAGACTCTGAGACACTGAGACTCTAAGACATTGAGACACTGTGACACTGAGTCAAAGAGACACAGAGACACTGAGACACTGAGACACTGAGGCACAGAGACACCGAGACACAGAGACACAGAGACTCTGAGACACTGAGACACTGAGACACAGAGACACTGAGATACTGAGGCACAGAGACACTGAGACTCTGAGACACTGAGACACAGACACACTGAGACACTGAGACTCTGAGACACTGAGACACAGAGACACAGAGACACTGAGGCTCAGAGACACTGAGACCAAGAGACAGAGAGATACGGAGACTCTGAGACACTGAGGCACAGAGACACTGAGACACTGAGACTCTGAGACACTGAGACACTGAGGCACAGAGACACTGAGTCAAAGAGACACAGAGACACTGAGACTCTGAGACACTGAGACACTGAGACACTGAGACACAGAGACACTGAGACACAGAGACACTAGGACACTGAGACACAGGGACACTGAGACACTGAGACACAGAGACATTGAGACTCTGAGACACTGAGGCACAGAGACACTGAGACACAGAGACAATGAGACTCTGAGACACTGAGACACTGAGACACAGATACACTGAGACACAGAGACACAGGGACACTGAGACACTGAGACACAGATACACTGAGACACAGAGACACAGGGACACTGAGACACAGAGACACTGAGACTCTGAGACTCTGAGACACTGAGACACACAGACACTGAGACACAGAGACTCTGAGACACTGAGGCACAGAGACACTGAGACACTGAGACTCTGAGACTCTGAGACACTGAGACACACAGACGCTGAGACACAGAGACTCTGAGACACTGAGACACTGAGGCACAGAGACACCGAGATACTGAGACACAGAGACACTAAGACACTGAGACACAGGGACACTGAGACACAGAGGCACTAAGACACTGAGACACTGCGACACAGAGACATTGAGATTCTGAGACACTGAGACACTGAGACACTGAGGCACAGAGACACAGAGACTCTGAGACACTGAGACACTGAGACACTGAGGCACAGAGACACTGAGTCAAAGAGACACAGAGACACTGAGACACTAAGACACTGAGACACAGGGACATTGAGACACAGAGGCACAGAGACACTGAGACACTGAGACACAGAGACATTGAGACTCTGAGACACCGAGACACTGAGGCACAGAGACACAGAGACATTGAGACACAGAGACACTAAGACACTGAGACACAGGGACATTGAGACACAGAGGCACTGAGACACTGAGACACTGAGACATTGAGACTCTGAGACACTGAGACACTAAGGCACAGAGACACAGAGACACTGAGACACAGACACCCTGAGACACTGAGACTCTGAGACACTGAGACACTGAGACACAGAGACACAGAGACACCGAGACACTTAGAATCTGAGACCAAGAGACACAGAGACACTGAGACTCTGAGACACTGAGACACTGAGACACAGAGACACTGAGAAACTGAGGCACAGAGACACTGAAACCAAGAGACACAGAGACAATGAGACACTGAGACACTGAGACACTGAGACACAGACACCCTGAGACACTGAGACTCTGAGACACTGAGACACTGAGGCGCAGAGACACAGAGACACTGAGACACTGAGGCTCAGAGACACTGAGACCAAGAGACACAGAGACACTGAGACTCTGAGACACTGAGACACTGAGGCACAGAGACACTGAGACACTGAGACTCTGAGACACAGAGACACAGAGACACCGAGACACTTAGAATCTGAGACCAAGAGACACAGAGACAATGAGACTCTGAGACACTGAGACACTGAGGCACAGAGACACTGAGTCAAAGAGACACAGAGACACTGAGACACTAAGACACTGAGACACAGGGACATTGAGACACAGAGGCACAGAGACACTGAGACACTGAGACACAGAGACATTGAGACTCTGAGACACCGAGACACTGAGGCACAGAGACACAGAGACATTGAGACACAGAGACACTGAGACACAGGGACATTGAGACACAGAGGCACTGAGACACTGAGACACTGAGACATTGAGACTCTGAGACACTGAGACACTAAGGCACAGAGACACAGAGACACTGAGACACAGACACCCTGAGACACTGAGACTCTGAGACACTGAGACACTGAGACACAGAGACACAGAGACACCGAGACACTTAGAATCTGAGACCAAGAGACACAGAGACACTGAGACTCTGAGACACTGAGACACTGAGACACAGAGACACAAAGACACTGAGACTCTGAGACACTGAGACACTGAGACACTGAGACACAGAGACACTGAGAAACTGAGGCACAGAGACACTGAAACCAAGAGACACAGAGACACTGAGACACTGAGACACAGACACCCTGAGACACTGAGACTCTGAGACACTGAGACACTGAGGCACAGAGACACAGAGACACTGAGACACTGAGGCTCAGAGACACTGAGACCAAGAGACACAGAGACACTGAGACTCTGAGACACTGAGACACTGAGGCACAGAGACACTGAGACACTGAGACTCTGAGACACTGAGACACTGAGGCACAGAGACACTGAGACACTGAGGCTCAGAGACACTGAGACCAAGAGACAGAGAGATGCAGAAACTCTGAGACACTGAGACACTGAGACACTGAGGCACAGAGACACTGAGTCAAAGAGACACAGAGACACTGAGTCTCTGAGACACTGAGACACTGAGGCACTGAGACACTGAGACACTGAGAATCTGAGACACTGAGGCACTGAGACAGAGAGACACTGAGACACTGAGGCACAGAGACACTGAGACCAAGAGACACAGAGACACTGAGACTCTGAGACACTGAGACACTGAGACCAAGAGACAGATAGATACGGGGACTCTGAGACACTGAGACACTGAGGAACAGAAACACTGAGGCACTGAGACTCTGAGACACTGAGACTCTGAGACATTGAGACATTGTGACACTGAGACACTGAGTCAAAGAGACACAGAGACACTGAGACACTGAGGCACAGAGACACCGAGACACAGAGACACAGAGACTCTGAGACACTGAGACACTGAGACACAGAGACACTGAGACCAAGAGACACAGAGACACTGAGACACTGAGACTCTGAGACACTGAGACTCTGAGACACTGAGACACAGACACACTGAGACACTGAGACTCTGAGACACTGAGACACAGAGACACAGAGACACTGAGGCTCAGAGACACTGAGACCAAGTGACAGAGAGATACGGAGACTCTGAGACACTGAGGCACAGAGACACTGAGACACTGAGACTCTGAGACACTGAGACATTGAGACACAGAGACACTGAGTCAAAGAGACACAGAGACACTGAGACTCTGAGACACTGAGACAATGAGGCACAGAGACTCTGAGACACTGAGACACAGAGACACTGAGACACTGAGAGAAAGAGACATTGAGACTCTGAGACACTGAGACACTGAGGCACAGAGACACAGAGACACTGAGACACAGAGACACTAAGACACTGAGACACAGGGACACTGAGACACTGAGACACAGAGACATTGAGACTCTGAGACACTGAGGCACAGAGACACTGAGACACAGAGACATCGAGACTCTGAGACACTGAGACACTGTGGCAGAGAGACACTGAGACACTGAGACACAGAAACATTGAGACTCTGAGACTCTGAGGCACACAGACAATGAGACACTGAGACAAAGAGACATTGATAGTCTGAGACACTGAGACACTGAGGCACAGAGACACAGAGACACTGAGACACAGAGACACTGAGACACTGAGACACAGGGAAATTGAGACACAGAGACACTGAGACACCGAGACAAAGAGACACTGAGGCACAGAGACACTGAGACACTGAGACTCTGAGACACTGAGACACAGATACAGTGAGACAGAGAGACACTGAGACACAGAGACGCTGAGAAACTGAGACTCCGAGACACTGAGACAATGAGACTCTGAGACACAGAGACACTGAGGCACAGAGTTACTGAGACTCTGAGACAATGACACACTGAGACAATGACACACTGAGACACAGAGACACTGAGACACTGTGGCACAGAGACACAGAGACACCGAGGCACAGAGACACTGAGACACTGAGACTCTGAGACACTGGGACACTGAGAAACTGAGACTCTGAGACTCTGAGGCACTGAGACACAGAGACACTGAGGCGCAGAGGCACTGAGGCACAGAGACACTGAGACACTGAGACACTGAGACACAGGGACACTGAGACACAGAGACACTGAGACACTGAGACACCGAGACACTGAGACACCGAGGCACAGAGACACTGAGACACTGAGACACTGAGACTCTGAGACACTGAGACACTGAGGCACAGAGACACAGAGATACTGAGACACAGAGACACTAAGACACTGAGACACAGGGACACTGAGACACAGAGGCACTAAGACACTGAGACACTGAGACTCTGAGACTCTGAGACACTGAGACACACAGACACTGAGACACAGAGACTCTGAGACACTGAGGCACAGAGACACTGAGACACTGAGACTCTGAGACTCTGAGACACTGAGACACACAGACACTGAGACACAGAGACTCTGAGACACTGAGACACTGAGGCACAGAGACACCGAGATACTGAGACACAGAGACACTAAGACACTGAGACACAGGGACACTGAGACACAGAGGCACTAAGACACTGAGACACTGCGACACAGAGACATAGAGATTCTGAGACACTGAGACACTGAGGCACAGAGACACAGAGACTCTGAGACACTGAGACACTGAGGCACAGAGACACTGAGTCAAAGAGACACAGAGACACTGAGACACTAAGACACTGAGACACAGGGACATTGAGACACAGAGGCACAGAGACACTGAGACACTGAGACACAGAGACATTGAGACTCTGAGACACCGAGACACTGAGGCACAGAGACACACAGACATTGAGACACAGAGACACTAAGACACTGAGACACAGGGACATTGAGACACAGAGGCACTGAGACACTGAGACACTGAGACACTGAGACATTGAGACTCTGAGACACTGAGACACTAAGGCACAGAGACACTGAGACACTGAGACACAGACACCCTGAGACACTGAGACTCTGAGACACTGAGACACAGAGACACAGAGACACCGAGACACTTAGAATCTGAGACACTGAGACACAGAGACACTGAGACTCTGAGACACTGAGACACTGAGACACTGAGACACAGAGACACAAAGACACTGAGACTCTGAGACACTGAGACACTGAGACACAGAGACACTGAGAAACTGAGGCACAGAGACACTGAAACCAAGAGACACAGAGACACTGAGACACTGAGACACTGAGACACAGACACCCTGAGACACTGAGACTCTGAGACACAGAGACACTGAGACCAAGAGACACAGAGACACTGAGACTCTGAGACACTGAGACACTGAGGCACAGAGACACTGAGACACTGAGACTCTAAGACACTGAGACACTGAGGCACAGAGACACTGAGACACTGAGGCTCAGAGACACTGAGACCAAGAGACAGAGAGATGCAGAAACTCTGAGACACTGAGACACTGAGACACTGAGGCACAGAGACACTGAGTCAAAGAGACACAGAGACACTGAGTCTCTGAGACACTGACACACTGAGGCACTGCGACACTGAGACACTGAGAATCTGAGACACTGAGGCACTGAGACACAGAGACACTGAGACACTGAGGCACAGAGACACTGAGACCAAGAGACACAGAGACACTGAGACTCTGAGACACTGAGACACTGAGACACTGAGACCAAGAGACAGATAGATACGGGGACTCTGAGACACTGAGACACTGAGGAACAGAAACACTGAGGCACTGAGACTCTGAGACACTGAGACTCTGAGACATTGAGACACTGTGACACTGAGACACTGAGTCAAAGAGACACAGAGACACTGAGACACTGAGACACAGAGACACCGAGACACAGAGACACAGAGACTCTGAGACACTGAGACACTGAGACACAGAGACACTGAGACACTGAGGCACAGAGACACTGAGACCAAGAGACACAGAGACACTGAGACACTGAGACTCTGAGACACTGGGACACTGAGAAACTGAGACTCTGAGACTCTGAGGCACTGAGACACTGAGACACAGAGACACTGAGGCGCAGAGGCACTGAGGCACAGAGACACTGAGACACTGAGACACCGAGACACAGGGACACTGAGACACAGAGACACTGAGACACTGAGACACCGAGACACTGAGACACCGAGGCACAGAGACACTGAGACACTGAGACACTGAGACACTGAGACTCTGAGACACTGAGACACTGAGGCACAGAGACACAGAGATACTGAGACACAGAGACACTAAGACACTGAGACACAGGGACACTGAGACACAGAGGCACTAAGACACTGAGACACTGAGACACAGAGACATTGAGATTCTGAGACACTGAGACACTGAGGCACAGAGACACAGAGACACAGAGACACAGAGACTCTGAGACACTGAGACACTGAGACACTGAGACATTGACACTCTGAGACACTGAGACACTGACGCACAGAGACACAGAGACACAGAGACACTGACACACAGAGACACTAAGACACTGAGACCCAGGGACATTGAGACACAGAGGCACAGAGACACTGAGACACTGAGGCACAGAGACACAGAGACACAGAGACACTGAGACTCAGAGACACTGAGACACAGAGACACTGAGACAAAGAGACACTGAGACACAGAGACACTGCGACGCAGAGACACTGAGACACTGAGACACAGAGACACGGAGACAAAGAGACACTGAGACGCAGAGACACTGAGACGCAGAGACACTGAGACACTGAGACACAGAGACACTGAGACAAAGAGGCACTGAGACAAAGAGACACTGAGACGCAGAGGCACTGAGACGCAGATACACTGAGACAAAGACACACTGAGAGACAGAGACACTGAGAGACAGAGACACTGAGACGCAGAGACACTGAGACACAGAGACACTGAGACAAAGAGACACTGAGACACTTAGACACAGGGACACTGAGACACTGAGGCACAGAGACTCTGAGACTCTGAGACACAGAGATATTGAGACTCTGAGACACCGAGACACTGAGACACTGAGACATAGAGACACAGAGACAGTGAGACACTGAGGCTCAGAGACACTGAGACCAAGAGACAGAGAGATACGAATACTCTGAGACACTGAGACACTGAGGCACAGAGACACTGAGACACAGAGACACTGAGACACGGGAAACTGAGACACAGAGACACAGAGACAATGAGACACTGAGACACCGAGACACTGAGACACGAAGGCACAGAGACACTGAGACACTGAGACACTGGGACTCTGAGACACTGAGACACACAGACACTGAGACACAGAGACTCTGAGACACTGAGACACTGAGGCACAGAGACACAGAGATACTGAGACACTGACACACAGAGACACTAAGACACAGAGACACCGAGGCACAGAGACACTGAGACACTGAGACTCTGAGACACTGGGACACTGAGAAACTGAGACTCTGAGACTCTGAGGCACTGAGACACTGAGACACAGAGACACTGAGGCGCAGAGGCACTGAGGCACAGAGACACTGAGACACTGAGACACTGAGACGCAGGGACACTGAGACACAGAGACACTGAGACACTGAGACACCGAGACTCTGAGACACCAAGGCACAGAGACACTGAGACACTGAGACTCTGAGACACTGAGACACTGAGGCACAGAGACACAGAGATACTGAGACACAGAGACACTAAGACACTGAGGCACAGAGACACTGAGTCAAAGAGACACAGAGACACTGAGACTCTGAGACACTGAGACACTGAGACACTGAGACACAGAGACACTGAGACACAGAGACACTAGGACACTGAGACACAGGGACACTGAGACACTGAGACACAGAGACATTGAGACTCTGAGACACTGAGGCACAGAGACACTGAGACACAGAGACAATGAGACTCTGAGACACTGAGACACTGAGACACAGATACACTGAGACACAGAGACACAGGGACACTGAGACACAGAGACACTGAGACACTGAGACACCGAGACACTGAGACACCGAGGCACAGAGACACTGAGACACTGAGACTCTGAGACTCTGAGACACTGAGACACACAGACACTGAGACACAGAGACTCTGAGACACTGAGGCACAGAGACACTGAGACACTGAGACTCTGAGACTCTGAGACACTGAGACACACAGACACTGAGACACAGAGACTCTGAGACACTGAGACACTGAGGCACAGAGACACCGAGATACTGAGACACAGAGACACTAAGACACTGAGACACAGGGACACTGAGACACAGAGGCACTAAGACACTGAGATACTGCGACACAGAGACATTGAGATTCTGAGACACTGAGACACTGAGACACTGAGGCACAGAGACACAGAGACTCTGAGACACTGAGACACTGAGACACTGAGGCACAGAGACACTGAGTCAAAGAGACACAGAGACACTGAGACACTAAGACACTGAGACACAGGGACATTGAGACACAGAGGCACAGAGACACTGAGACACTGAGACACAGAGACATTGAGACTCTGAGACACCGAGACACTGAGGCACAGAGACACAGAGACATTGAGACACAGAGACACTAAGACACTGAGACACAGGGACATTGAGACACAGAGGCACTGAGACACTGAGACATTGAGACTCTGAGACACTGAGACACTAAGGCACAGAGACACAGAGACACTGAGACACAGACACCCTGAGACACTGAGACTCTGAGACACTGAGACACTGAGACACAGAGACACAGAGACACCGAGACACTTAGAATCTGAGACCAAGAGACACAGAGACACTGAGACTCTGAGACACTGAGACACTGAGACACAGAGACACTGAGGAACTGAGGCAAAGAGACACTGAAACCAAGAGACACAGAGACAATGAGACACTGAGACACTGAGACACTGAGACACTGAGACACAGACACCCTGAGACACTGAGACTCTGAGACACTGAGACACTGAGGCGCAGAGACACAGAGACACTGAGACACTGAGGCTCAGAGACACTGAGACCAAGAGACACAGAGACACTGAGACTCTGAGACACTGAGACACTGAGGCACAGAGACACTGAGACACTGAGACTCTGAGACACAGAGACACAGAGACACCGAGACACTTAGAATCTGAGACCAAGAGACACAGAGACACTGAGACTCTGAGACACTGAGACACTGAGGCACAGAGACACTGAGTCAAAGAGACACAGAGACACTGAGACACTAAGACACTGAGACACAGGGACATTGAGACACAGAGGCACAGAGACACTGAGACACTGAGACACAGAGACATTGAGACTCTGAGACACCGAGACACTGAGGCACAGAGACACAGAGACATTGAGACACAGAGACACTGAGACACAGGGACATTGAGACACAGAGGCACTGAGACACTGAGACACTGAGACATTGAGACTCTGAGACACTGAGACACTAAGGCACAGAGACACAGAGACACTGAGACACAGACACCCTGAGACACTGAGACTCTGAGACACTGAGACACTGAGACACAGAGACACAGAGACACCGAGACACTTAGAATCTGAGACCAAGAGACACAGAGACACTGAGACTCTGAGACACTGAGACACTGAGACACAGAGACACAAAGACACTGAGACTCTGAGACACTGAGACACTGAGACACTGAGACACTGAGAAACTGAGGCACAGAGACACTGAAACCAAGAGACACAGAGACACTGAGACACTGAGACACAGACACCCTGAGACACTGAGACTCTGAGACACTGAGACACTGAGGCACAGAGACACAGAGACACTGAGACACTGAGGCTCAGAGACACTGAGACCAAGAGACACAGAGACACTGAGACTCTGAGACACTGAGACACTGAGGCACAGAGACACTGAGACACTGAGACTCTGAGACACTGAGACACTGAGGCACAGAGACACTGAGACACTGAGGCTCAGAGACACTGAGACCAAGAGACAGAGAGATGCAGAAACTCTGAGACACTGAGACACTGAGACACTGAGGCACAGAGACACTGAGTCAAAGAGACACAGAGACACTGAGTCTCTGAGACACTGAGACACTGAGGCACTGAGACACTGAGACACTGAGAATCTGAGACACTGAGGCACTGAGACAGAGAGACACTGAGACACTGAGGCACAGAGACACTGAGACCAAGAGACACAGAGACACTGAGACTCTGAGACACTGAGACACTGAGACCAAGAGACAGATAGATACGGGGACTCTGAGACACTGAGACACTGAGGAACAGAAACACTGAGGCACTGAGACTCTGAGACACTGAGACTCTGAGACAATGAGACATTGTGACACTGAGACACTGAGTCAAAGAGACACAGAGACACTGAGACACTGAGGCACAGAGACACCGAGACACAGAGACACAGAGACTCTGAGACACTGAGACACTGAGACACAGAGACACTGAGACACTGAGGCACAGAGAAACTGAGACCAAGAGACACAGAGACACTGAGACACTGAGACTCTGAGACACTGAGACTCTGAGACACTGAGACACAGACACACTGAGACACTGAGACTCTGAGACACTGAGACACAGAGACACAGAGACACTGAGGCTCAGAGACACTGAGACCAAGTGACAGAGAGATACGGAGACTCTGAGACACTGAGGCACAGAGACACTGAGACACTGAGACTCTGAGACACTGAGACATTGAGACACAGAGACACTGAGTCAAAGAGACACAGAGACACTGAGACTCTGAGACACTGAGACAATGAGGCACAGAGACTCTGAGACACTGAGACACAGAGACACTGAGACACTGAGAGAAAGAGACATTGAGACTCTGAGACACTGAGACACTGAGGCACAGAGACACAGAGACACTGAGACACAGAGACACTAAGACACTGAGACACAGGGACACTGAGACACTGAGACACAGAGACATTGAGACTCTGAGACACTGAGGCACAGAGACACTGAGACACAGAGACATCGAGACTCTGAGACACTGAGACACTGTGGCAGAGAGACACTGAGACACAGAAACATTGAGACTCTGAGACTCTGAGGCACACAGACAATGAGACACTGAGACAAAGAGACATTGATAGTCTGAGACACTGAGACACTGAGGCACAGAGACACAGAGACACTGAGACACAGAGACACTGAGACACTGAGACACAGGGAAATTGAGACACAGAGACACTGAGACACCGAGACAAAGAGACACTGAGGCACAGAGACACTGAGACACTGAGACTCTGAGACACTGAGACACAGATACAGTGAGACAGAGAGACACTGAGACACAGAGACGCTGAGAAACTGAGACTCCGAGACACTGAGACAATGGGACTCTGAGACACAGAGACACTGAGGCACAGAGTTACTGAGACTCTGAGACAATGACACACTGAGACAATGACACACTGAGACACAGAGACACTGAGACACTGTGGCACAGAGACACAGAGACACCGAGGCACAGAGACACTGAGACACTGAGACTCTGAGACAATGGGACACTGAGAAACTGAGACTCTGAGACTCTGAGGCACTGAGACACAGAGACACTGAGGCGCAGAGGCACTGAGGCACAGAGACACTGAGACACTGAGACACTGAGACACAGGGACACTGAGACACAGAGACACTGAGACACTGAGACACCGAGACACTGAGACACCGAGGCACAGAGACACTGAGACACTGAGACACTGAGACTCTGAGACACTGAGACACTGAGGCACAGAGACACAGAGATACTGAGACACAGAGACACTAAGACACTGAGACACAGGGACACTGAGACACAGAGGCACTAAGACACTGAGACACTGAGACTCTGAGACTCTGAGACACTGAGACACACAGACACTGAGACACAGAGACTCTGAGACACTGAGGCACAGAGACACTGAGACACTGAGACTCTGAGACTCTGAGACACTGAGACACACAGACACTGAGACACAGAGACTCTGAGACACTGAGACACTGAGGCACAGAGACACCGAGATACTGAGACACAGAGACACTAAGACACTGAGACACAGGGACACTGAGACACAGAGGCACTAAGACACTGAGACACTGCGACACAGAGACATAGAGATTCTGAGACACTGAGACACTGAGGCACAGAGACACAGAGACTCTGAGACACTGAGACACTGAGGCACAGAGACACTGAGTCAAAGAGACACAGAGACACTGAGACACTAAGACACTGAGACACAGGGACATTGAGACACAGAGGCACAGAGACACTGAGACACTGAGACACAGAGACATTGAGACTCTGAGACACCGAGACACTGAGGCACAGAGACACACAGACATTGAGACACAGAGACACTAAGACACTGAGACACAGGGACATTGAGACACAGAGGCACTGAGACACTGAGACACTGAGACACTGAGACATTGAGACTCTGAGACACTGAGACACTAAGGCACAGAGACACTGAGACACTGAGACACAGACACCCTGAGACACTGAGACTCTGAGACACTGACACACAGAGACACAGAGACACCGAGACACTTAGAATCTGAGACACTGAGACACAGAGACACTGAGACTCTGAGACACTGAGACACTGAGACACTGAGACACAGAGACACAAAGACACTGAGACTCTGAGACACTGAGACACTGAGACACAGAGACACTGAGAAACTGAGGCACAGAGACACTGAAACCAAGAGACACAGAGACACTGAGACACTGAGACACTGAGACACAGACACCCTGAGACACTGAGACTCTGAGACACAGAGACACTGAGACCAAGAGACACAGAGACACTGAGACTCTGAGACACTGAGACACTGAGGCACAGAGACACTGAGACACTGAGACTCTAAGACACTGAGACACTGAGGCACAGAGACACTGAGACACTGAGGCTCAGAGACACTGAGACCAAGAGACAGAGAGATGCAGAAACTCTGAGACACTGAGACACTGAGACACTGAGGCACAGAGACACTGAGTCAAAGAGACACAGAGACACTGAGTCTCTGAGACACTGACACACTGAGGCACTGCGACACTGAGACACTGAGAATCTGAGACACTGAGGCACTGAGACACAGAGACACTGAGACACTGAGGCACAGAGACACTGAGACCAAGAGACACAGAGACACTGAGACTCTGAGACACTGAGACACTGAGACACTGAGACCAAGAGACAGATAGATACGGGGACTCTGAGACACTGAGACACTGAGGAACAGAAACACTGAGGCACTGAGACTCTGAGACACTGAGACTCTGAGACATTGAGACACTGTGACACTGAGACACTGAGTCAAAGAGACACAGAGACACTGAGACACTGAGACACAGAGACACCGAGACACAGAGACACAGAGACTCTGAGACACTGAGACACTGAGACACAGAGACACTGAGACACTGAGGCACAGAGACACTGAGACCAAGAGACACAGAGACACTGAGACACTGAGACTCTGAGACACTGAGACTCTGAGACACTGAGACACAGACACACTGAGACACTGAGACTCTGAGACACTGAGACACAGAGACACAGACACACTGAGGCTCAGAGACACTGAGACCAAGAGACAGAGAGATACGGAGACTCTGAGACACTGAGGCACAGAGACACTGAGACACTGAGACTCTGAGACACTGAGACATTGAGACACTGAGGCCCAGAGACACTGAGACACTGAGACACTGAGGCACAGAGACACTGAGTCAAAGAGACACAGAGACACTGAGACTCTGAGACACTGAGACAATGAGGCATAGAGACTCTGAGACACTGAGACACAGAGACACTGAGACACTGAGAGAAAGAGACATTGAGACTCTGAGACACTGAGACACTGAGGCACAGAGACACAGAGACACTGAGACACAGAGACACTAAGACACTGAGACACAGGGACACTGAGACACTGAGACACAGAGACATTGAGACTCTGAGACACTGAGGCACAGAGACACTGAGACACAGAGACATCGAGACTCTGAGACACTGAGACACTGTGGCAGAGAGACACTGAGACACTGAGACACAGAAACATTGAGACTCTGAGACTCTGAGGCACACAGACAATGAGACACTGAGACAAAGAGACATTGATAGTCTGAGACACTGAGACACTGAGGCACAGAGACACAGAGACACTGAGACACAGAGACACTGAGACACTGAGACACAGGGAAATTGAGACACAGAGACACTGAGACACCGAGACAAAGAGACACTGAGGCACAGAGACACTGAGACACTGAGACTCTGAGACACTGAGACACAGATACAGTGAGACAGAGAGACACTGAGACACAGAGACGCTGAGAAACTGAGACTCCGAGACACTGAGACAATGAGACTCTGAGACACAGAGACACTGAGGCACAGAGTTACTGAGACTCTGAGACAATGACACACTGAGACAATGACACACTGAGACACAGAGACACTGAGACACTGTGGCACAGAGACACAGAGACACCGAGGCACAGAGACACTGAGACACTGAGACTCTGAGACACTGGGACACTGAGAAACTGAGACTCTGAGACTCTGAGGCACTGAGACACTGAGACACAGAGACACTGAGGCGCAGAGGCACTGAGGCACAGAGACACTGAGACACTGAGACACTGAGACACAGGGACACTGAGACACAGAGACACTGAGACACTGAGACACCGAGACACTGAGACACCGAGGCACAGAGACACTGAGACACTGAGACACTGAGACACTGAGACTCTGAGACACTGAGACACTGAGGCACAGAGACACAGAGATACTGAGACACAGAGACACTAAGACACTGAGACACAGGGACACTGAGACACAGAGGCACTAAGACACTGAGACACTGAGACACAGAGACATTGAGATTCTGAGACACTGAGACACTGAGGCACAGAGACACAGAGACACAGAGACACAGAGACTCTGAGACACTGAGACACTGAGACACTGAGACACAGAGACATTGACACTCTGAGACACTGAGACACTGACGCACAGAGACACAGAGACACAGAGACACTGACACACAGAGACACTAAGACACTGAGACCCAGGGACATTGAGACACAGAGGCACAGAGACACTGAGACACTGAGGCACAGAGACACAGAGACACAGAGACACTGAGACTCAGAGACACTGAGACACAGAGACACTGAGACAAAGAGACACTGAGACACAGAGACACTGCGACGCAGAGACACTGAGACACTGAGACACAGAGACACGGAGACAAAGAGACACTGAGACGCAGAGACACTGAGACGCAGAGACACTGAGACACTGAGACACAGAGACACTGAGACAAAGAGGCACTGAGACAAAGAGACACTGAGACGCAGAGGCACTGAGACGCAGATACACTGAGACAAAGACACACTGAGAGACAGAGACACTGAGAGACAGAGACACTGAGACGCAGAGACACTGAGACACAGAGACACTGAGACAAAGAGACACTGAGACACTGAGACACAGGGACACTGAGACACTGAGGCACAGAGACTCTGAGACTCTGAGACACAGAGATATTGAGACTCTGAGACACCGAGACACTGAGACACTGAGACATAGAGACACAGAGACAGTGAGACACTGAGGCTCAGAGACACTGAGACCAAGAGACAGAGAGATACGAATACTCTGAGACACTGAGACACTGAGGCACAGAGACACTGAGACACAGAGACACTGAGACACGGGAAACTGAGACACAGAGACACAGAGACAATGAGACACTGAGACACCGAGACACTGAGACACGAAGGCACAGAGACACTGAGACACTGAGACACTGGGACTCTGAGACACTGAGACACACAGACACTGAGACACAGAGACTCTGAGACACTGAGACACTGAGGCACAGAGACACAGAGATACTGAGACACTGACACACAGAGACACTAAGACACAGAGACACCGAGGCACAGAGACACTGAGACACTGAGACTCTGAGACACTGGGACACTGAGAAACTGAGACTCTGAGACTCTGAGGCACTGAGACACTGAGACACTGAGACACAGAGACACTGAGGCGCAGAGGCACTGAGGCACAGAGACACTGAGACACTGAGACACTGAGACGCAGGGACACTGAGACACAGAGACACTGAGACACTGAGACACCGAGACTCTGAGACACCAAGGCACAGAGACACTGAGACACTGAGACTCTGAGACACTGAGACACTGAGGCACAGAGACACAGAGATACTGAGACACAGAGACACTAAGACACTGAGACACAGGGACACTGAGACATAGAGGCACTAAGACACTGAGACACTGAGACACAGAGACATTGAGATTCTGAGACACTGAGACACTGAGGCACAGAGACACAGAGACACAGAGACACAGAGACTCTGAGACACTGAGACACTGTGACACAGAGACATTGACACTCTGAGACACTGAGACACTGAGGCACAGAGACACAGAGACTCTGAGACACTGAGACACTGAGACAATGACACACTGAGACACTGAGGCACAGAGACACTGAGACACTGAGACACTGAGACACAGAGTTACAGAGACTCTGAGACACTGAGACAATGACACACTGAGACAATGAGACACTGAGACACAGAGACACAGAGGCAGAGGGACACAGAGACACTGAGACGCTGAGACACTGAGGCACAGAGACACTGAGACACTGAGACACTGAGGCACAGAGACACAGATACACTGAGACACTTAGACACAGAGACACCGAGACACCGAGGCACAGAGACACTGAGACACTGAGACTCTGAGACTCTGAGACACTGAGACACTGAGGCCCAGAGACACTGAGGCCCAGAGACACTGAGTCAAAGAGACACAGAGACACTGAGACACTGAGGCACAGAGACACAGAGACACCGAGGCACAGAGACACTGAGACACTGAGACTCTGAGACACTGGGACACTGAGAAACTGAGACTCTGAGACACTGAGGCACTGAGACACTGAGACACAGAGACACTGAGGCGCAGAGGCACTGAGGCACAGAGACACTGAGACACTGAGACACTGAGACACAGGGACACTGAGACACAGAGACACAGAGACACTGAGACACTGAGACACCGAGACACTGAGACACCGAGGCACAGAGACACTGAGACACTGAGACTCTGAGACACTGAGACACTGAGGCACAGAGACACAGAGATACTGAGACACAGAGACACTAAGACACTGAGACACAGGGACACTGAGACACAGAGGCACTAAGACACTGAGACACTGAGACACAGAGACATTGAGATTCTGAGACACTGAGACACTGAGGCACAGAGACACAGAGACACAGAGACACAGAGACTCTGAGACACTGAGACACTGAGACACAGAGACATTGACACTCTGAGACACTGAGACACTGAGGCACAGAGACACAGAGACACTGACACACAGAGACACTAAGACACTGAGACACAGGGACATTGAGACACAGAGGCACAGAGACACTGAGACACAGAGACACAGAGACACTGAGACACTGAGACACTGAGACACAGAGACACTGAGACTCAGAGACACTGAGACACAGAGACACTGAGACAAAGAGACACTGAGACACAGAGACACTGCGACGCAGAGACACTGAGACACTGAGACTCAGAGACACTGAGACACAGAGACACTGAGACAAAGAGACACTGAGACACAGAGACACTGCGACGCAGAGACACTGAGACACTGAGACACAGAGACACTGAGACAAAGAGACACTGAGACACAGAGACACTGAGACGCAGAGACACTGAGACACTGAGACACAGAGACACTGAGACAAAGAGGCACTGAGACAAAGAGACACTGAGACGCAGTGGCACTGAGACGCAGAGACACTGAGACAAAGAGACACTGAGAGACAGAGACACAGGGACACTGAGACACTGAGGCACAGAGACTCTGAGACACTGAGACACAGAGATATTGAGACTCTGAGACACCGAGACACTGAGACACTGAGACATAGAGACACAGAGACAGTGAGACACTGAGGCTCAGAGACACTGAGACCAAGAGACAGAGAGATACGAATACTCTGAGACACTGAGACACTGAGGCACAGAGACACTGAGACACAGAGACACTGAGACACGGGAAACTGAGACACAGAGACACAGAGACAATGAGACACTGAGACACCGAGACACTGAGACACGAAGGCACAGAGACACTGAGACACTGAGACACTGGGACTCTGAGACACTGAGACACACAGACACTGAGACACAGAGACTCTGAGACACTGAGACACTGAGGCACAGAGACACAGAGATACTGAGACACTGACACACAGAGACACTAAGACACTGAGACACAGGGACACTGAGACACAGAGGCACTAAGACACTGAGACACTGAGACACAGAGACATTGAGACTCTGAGACACTGAGACACTGAGGCACAGAGACACAGATACACAGAGACACAGAGACTCTGAGACACTGAGACACTGAGACACAGAGACATTGACACTCTAAGACACTGAGACACTGAGGCACAGAGACACAGAGACACAGTGACACTGACACACAGAGACACTAAGACACTGAGACACAGGGACATTGAGACACAGAGACAGTAAGACACTGAGGCTCAGAGACACTGAGACCAAGAGACAGAGAGATACGAATACTCTGAGACACTGAGACACTGAGGCACAGAGACACTGAGACACTGAGACACAGAGACACTGAGACACTGAGACACAGAGACACTGAGACACAGAGACACAGGGACACTGAGACACAGAGACACTGAGACACTGAGACACCGAGACACCGAGGCACAGAGACACTGAGACACTGAGACACTGAGACTCTGAGACTCTGAGACACTGAGACACACAGACACTGAGACACAGAGACTCTGAGACACTGAGACACTGAGACACTGAGGCACAGAGACACTGAGACACAGAGACTCTGAGACTCTGAGACACTGAGACACACAGACACTGAGACACAGAGACTCTGAGACACTGAGACACTGAGGCACAGAGACACCGAGATACTGAGACACAGAGACACTAAGACACTGAGACACAGGGACACTGAGACACAGAGGCACTAAGACACTGAGACACTGAGACCAAGAGACAGATAGATACGGGGAATCTGAGACACTGAGACACTGAGGCACAGAGACACTGAGGCACAGAGACACTGAGACACTGAGACACTGAGACTCTGAGACACAGATACACAGAGACAGAGAGACACTGAGTCACAGAGACACAGAGACGCTGAGAAACTGAGACTCCGAGACACTGAGACAATGAGACTCTGAGACACAGAGACACTGAGACACAGAGTTACAGAGACTCTGAGACACTGAGACACTGAGACAATGACACACTGAGACAATGAGACACTGAGACACAGAGACACAGAGGCAGAGGGACACAGAGACACTGAGACGCTGAGACACTGAGGCACAGAGACACTGAGACACTGAGACACTGAGGCACAGAGACACAGATACACTGAGACACTGAGACACAGAGACACCGAGGCACAGAGACACTGAGACACTGAGACTCTGAGACTCTGAGACACTGAGACACTGAGGCCCAGAGACACTGAGTCAAAGAGACACAGAGACACTGAGACACTGAGGCACAGAGACACAGAGACACCGAGGCACAGAGACAATGAGACAATGAGACTCTGAGACTCTGGGACACTGAGAAACTGAGACACTGAGACTCTGAGGCACTGAGGCACAGGGACACTGAGACACTGAGACACTGAGACACAGGGACACTGAGACACTGAGACACCGAGACTCAGAGACACTGAGACACAGAGACACTGAGACACTGAGACACCGAGACTCAGAGACACTGAGACACCGAGGCACAGAGACACTGAGACACTGAGACACTGAGACTCTGAGACACTGAGACACTGAGGCACAGAGACATAGAGATACTGAGACACAGAGACACTAAGACACTGAGACACAGGGATACTGAGACATAGAGGCACTAAGACACTGAGACACTGAGACACTGAGACACAGAGACATTGAGATTCTGAGACACTGAGACACTGAGGCACAGAGACACTGAGACACAGAGACATTGACACTCTGAGACACTGAGACACTGAGGCACAGAGACATTGAGATTCTGAGACACTGAGACACTGAGGCACAGAGACACAGAGACACAGAGACTCTGAGACACTGAGACACTGAGACACAGAGACATTGACACTCTGAGACACTGAGACACTGAGGCACAGAGACACAGAGACACAGAGACACTGACACACAGAGACACTAAGACACTGAGACACAGGGACATTGAGACACAGAGGCACTGAGACACTGAGACACTGAGACACAGAGACATTGAGACTCTGAGACACTGAGACACTAAGGCACAGAGACACAGAGACACTGAGACACAGAGACACTGAGACACAGGGAAATTGAGACACAGAGACACTGAGACACCGAGACACTGAGACACCGAGGCACAGAGACACTGAGACACTGAGACACTGAGACACTGAGACACAGAGACACTGAGACAGAGAGACACTGAGATACAGAGACAAAGAGACGCTGAGAAACTGAGACTCCGAGACACTGAGACTCTGAGACTCGGAGGCACTGAGACACAGAGTTACTAAGTCTCTGAGGCACTGAGACAATGAAACTCGGAGACACTGAGACACTGAGACACTTAGACACAGAGACACAGAGGCACAGAGACACAGAGACACTGAGACTCTGAGACACTGAGGCACTGAGCACAGAGACACTGAGACACTGAGACACAGAGAAACTGAGACACTGAGAATCTGAGACAATGAGACACAGAGACGCTGAGACACTGAGACTCTGAGAAACGGAGACACTGAGACTCTGAGACACTGAGACACTGAGGCACTGAGACACAGAGACACTGAGACACTGAGGCACAGAGACACTGAGACACTGAGAATCTGAGACACTGAGACACTGAGACACTGAGACTCTGAGACACTGAGGCACTGAGGCACTGAGGCACTGAGACACAGAGACACTGAGACACTGAGGCACAGAGACACTGAGACCAAGAGACACAGAGACACTGAGACACTGAGACAATGAGACTCTGAGACACTGAGACATTGAGACACAGACACACTGAGACACTGAGACTCTGAGATACTGAGACACTGAGACACTGAGACACTGAGACTCTGACACAATGAGACACTGAGACACTGAGACACACAGACACTGAAACACTGAGACAATGAGGCACAGAGACACTGAGACACAGGGACACAGAGAAACTGAGACACAGAGACATTGACTATCTGAGACATTGAGACACTGAGGCACAGAGACACTGTGACACTGAGGCTCAGAGACACTGAGTCCAAGAGACACAGAGACTCTGAGACACTGAGACACTGAGGCACAGAGACACTGAGACACAGAGACACAGAGACACTGAGACACTGAGACTCAGAGACACTGAGACAAAGAGACACTGAGACACAGAGACACTGAGACTCAGAGACACTGAGACAAAGAGACACTGAGACACAGAGACACTGAGACTCAGAGACACTGAGACACAGAGACACTGAGACACAGAGACGCTGAGACACTGAGACACAGAGACACTGAGACTCTGAGACTCAGAGACACTGAGACACTGAGACACTGAGGCACAGAGACACAGAGACACTGAGACACAGAGACGCTGAGACACTGAGACACAGAGACGCTGAGACACAGAGACACGGAGACACAGAGACGCTGAGACACTGAGACACTGAGACACAGAGACTCTGAGTCTCAGAGACACTGAGACACAGAGACTCTGAGACTCAGAGACACAGAGACACTGAGACTCTGAGACTCAGAGACACTGAGACACTGAGACACTGAGGCACAGAGACACAGAGACACTGAGACACAGAGACACTGAGACACTGAGACACTGAGACTCAGAGACGCTGAGACACAGAGACACGGAGACGCTGAGACACTGAGACACTGAGACACTGAGACACAGAGACTCTGAGACTCAGAGACATTGAGACACTGAGACTCTGAGACTCAGAGACACTGAGACACTGAGACACTGCGGCACAGAGACACTGAGACACTGAGACACAGAGACACAGAGACGCTGAGACACTGAGACACAGAGACACTGAGACTCTGAGACTCTGAGACTCAGAGACACTGAGACACTGAGACACTGAGGCACAGAGACACAGAGACACTGAGACACTGAGACTCAGAGACAATGTGACACAGAGACACTGATACACTGAGACACTGAGACTCAGAGACACTGAGACTCAGAGACACAGAGACACTGAGACACAGAGACACTGAGACTCTGAGACACAGAGACACTGAGACTCAGAGACGCTGAGACACAGAGACACGGAGACGCTGAGACACTGAGACACTGAGACACTGAGACACAGAGACGCTGAGACACTGAGACACAGAGACACTGAGACTCTGAGACACTGAGGCACAGAGACACTGAGACACTGTGACACAGAGACACTGAGACTCTGAGACTGGGAGACAATGAGACACTGAGACCCTGAGACCCTGAGGCACAGAGACAATGAGACACTGAGTCACAGAGACACTGAGACACAGAGACACAGAGACGCTGAGACACAGAGACACAGAGACACAGAGACGCTGAGACACTGAGACACAGAGACACTGAGACTCTGAGACACTGAGGCACAGAGACACTGAGACACTGTGACACAGAGACACTGAGACTCTGAGACTGGGAGACAATGAGACACTGAGACCCTGAGACCCTGAGGCACAGAGACAATGAGACACTGAGTCACAGAGACACTGAGACACAGAGACACAGAGACGCTGAGACACAGAGACACAGAGACACAGAGACGCTGAGACACTGAGACACTGAGACACAGAGACTCTGAGACTCAGAGACACTGAGACACAGAGACTCTGAGACTCAGAGACACTGCGCAATGAGACTCTGAGACTCAGAGACACTGAGACACTGAGACACTGAGACTCTGAGACACTGAGACACTGAGACTCAGAGACACTGAGACACAGAGACACTGAGACTCTGAGACACTGAGACACAGGGACACTGAGACACTGAGACTCAGAGACAATGTGACACAGAGACACTGATACACTGAGACACTGAGACTCAGAGACACTGAGACTCAGAGACACAGAGACACTGAGACACAGAGACACTGAGACTCTGAGACACAGAGACACTGAGACTCTGAGACACTGAGATCCAGAGACACTGAGACACAGAGACACTGAGACTCAGAGACACTGAGACACAGAGACACTGAGACTCTGAGACACTGAGACACAGAGACACTGAGACTCAGAGACACTGAGACACAGAGACACTGAGACACAGAGACACTGAGACTCAGAGACACAGAGACACTGAGACTCAGTGACACTGAGACTCTGAGACACTGAGACACAGAGACACAGAGATACTGAGTCACAGAGACACTGAGACACTGAGACACTGAGACTCAGAGACACAGAGACACTGAGACTCTGAGACACTGAGACACTGGGACACTGAGACACTGAAACACAGAGACTCAGAGACACTGAGACTCAGAGACACTGAGTCACAGAGACACTGAGACACAGAGACGCTGAGACTCAGAGACACTGAGACTCAGAGACACTGAGACACTGAGACACAGTGACACTGAGACTCTGAGACACTGAGACACTGAGACACAGAGGCACTGAGACTCAGAGACACTGAGATACAGAGAAACTGAGACACAGAGACACAGAGACACGGAGACTCTGAGACACTCAGACGCAGAGACGCTGAGACACTGAGACCAAGAGACACTGAGACTCTGAGACGCAGAGACACTGAGATACTGAGACACAGAGACACTGAGGCACAGATACACTGAGACACTGAGACACAGAGACACTGAGATTCAGAGACACTGAGACACAGAGACACTGAGACTCTGAGACACGGAGACACAGAGACACTGAGACACAGACACACTGAGACACAGAGACACTGAGACACAGAGACACTGAGACTCAGAGACACAGAGACACTGAGACTCAGTGACACTGAGACTCTGAGACACTGAGACACAGAGACACAGAGATACTGAGTCACAGAGACACTGAGACACTGAGACACTGAGACTCAGAGACACTGAGACACAGAGACACTGAGACTCTGAGACACTGAGACACTGGGACACTGAGACACTGAAACACAGAGACTCAGAGACACTGAGACTCAGAGACACTGAGTCACAGAGACACTGAGACACAGAGACACTGAGACTCAGAGACACTGAGACACAGAGACACAGAGACGCTGAGACACAGAGACACAGAGACGCTGAGACACTGAGACACAGAGACTCTGAGACTCTGAGACATTGAGACACTGAGACTCTGAGACTCAGAGACACTGAGACACTGCGGCACAGAGACACTGAGACAATGAGACACAGAGACACAGAGACGCTGAGACACTGAGACACAGAGACACTGAGAATCTGAGACACTGAGACACAGAGACACTGAGACACAGAGACGCTGAGACACTGAGACACAGAGACACTGAGACTCTGAGACTCAGAGACACTGAGACACTGAGACACTGAGACACTGAGGCACAGAGACACTGAGACACTGAGACACAGAGACACTGAGACTCTGAGACTGGGAGACAATGAGACACTGAGACCCTGAGACCCTGAGGCACAGAGACAATGAGACACTGAGTCACAGAGACACTGAGACACAGAGACACAGAGACGCTGAGACACAGAGACACAGAGACACAGAGACGCTGAGACACTGAGACACTGAGACTCTGAGTCTCAGAGACACTGAGACACAGAGACTCTGAGACTCAGAGACACTGAGGCACTGAGACTCTGAGACTCAGAGACACTGAGACACTGAGACACTGAGACTCAGAGACACTGAGACACAGAGACACTGAGACTCTGAGACACTGAGACACAGGGACACTGAGACACTGAGACTCAGAGACACTGTGACACAGAGACACTGATACACTGAGACACTGAGACTCAGAGACACTGAGACTCAGAGACACAGAGACACTGAGACACAGAGACACTGAGACTCTGAGACACAGAGACACTGAGACTCTGAGACACTGAGATCCAGAGACACTGAGACACAGAGACACTGAGACTCAGAGACACTGAGACACAGAGACACTGAGACTCTGAGACACTGAGACACAGAGACACTGAGACTCAGAGACACTGAGACACAGAGACACTGAGACACAGAGACACTGAGACTCAGAGACACAGAGACACTGAGACTCAGTGACACTGAGACTCTGATACACTGAGACACAGAGACACAGAGATACTGAGTCACAGAGACACTGAGACACTGAGACACTGAGACTCAGAGACACTGAGACACAGAGACACTGAGACTCTGAGACACTGAGACACTGGGACACTGAGACACTGAAACACAGAGACTCAGAGACACTGAGACTCAGAGACACTGAGTCACAGAGACACTGAGACACAGAGACACTGAGACTCAGAGACACTGAGACTCAGAGACACTGAGACACTGAGACACAGTGACACTGAGACTCTGAGACACTGAGACACAGAGGCACTGAGACTCAGAGACACTGAGATACAGAGAAACTGAGACACAGTGACACAGAGACACTGCGACTCTGAGACACTCAGACGCAGAGACGCTGAGACACTGAGACCAAGAGACACTGAGACTCTGAGACGCAGAGACACTGAGATACTGAGACACAGAGACACTGAGGCACAGATACACTGAGACACTGAGACACAGAGACACTGAGATTCAGAGACACTGAGACACAGAGACACTGAGACTCTGAGACACGGAGACACAGAGACACTGAGACACAGACACACTGAGACAAAGAGGCACAGAGACGCTGAGACACCGAGACACAGAGACACTGAGACTCTCAGACTCAGAGACACTGAGACACTGAGACACTGAGACACAGAGACACTGAGACACTGAGAGACTGAGACTCTGAGACACTGAGACAGAGAGACACAGAGACACTGAGACTCTGAGACACTGAGACAAAGAGACTCAGAGACACTGAGACACGGAGACACTGAGACTCAGAGACACTGAGACAAAGAGACACAGAGACACTGAGGCTCTGAGACACTGAGACACAGAGACTCAGAGACACTGAGACACTGAGACACGGACACACTGAGACTCAGAGACACTGAGACTCAGAGACACTGAGACACAGAGACACTGAGACACTGAGACACTGAGACTCAGAGACACTGAGACACAGAGACACTGAGACTCTGAGACACTGAGGCACTGTGACTCAGAGACACTGAGTCACAGAGACACTGAGACACAGAGACACTGAGACTCAGAGACACAGAGACACAGAGACACTGAGACTCAGTGACACTGAGACCCTGAGACACTGAGTCACAGAGACACAGAGACACAGAGACACTGAGACACTGAGACTCAGAGACACTGACACACAGAGACACTGAGACTCTGAGACACTGAGACACTGTGACTCAGAGACACTGAGTCACAGAGACACTGAGGCACAGAGACACTGAGACTCAGAGACACTGAGACTCTGAGACACTGAGACTCTGAGACACTGAGACACAGAGGCACTGAGACTCAGAGACACTGAGACACTGAGACACAGAGACTCAGAGATACTGAGACACTGAGACACTGAGTCTCTGAGAAACAGAGACACTGAGACACAGAGAAACAGACACACTGAGAGTCTGAGACACAGAGACACTGAGACACAGAGACACTGAGACACTCAGACTCAGAGACACTGAGACACAGAGAGACAGAGACACTGAGACACAGAGACACTGAGACACTGAGACTCAGAGACTCTGAGACACAGAGACACTGAGACACTGAGACACAGAGACACTGAGACACTGAGAGACTGAGACTCTGAGACACTGAGACACAGAGACACAGAGACACTGAGACTCTGAGACACTGAGACAAAGAGACTCAGAGACACTGAGACACTGAGACACGGAGACACAGAGACTCAGAGACACTGAGACAAAGAGACACAGAGACACTGAGACTCTGAGACACTGAGACACAGATACTCAGAGACACTGAGACACTGAGACACGGAGACACTGAGACTCAGAGACACTGAGACTCAGAGACACTGAGACACAGAGACACTGAGACACTGAGACACAGAGACACTGAGTCAGAGACACTGAGACTCAGAGACACTGAGACACAGAGACACTGAGACTCTGAGGCTCAGAGACACTGAGACACTGAGACTCTGAGACTCTGAGACGCAGAGACACTGAGACACTGAGACACAGAGACACTGAGTCAGAGACACTGAGACTCAGAGACACTGAGACACAGAGACACTGAGACTCTGAGGCTCAGAGACCCTGAGACTCGGAGACTCTGAGACGCAGAGACACTGAGACACTGAGACACAGAGACACAGAGACACTGAGACTCTGAGACACTGAGACACTGAGACACTGAGACTCAGAGACACTGAGATTCTGAGACACTGAGACCCAGAGACACTGAGACACTGAGACACAGAGACACTGAGACTCTGAGACTCTGAGACACTGAGACACAGAGACACTGAGACTCAGAGACACTGAAACACAGAGACACTGAGACTCTGAGACACTGAGACACAGGGACACTTAGACACTGAGACTCAGAGACACTGAGACACAGAGACACTGATACACTGAGACACTGAGACTCAGAGACACTGAGACTCAGAGACAGAGAGACAATGAGACACAGAGACACTGAGACTCTGAGACACAGAGACACAGAGACACCGAGACACTTAGAATCTGAGACCAAGAGACACAGAGACAATGAGACTCTGAGACACTGAGACACTGAGGCACAGAGACACTGAGTCAAAGAGACACAGAGACACTGAGACACTAAGACACTGAGACACAGGGACATTGAGACACAGAGGCACAGAGACACTGAGACACTGAGACACAGAGACATTGAGACTCTGAGACACCGAGACACTGAGGCACAGAGACACAGAGACATTGAGACACAGAGACACTGAGACACAGGGACATTGAGACACAGAGGCACTGAGACACTGAGACACTGAGACATTGAGACTCTGAGACACTGAGACACTAAGGCACAGAGACACAGAGACACTGAGACACAGACACCCTGAGACACTGAGACTCTGAGACACTGAGACACTGAGACACAGAGACACAGAGACACCGAGACACTTAGAATCTGAGACCAAGAGACACAGAGACACTGAGACTCTGAGACACTGAGACACTGAGACACAGAGACACAAAGACACTGAGACTCTGAGACACTGAGACACTGAGACACTGAGACACAGAGACACTGAGAAACTGAGGCACAGAGACACTGAAACCAAGAGACACAGAGACACTGAGACACTGAGACACAGACACCCTGAGACACTGAGACTCTGAGACACTGAGACACTGAGGCACAGAGACACAGAGACACTGAGACACTGAGGCTCAGAGACACTGAGACCAAGAGACACAGAGACACTGAGACTCTGAGACACTGAGACACTGAGGCACAGAGACACTGAGACACTGAGACTCTGAGACACTGAGACACTGAGGCACAGAGACACTGAGACACTGAGGCTCAGAGACACTGAGACCAAGAGACAGAGAGATGCAGAAACTCTGAGACACTGAGACACTGAGACACTGAGGCACAGAGACACTGAGTCAAAGAGACACAGAGACACTGAGTCTCTGAGACACTGAGACACTGAGGCACTGAGACACTGAGACACTGAGAATCTGAGACACTGAGGCACTGAGACAGAGAGACACTGAGACACTGAGGCACAGAGACACTGAGACCAAGAGACACAGAGACACTGAGACTCTGAGACACTGAGACACTGAGACCAAGAGACAGATAGATACGGGGACTCTGAGACACTGAGACACTGAGGAACAGAAACACTGAGGCACTGAGACTCTGAGACACTGAGACTCTGAGACATTGAGACATTGTGACACTGAGACACTGAGTCAAAGAGACACAGAGACACTGAGACACTGAGGCACAGAGACACCGAGACACAGAGACACAGAGACTCTGAGACACTGAGACACTGAGACACAGAGACACTGAGACCAAGAGACACAGAGACACTGAGACACTGAGACTCTGAGACACTGAGACTCTGAGACACTGAGACACAGACACACTGAGACACTGAGACTCTGAGACACTGAGACACAGAGACACAGAGACACTGAGGCTCAGAGACACTGAGACCAAGTGACAGAGAGATACGGAGACTCTGAGACACTGAGGCACAGAGACACTGAGACACTGAGACTCTGAGACACTGAGACATTGAGACACAGAGACACTGAGTCAAAGAGACACAGAGACACTGAGACTCTGAGACACTGAGACAATGAGGCACAGAGACTCTGAGACACTGAGACACAGAGACACTGAGACACTGAGAGAAAGAGACATTGAGACTCTGAGACACTGAGACACTGAGGCACAGAGACACAGAGACACTGAGACACAGAGACACTAAGACACTGAGACACAGGGACACTGAGACACTGAGACACAGAGACATTGAGACTCTGAGACACTGAGGCACAGAGACACTGAGACACAGAGACATCGAGACTCTGAGACACTGAGACACTGTGGCAGAGAGACACTGAGACACTGAGACACAGAAACATTGAGACTCTGAGACTCTGAGGCACACAGACAATGAGACACTGAGACAAAGAGACATTGATAGTCTGAGACACTGAGACACTGAGGCACAGAGACACAGAGACACTGAGACACAGAGACACTGAGACACTGAGACACAGGGAAATTGAGACACAGAGACACTGAGACACCGAGACAAAGAGACACTGAGGCACAGAGACACTGAGACACTGAGACTCTGAGACACTGAGACACAGATACAGTGAGACAGAGAGACACTGAGACACAGAGACGCTGAGAAACTGAGACTCCGAGACACTGAGACAATGAGACTCTGAGACACAGAGACACTGAGGCACAGAGTTACTGAGACTCTGAGACAATGACACACTGAGACAATGACACACTGAGACACAGAGACACTGAGACACTGTGGCACAGAGACACAGAGACACCGAGGCACAGAGACACTGAGACACTGAGACTCTGAGACACTGGGACACTGAGAAACTGAGACTCTGAGACTCTGAGGCACTGAGACACAGAGACACTGAGGCGCAGAGGCACTGAGGCACAGAGACACTGAGACACTGAGACACTGAGACACAGGGACACTGAGACACAGAGACACTGAGACACTGAGACACCGAGACACTGAGACACCGAGGCACAGAGACACTGAGACACTGAGACACTGAGACTCTGAGACACTGAGACACTGAGGCACAGAGACACAGAGATACTGAGACACAGAGACACTAAGACACTGAGACACAGGGACACTGAGACACAGAGGCACTAAGACACTGAGACACTGAGACTCTGAGACTCTGAGACACTGAGACACACAGACACTGAGACACAGAGACTCTGAGACACTGAGGCACAGAGACACTGAGACACTGAGACTCTGAGACTCTGAGACACTGAGACACACAGACACTGAGACACAGAGACTCTGAGACACTGAGACACTGAGGCACAGAGACACCGAGATACTGAGACACAGAGACACTAAGACACTGAGACACAGGGACACTGAGACACAGAGGCACTAAGACACTGAGACACTGCGACACAGAGACATAGAGATTCTGAGACACTGAGACACTGAGGCACAGAGACACAGAGACTCTGAGACACTGAGACACTGAGGCACAGAGACACTGAGTCAAAGAGACACAGAGACACTGAGACACTAAGACACTGAGACACAGGGACATTGAGACACAGAGGCACAGAGACACTGAGACACTGAGACACAGAGACATTGAGACTCTGAGACACCGAGACACTGAGGCACAGAGACACACAGACATTGAGACACAGAGACACTAAGACACTGAGACACAGGGACATTGAGACACAGAGGCACTGAGACACTGAGACACTGAGACACTGAGACATTGAGACTCTGAGACACTGAGACACTAAGGCACAGAGACACTGAGACACTGAGACACAGACACCCTGAGACACTGAGACTCTGAGACACTGAGACACAGAGACACAGAGACACCGAGACACTTAGAATCTGAGACACTGAGACACAGAGACACTGAGACTCTGAGACACTGAGACACTGAGACACTGAGACACAGAGACACAAAGACACTGAGACTCTGAGACACTGAGACACTGAGACACAGAGACACTGAGAAACTGAGGCACAGAGACACTGAAACCAAGAGACACAGAGACACTGAGACACTGAGACACTGAGACACAGACACCCTGAGACACTGAGACTCTGAGACACAGAGACACTGAGACCAAGAGACACAGAGACACTGAGACTCTGAGACACTGAGACACTGAGGCACAGAGACACTGAGACACTGAGACTCTAAGACACTGAGACACTGAGGCACAGAGACACTGAGACACTGAGGCTCAGAGACACTGAGACCAAGAGACAGAGAGATGCAGAAACTCTGAGACACTGAGACACTGAGACACTGAGGCACAGAGACACTGAGTCAAAGAGACACAGAGACACTGAGTCTCTGAGACACTGACACACTGAGGCACTGCGACACTGAGACACTGAGAATCTGAGACACTGAGGCACTGAGACACAGAGACACTGAGACACTGAGGCACAGAGACACTGAGACCAAGAGACACAGAGACACTGAGACTCTGAGACACTGAGACACTGAGACACTGAGACCAAGAGACAGATAGATACGGGGACTCTGAGACACTGAGACACTGAGGAACAGAAACACTGAGGCACTGAGACTCTGAGACACTGAGACTCTGAGACATTGAGACACTGTGACACTGAGACACTGAGTCAAAGAGACACAGAGACACTGAGACACTGAGACACAGAGACACCGAGACACAGAGACACAGAGACTCTGAGACACTGAGACACTGAGACACAGAGACACTGAGACACTGAGGCACAGAGACACTGAGACCAAGAGACACAGAGACACTGAGACACTGAGACTCTGAGACACTGGGACACTGAGAAACTGAGACTCTGAGACTCTGAGGCACTGAGACACTGAGACACAGAGACACTGAGGCGCAGAGGCACTGAGGCACAGAGACACTGAGACACTGAGACACCGAGACACAGGGACACTGAGACACAGAGACACTGAGACACTGAGACACCGAGACACTGAGACACCGAGGCACAGAGACACTGAGACACTGAGACACTGAGACACTGAGACTCTGAGACACTGAGACACTGAGGCACAGAGACACAGAGATACTGAGACACAGAGACACTAAGACACTGAGACACAGGGACACTGAGACACAGAGGCACTAAGACACTGAGACACTGAGACACAGAGACATTGAGATTCTGAGACACTGAGACACTGAGGCACAGAGACACAGAGACACAGAGACACAGAGACTCTGAGACACTGAGACACTGAGACACTGAGACATTGACACTCTGAGACACTGAGACACTGACGCACAGAGACACAGAGACACAGAGACACTGACACACAGAGACACTAAGACACTGAGACCCAGGGACATTGAGACACAGAGGCACAGAGACACTGAGACACTGAGGCACAGAGACACAGAGACACAGAGACACTGAGACTCAGAGACACTGAGACACAGAGACACTGAGACAAAGAGACACTGAGACACAGAGACACTGCGACGCAGAGACACTGAGACACTGAGACACAGAGACACGGAGACAAAGAGACACTGAGACGCAGAGACACTGAGACGCAGAGACACTGAGACACTGAGACACAGAGACACTGAGACAAAGAGGCACTGAGACAAAGAGACACTGAGACGCAGAGGCACTGAGACGCAGATACACTGAGACAAAGACACACTGAGAGACAGAGACACTGAGAGACAGAGACACTGAGACGCAGAGACACTGAGACACAGAGACACTGAGACAAAGAGACACTGAGACACTTAGACACAGGGACACTGAGACACTGAGGCACAGAGACTCTGAGACTCTGAGACACAGAGATATTGAGACTCTGAGACACCGAGACACTGAGACACTGAGACATAGAGACAC
Organism: Carcharhinus amblyrhynchos; assembly: GCF_965287045.1. NCBI lineage: Eukaryota > Metazoa > Chordata > Chondrichthyes > Carcharhiniformes > Carcharhinidae > Carcharhinus > Carcharhinus amblyrhynchos. The sequence continues at coordinate 471,155 of NW_027649802.1, read as the reverse complement.
AGAGACAGTGAGACACTGAGGCTCAGAGACACTGAGACCAAGAGACAGAGAGATACGAATACTCTGAGACACTGAGACACTGAGGCACAGAGACACTGAGACACAGAGACACTGAGACACGGGAAACTGAGACACAGAGACACAGAGACAATGAGACACTGAGACACCGAGACACTGAGACACGAAGGCACAGAGACACTGAGACACTGAGACACTGGGACTCTGAGACACTGAGACACACAGACACTGAGACACAGAGACTCTGAGACACTGAGACACTGAGGCACAGAGACACAGAGATACTGAGACACTGACACACAGAGACACTAAGACACAGAGACACCGAGGCACAGAGACACTGAGACACTGAGACTCTGAGACACTGGGACACTGAGAAACTGAGACTCTGAGACTCTGAGGCACTGAGACACTGAGACACAGAGACACTGAGGCGCAGAGGCACTGAGGCACAGAGACACTGAGACACTGAGACACTGAGACGCAGGGACACTGAGACACAGAGACACTGAGACACTGAGACACCGAGACTCTGAGACACCAAGGCACAGAGACACTGAGACACTGAGACTCTGAGACACTGAGACACTGAGGCACAGAGACACAGAGATACTGAGACACAGAGACACTAAGACACTGAGGCACAGAGACACTGAGTCAAAGAGACACAGAGACACTGAGACTCTGAGACACTGAGACACTGAGACACTGAGACACAGAGACACTGAGACACAGAGACACTAGGACACTGAGACACAGGGACACTGAGACACTGAGACACAGAGACATTGAGACTCTGAGACACTGAGGCACAGAGACACTGAGACACAGAGACAATGAGACTCTGAGACACTGAGACACTGAGACACAGATACACTGAGACACAGAGACACAGGGACACTGAGACACAGAGACACTGAGACACTGAGACACCGAGACACTGAGACACCGAGGCACAGAGACACTGAGACACTGAGACTCTGAGACTCTGAGACACTGAGACACACAGACACTGAGACACAGAGACTCTGAGACACTGAGGCACAGAGACACTGAGACACTGAGACTCTGAGACTCTGAGACACTGAGACACACAGACACTGAGACACAGAGACTCTGAGACACTGAGACACTGAGGCACAGAGACACCGAGATACTGAGACACAGAGACACTAAGACACTGAGACACAGGGACACTGAGACACAGAGGCACTAAGACACTGAGATACTGCGACACAGAGACATTGAGATTCTGAGACACTGAGACACTGAGACACTGAGGCACAGAGACACAGAGACTCTGAGACACTGAGACACTGAGACACTGAGGCACAGAGACACTGAGTCAAAGAGACACAGAGACACTGAGACACTAAGACACTGAGACACAGGGACATTGAGACACAGAGGCACAGAGACACTGAGACACTGAGACACAGAGACATTGAGACTCTGAGACACCGAGACACTGAGGCACAGAGACACAGAGACATTGAGACACAGAGACACTAAGACACTGAGACACAGGGACATTGAGACACAGAGGCACTGAGACACTGAGACATTGAGACTCTGAGACACTGAGACACTAAGGCACAGAGACACAGAGACACTGAGACACAGACACCCTGAGACACTGAGACTCTGAGACACTGAGACACTGAGACACAGAGACACAGAGACACCGAGACACTTAGAATCTGAGACCAAGAGACACAGAGACACTGAGACTCTGAGACACTGAGACACTGAGACACAGAGACACTGAGGAACTGAGGCAAAGAGACACTGAAACCAAGAGACACAGAGACAATGAGACACTGAGACACTGAGACACTGAGACACTGAGACACAGACACCCTGAGACACTGAGACTCTGAGACACTGAGACACTGAGGCGCAGAGACACAGAGACACTGAGACACTGAGGCTCAGAGACACTGAGACCAAGAGACACAGAGACACTGAGACTCTGAGACACTGAGACACTGAGGCACAGAGACACTGAGACACTGAGACTCTGAGACACAGAGACACAGAGACACCGAGACACTTAGAATCTGAGACCAAGAGACACAGAGACACTGAGACTCTGAGACACTGAGACACTGAGGCACAGAGACACTGAGTCAAAGAGACACAGAGACACTGAGACACTAAGACACTGAGACACAGGGACATTGAGACACAGAGGCACAGAGACACTGAGACACTGAGACACAGAGACATTGAGACTCTGAGACACCGAGACACTGAGGCACAGAGACACAGAGACATTGAGACACAGAGACACTGAGACACAGGGACATTGAGACACAGAGGCACTGAGACACTGAGACACTGAGACATTGAGACTCTGAGACACTGAGACACTAAGGCACAGAGACACAGAGACACTGAGACACAGACACCCTGAGACACTGAGACTCTGAGACACTGAGACACTGAGACACAGAGACACAGAGACACCGAGACACTTAGAATCTGAGACCAAGAGACACAGAGACACTGAGACTCTGAGACACTGAGACACTGAGACACAGAGACACAAAGACACTGAGACTCTGAGACACTGAGACACTGAGACACTGAGACACTGAGAAACTGAGGCACAGAGACACTGAAACCAAGAGACACAGAGACACTGAGACACTGAGACACAGACACCCTGAGACACTGAGACTCTGAGACACTGAGACACTGAGGCACAGAGACACAGAGACACTGAGACACTGAGGCTCAGAGACACTGAGACCAAGAGACACAGAGACACTGAGACTCTGAGACACTGAGACACTGAGGCACAGAGACACTGAGACACTGAGACTCTGAGACACTGAGACACTGAGGCACAGAGACACTGAGACACTGAGGCTCAGAGACACTGAGACCAAGAGACAGAGAGATGCAGAAACTCTGAGACACTGAGACACTGAGACACTGAGGCACAGAGACACTGAGTCAAAGAGACACAGAGACACTGAGTCTCTGAGACACTGAGACACTGAGGCACTGAGACACTGAGACACTGAGAATCTGAGACACTGAGGCACTGAGACAGAGAGACACTGAGACACTGAGGCACAGAGACACTGAGACCAAGAGACACAGAGACACTGAGACTCTGAGACACTGAGACACTGAGACCAAGAGACAGATAGATACGGGGACTCTGAGACACTGAGACACTGAGGAACAGAAACACTGAGGCACTGAGACTCTGAGACACTGAGACTCTGAGACAATGAGACATTGTGACACTGAGACACTGAGTCAAAGAGACACAGAGACACTGAGACACTGAGGCACAGAGACACCGAGACACAGAGACACAGAGACTCTGAGACACTGAGACACTGAGACACAGAGACACTGAGACACTGAGGCACAGAGAAACTGAGACCAAGAGACACAGAGACACTGAGACACTGAGACTCTGAGACACTGAGACTCTGAGACACTGAGACACAGACACACTGAGACACTGAGACTCTGAGACACTGAGACACAGAGACACAGAGACACTGAGGCTCAGAGACACTGAGACCAAGTGACAGAGAGATACGGAGACTCTGAGACACTGAGGCACAGAGACACTGAGACACTGAGACTCTGAGACACTGAGACATTGAGACACAGAGACACTGAGTCAAAGAGACACAGAGACACTGAGACTCTGAGACACTGAGACAATGAGGCACAGAGACTCTGAGACACTGAGACACAGAGACACTGAGACACTGAGAGAAAGAGACATTGAGACTCTGAGACACTGAGACACTGAGGCACAGAGACACAGAGACACTGAGACACAGAGACACTAAGACACTGAGACACAGGGACACTGAGACACTGAGACACAGAGACATTGAGACTCTGAGACACTGAGGCACAGAGACACTGAGACACAGAGACATCGAGACTCTGAGACACTGAGACACTGTGGCAGAGAGACACTGAGACACAGAAACATTGAGACTCTGAGACTCTGAGGCACACAGACAATGAGACACTGAGACAAAGAGACATTGATAGTCTGAGACACTGAGACACTGAGGCACAGAGACACAGAGACACTGAGACACAGAGACACTGAGACACTGAGACACAGGGAAATTGAGACACAGAGACACTGAGACACCGAGACAAAGAGACACTGAGGCACAGAGACACTGAGACACTGAGACTCTGAGACACTGAGACACAGATACAGTGAGACAGAGAGACACTGAGACACAGAGACGCTGAGAAACTGAGACTCCGAGACACTGAGACAATGGGACTCTGAGACACAGAGACACTGAGGCACAGAGTTACTGAGACTCTGAGACAATGACACACTGAGACAATGACACACTGAGACACAGAGACACTGAGACACTGTGGCACAGAGACACAGAGACACCGAGGCACAGAGACACTGAGACACTGAGACTCTGAGACAATGGGACACTGAGAAACTGAGACTCTGAGACTCTGAGGCACTGAGACACAGAGACACTGAGGCGCAGAGGCACTGAGGCACAGAGACACTGAGACACTGAGACACTGAGACACAGGGACACTGAGACACAGAGACACTGAGACACTGAGACACCGAGACACTGAGACACCGAGGCACAGAGACACTGAGACACTGAGACACTGAGACTCTGAGACACTGAGACACTGAGGCACAGAGACACAGAGATACTGAGACACAGAGACACTAAGACACTGAGACACAGGGACACTGAGACACAGAGGCACTAAGACACTGAGACACTGAGACTCTGAGACTCTGAGACACTGAGACACACAGACACTGAGACACAGAGACTCTGAGACACTGAGGCACAGAGACACTGAGACACTGAGACTCTGAGACTCTGAGACACTGAGACACACAGACACTGAGACACAGAGACTCTGAGACACTGAGACACTGAGGCACAGAGACACCGAGATACTGAGACACAGAGACACTAAGACACTGAGACACAGGGACACTGAGACACAGAGGCACTAAGACACTGAGACACTGCGACACAGAGACATAGAGATTCTGAGACACTGAGACACTGAGGCACAGAGACACAGAGACTCTGAGACACTGAGACACTGAGGCACAGAGACACTGAGTCAAAGAGACACAGAGACACTGAGACACTAAGACACTGAGACACAGGGACATTGAGACACAGAGGCACAGAGACACTGAGACACTGAGACACAGAGACATTGAGACTCTGAGACACCGAGACACTGAGGCACAGAGACACACAGACATTGAGACACAGAGACACTAAGACACTGAGACACAGGGACATTGAGACACAGAGGCACTGAGACACTGAGACACTGAGACACTGAGACATTGAGACTCTGAGACACTGAGACACTAAGGCACAGAGACACTGAGACACTGAGACACAGACACCCTGAGACACTGAGACTCTGAGACACTGACACACAGAGACACAGAGACACCGAGACACTTAGAATCTGAGACACTGAGACACAGAGACACTGAGACTCTGAGACACTGAGACACTGAGACACTGAGACACAGAGACACAAAGACACTGAGACTCTGAGACACTGAGACACTGAGACACAGAGACACTGAGAAACTGAGGCACAGAGACACTGAAACCAAGAGACACAGAGACACTGAGACACTGAGACACTGAGACACAGACACCCTGAGACACTGAGACTCTGAGACACAGAGACACTGAGACCAAGAGACACAGAGACACTGAGACTCTGAGACACTGAGACACTGAGGCACAGAGACACTGAGACACTGAGACTCTAAGACACTGAGACACTGAGGCACAGAGACACTGAGACACTGAGGCTCAGAGACACTGAGACCAAGAGACAGAGAGATGCAGAAACTCTGAGACACTGAGACACTGAGACACTGAGGCACAGAGACACTGAGTCAAAGAGACACAGAGACACTGAGTCTCTGAGACACTGACACACTGAGGCACTGCGACACTGAGACACTGAGAATCTGAGACACTGAGGCACTGAGACACAGAGACACTGAGACACTGAGGCACAGAGACACTGAGACCAAGAGACACAGAGACACTGAGACTCTGAGACACTGAGACACTGAGACACTGAGACCAAGAGACAGATAGATACGGGGACTCTGAGACACTGAGACACTGAGGAACAGAAACACTGAGGCACTGAGACTCTGAGACACTGAGACTCTGAGACATTGAGACACTGTGACACTGAGACACTGAGTCAAAGAGACACAGAGACACTGAGACACTGAGACACAGAGACACCGAGACACAGAGACACAGAGACTCTGAGACACTGAGACACTGAGACACAGAGACACTGAGACACTGAGGCACAGAGACACTGAGACCAAGAGACACAGAGACACTGAGACACTGAGACTCTGAGACACTGAGACTCTGAGACACTGAGACACAGACACACTGAGACACTGAGACTCTGAGACACTGAGACACAGAGACACAGACACACTGAGGCTCAGAGACACTGAGACCAAGAGACAGAGAGATACGGAGACTCTGAGACACTGAGGCACAGAGACACTGAGACACTGAGACTCTGAGACACTGAGACATTGAGACACTGAGGCCCAGAGACACAGAGACACTGAGACACTGAGGCACAGAGACACTGAGTCAAAGAGACACAGAGACACTGAGACTCTGAGACACTGAGACAATGAGGCATAGAGACTCTGAGACACTGAGACACAGAGACACTGAGACACTGAGAGAAAGAGACATTGAGACTCTGAGACACTGAGACACTGAGGCACAGAGACACAGAGACACTGAGACACAGAGACACTAAGACACTGAGACACAGGGACACTGAGACACTGAGACACAGAGACATTGAGACTCTGAGACACTGAGGCACAGAGACACTGAGACACAGAGACATCGAGACTCTGAGACACTGAGACACTGTGGCAGAGAGACACTGAGACACTGAGACACAGAAACATTGAGACTCTGAGACTCTGAGGCACACAGACAATGAGACACTGAGACAAAGAGACATTGATAGTCTGAGACACTGAGACACTGAGGCACAGAGACACAGAGACACTGAGACACAGAGACACTGAGACACTGAGACACAGGGAAATTGAGACACAGAGACACTGAGACACCGAGACAAAGAGACACTGAGGCACAGAGACACTGAGACACTGAGACTCTGAGACACTGAGACACAGATACAGTGAGACAGAGAGACACTGAGACACAGAGACGCTGAGAAACTGAGACTCCGAGACACTGAGACAATGAGACTCTGAGACACAGAGACACTGAGGCACAGAGTTACTGAGACTCTGAGACAATGACACACTGAGACAATGACACACTGAGACACAGAGACACTGAGACACTGTGGCACAGAGACACAGAGACACCGAGGCACAGAGACACTGAGACACTGAGACTCTGAGACACTGGGACACTGAGAAACTGAGACTCTGAGACTCTGAGGCACTGAGACACTGAGACACAGAGACACTGAGGCGCAGAGGCACTGAGGCACAGAGACACTGAGACACTGAGACACTGAGACACAGGGACACTGAGACACAGAGACACTGAGACACTGAGACACCGAGACACTGAGACACCGAGGCACAGAGACACTGAGACACTGAGACACTGAGACACTGAGACTCTGAGACACTGAGACACTGAGGCACAGAGACACAGAGATACTGAGACACAGAGACACTAAGACACTGAGACACAGGGACACTGAGACACAGAGGCACTAAGACACTGAGACACTGAGACACAGAGACATTGAGATTCTGAGACACTGAGACACTGAGGCACAGAGACACAGAGACACAGAGACACAGAGACTCTGAGACACTGAGACACTGAGACACTGAGACACAGAGACATTGACACTCTGAGACACTGAGACACTGACGCACAGAGACACAGAGACACAGAGACACTGACACACAGAGACACTAAGACACTGAGACCCAGGGACATTGAGACACAGAGGCACAGAGACACTGAGACACTGAGGCACAGAGACACAGAGACACAGAGACACTGAGACTCAGAGACACTGAGACACAGAGACACTGAGACAAAGAGACACTGAGACACAGAGACACTGCGACGCAGAGACACTGAGACACTGAGACACAGAGACACGGAGACAAAGAGACACTGAGACGCAGAGACACTGAGACGCAGAGACACTGAGACACTGAGACACAGAGACACTGAGACAAAGAGGCACTGAGACAAAGAGACACTGAGACGCAGAGGCACTGAGACGCAGATACACTGAGACAAAGACACACTGAGAGACAGAGACACTGAGAGACAGAGACACTGAGACGCAGAGACACTGAGACACAGAGACACTGAGACAAAGAGACACTGAGACACTGAGACACAGGGACACTGAGACACTGAGGCACAGAGACTCTGAGACTCTGAGACACAGAGATATTGAGACTCTGAGACACCGAGACACTGAGACACTGAGACATAGAGACACAGAGACAGTGAGACACTGAGGCTCAGAGACACTGAGACCAAGAGACAGAGAGATACGAATACTCTGAGACACTGAGACACTGAGGCACAGAGACACTGAGACACAGAGACACTGAGACACGGGAAACTGAGACACAGAGACACAGAGACAATGAGACACTGAGACACCGAGACACTGAGACACGAAGGCACAGAGACACTGAGACACTGAGACACTGGGACTCTGAGACACTGAGACACACAGACACTGAGACACAGAGACTCTGAGACACTGAGACACTGAGGCACAGAGACACAGAGATACTGAGACACTGACACACAGAGACACTAAGACACAGAGACACCGAGGCACAGAGACACTGAGACACTGAGACTCTGAGACACTGGGACACTGAGAAACTGAGACTCTGAGACTCTGAGGCACTGAGACACTGAGACACTGAGACACAGAGACACTGAGGCGCAGAGGCACTGAGGCACAGAGACACTGAGACACTGAGACACTGAGACGCAGGGACACTGAGACACAGAGACACTGAGACACTGAGACACCGAGACTCTGAGACACCAAGGCACAGAGACACTGAGACACTGAGACTCTGAGACACTGAGACACTGAGGCACAGAGACACAGAGATACTGAGACACAGAGACACTAAGACACTGAGACACAGGGACACTGAGACATAGAGGCACTAAGACACTGAGACACTGAGACACAGAGACATTGAGATTCTGAGACACTGAGACACTGAGGCACAGAGACACAGAGACACAGAGACACAGAGACTCTGAGACACTGAGACACTGTGACACAGAGACATTGACACTCTGAGACACTGAGACACTGAGGCACAGAGACACAGAGACTCTGAGACACTGAGACACTGAGACAATGACACACTGAGACACTGAGGCACAGAGACACTGAGACACTGAGACACTGAGACACAGAGTTACAGAGACTCTGAGACACTGAGACAATGACACACTGAGACAATGAGACACTGAGACACAGAGACACAGAGGCAGAGGGACACAGAGACACTGAGACGCTGAGACACTGAGGCACAGAGACACTGAGACACTGAGACACTGAGGCACAGAGACACAGATACACTGAGACACTTAGACACAGAGACACCGAGACACCGAGGCACAGAGACACTGAGACACTGAGACTCTGAGACTCTGAGACACTGAGACACTGAGGCCCAGAGACACTGAGGCCCAGAGACACTGAGTCAAAGAGACACAGAGACACTGAGACACTGAGGCACAGAGACACAGAGACACCGAGGCACAGAGACACTGAGACACTGAGACTCTGAGACACTGGGACACTGAGAAACTGAGACTCTGAGACACTGAGGCACTGAGACACTGAGACACAGAGACACTGAGGCGCAGAGGCACTGAGGCACAGAGACACTGAGACACTGAGACACTGAGACACAGGGACACTGAGACACAGAGACACAGAGACACTGAGACACTGAGACACCGAGACACTGAGACACCGAGGCACAGAGACACTGAGACACTGAGACTCTGAGACACTGAGACACTGAGGCACAGAGACACAGAGATACTGAGACACAGAGACACTAAGACACTGAGACACAGGGACACTGAGACACAGAGGCACTAAGACACTGAGACACTGAGACACAGAGACATTGAGATTCTGAGACACTGAGACACTGAGGCACAGAGACACAGAGACACAGAGACACAGAGACTCTGAGACACTGAGACACTGAGACACAGAGACATTGACACTCTGAGACACTGAGACACTGAGGCACAGAGACACAGAGACACTGACACACAGAGACACTAAGACACTGAGACACAGGGACATTGAGACACAGAGGCACAGAGACACTGAGACACAGAGACACAGAGACACTGAGACACTGAGACACTGAGACACAGAGACACTGAGACTCAGAGACACTGAGACACAGAGACACTGAGACAAAGAGACACTGAGACACAGAGACACTGCGACGCAGAGACACTGAGACACTGAGACTCAGAGACACTGAGACACAGAGACACTGAGACAAAGAGACACTGAGACACAGAGACACTGCGACGCAGAGACACTGAGACACTGAGACACAGAGACACTGAGACAAAGAGACACTGAGACACAGAGACACTGAGACGCAGAGACACTGAGACACTGAGACACAGAGACACTGAGACAAAGAGGCACTGAGACAAAGAGACACTGAGACGCAGTGGCACTGAGACGCAGAGACACTGAGACAAAGAGACACTGAGAGACAGAGACACAGGGACACTGAGACACTGAGGCACAGAGACTCTGAGACACTGAGACACAGAGATATTGAGACTCTGAGACACCGAGACACTGAGACACTGAGACATAGAGACACAGAGACAGTGAGACACTGAGGCTCAGAGACACTGAGACCAAGAGACAGAGAGATACGAATACTCTGAGACACTGAGACACTGAGGCACAGAGACACTGAGACACAGAGACACTGAGACACGGGAAACTGAGACACAGAGACACAGAGACAATGAGACACTGAGACACCGAGACACTGAGACACGAAGGCACAGAGACACTGAGACACTGAGACACTGGGACTCTGAGACACTGAGACACACAGACACTGAGACACAGAGACTCTGAGACACTGAGACACTGAGGCACAGAGACACAGAGATACTGAGACACTGACACACAGAGACACTAAGACACTGAGACACAGGGACACTGAGACACAGAGGCACTAAGACACTGAGACACTGAGACACAGAGACATTGAGACTCTGAGACACTGAGACACTGAGGCACAGAGACACAGATACACAGAGACACAGAGACTCTGAGACACTGAGACACTGAGACACAGAGACATTGACACTCTAAGACACTGAGACACTGAGGCACAGAGACACAGAGACACAGTGACACTGACACACAGAGACACTAAGACACTGAGACACAGGGACATTGAGACACAGAGACAGTAAGACACTGAGGCTCAGAGACACTGAGACCAAGAGACAGAGAGATACGAATACTCTGAGACACTGAGACACTGAGGCACAGAGACACTGAGACACTGAGACACAGAGACACTGAGACACTGAGACACAGAGACACTGAGACACAGAGACACAGGGACACTGAGACACAGAGACACTGAGACACTGAGACACCGAGACACCGAGGCACAGAGACACTGAGACACTGAGACACTGAGACTCTGAGACTCTGAGACACTGAGACACACAGACACTGAGACACAGAGACTCTGAGACACTGAGACACTGAGACACTGAGGCACAGAGACACTGAGACACAGAGACTCTGAGACTCTGAGACACTGAGACACACAGACACTGAGACACAGAGACTCTGAGACACTGAGACACTGAGGCACAGAGACACCGAGATACTGAGACACAGAGACACTAAGACACTGAGACACAGGGACACTGAGACACAGAGGCACTAAGACACTGAGACACTGAGACCAAGAGACAGATAGATACGGGGAATCTGAGACACTGAGACACTGAGGCACAGAGACACTGAGGCACAGAGACACTGAGACACTGAGACACTGAGACTCTGAGACACAGATACACAGAGACAGAGAGACACTGAGTCACAGAGACACAGAGACGCTGAGAAACTGAGACTCCGAGACACTGAGACAATGAGACTCTGAGACACAGAGACACTGAGACACAGAGTTACAGAGACTCTGAGACACTGAGACACTGAGACAATGACACACTGAGACAATGAGACACTGAGACACAGAGACACAGAGGCAGAGGGACACAGAGACACTGAGACGCTGAGACACTGAGGCACAGAGACACTGAGACACTGAGACACTGAGGCACAGAGACACAGATACACTGAGACACTGAGACACAGAGACACCGAGGCACAGAGACACTGAGACACTGAGACTCTGAGACTCTGAGACACTGAGACACTGAGGCCCAGAGACACTGAGTCAAAGAGACACAGAGACACTGAGACACTGAGGCACAGAGACACAGAGACACCGAGGCACAGAGACAATGAGACAATGAGACTCTGAGACTCTGGGACACTGAGAAACTGAGACACTGAGACTCTGAGGCACTGAGGCACAGGGACACTGAGACACTGAGACACTGAGACACAGGGACACTGAGACACTGAGACACCGAGACTCAGAGACACTGAGACACAGAGACACTGAGACACTGAGACACCGAGACTCAGAGACACTGAGACACCGAGGCACAGAGACACTGAGACACTGAGACACTGAGACTCTGAGACACTGAGACACTGAGGCACAGAGACATAGAGATACTGAGACACAGAGACACTAAGACACTGAGACACAGGGATACTGAGACATAGAGGCACTAAGACACTGAGACACTGAGACACTGAGACACAGAGACATTGAGATTCTGAGACACTGAGACACTGAGGCACAGAGACACTGAGACACAGAGACATTGACACTCTGAGACACTGAGACACTGAGGCACAGAGACATTGAGATTCTGAGACACTGAGACACTGAGGCACAGAGACACAGAGACACAGAGACTCTGAGACACTGAGACACTGAGACACAGAGACATTGACACTCTGAGACACTGAGACACTGAGGCACAGAGACACAGAGACACAGAGACACTGACACACAGAGACACTAAGACACTGAGACACAGGGACATTGAGACACAGAGGCACTGAGACACTGAGACACTGAGACACAGAGACATTGAGACTCTGAGACACTGAGACACTAAGGCACAGAGACACAGAGACACTGAGACACAGAGACACTGAGACACAGGGAAATTGAGACACAGAGACACTGAGACACCGAGACACTGAGACACCGAGGCACAGAGACACTGAGACACTGAGACACTGAGACACTGAGACACAGAGACACTGAGACAGAGAGACACTGAGATACAGAGACAAAGAGACGCTGAGAAACTGAGACTCCGAGACACTGAGACTCTGAGACTCGGAGGCACTGAGACACAGAGTTACTAAGTCTCTGAGGCACTGAGACAATGAAACTCGGAGACACTGAGACACTGAGACACTTAGACACAGAGACACAGAGGCACAGAGACACAGAGACACTGAGACTCTGAGACACTGAGGCACTGAGCACAGAGACACTGAGACACTGAGACACAGAGAAACTGAGACACTGAGAATCTGAGACAATGAGACACAGAGACGCTGAGACACTGAGACTCTGAGAAACGGAGACACTGAGACTCTGAGACACTGAGACACTGAGGCACTGAGACACAGAGACACTGAGACACTGAGGCACAGAGACACTGAGACACTGAGAATCTGAGACACTGAGACACTGAGACACTGAGACTCTGAGACACTGAGGCACTGAGGCACTGAGGCACTGAGACACAGAGACACTGAGACACTGAGGCACAGAGACACTGAGACCAAGAGACACAGAGACACTGAGACACTGAGACAATGAGACTCTGAGACACTGAGACATTGAGACACAGACACACTGAGACACTGAGACTCTGAGATACTGAGACACTGAGACACTGAGACACTGAGACTCTGACACAATGAGACACTGAGACACTGAGACACACAGACACTGAAACACTGAGACAATGAGGCACAGAGACACTGAGACACAGGGACACAGAGAAACTGAGACACAGAGACATTGACTATCTGAGACATTGAGACACTGAGGCACAGAGACACTGTGACACTGAGGCTCAGAGACACTGAGTCCAAGAGACACAGAGACTCTGAGACACTGAGACACTGAGGCACAGAGACACTGAGACACAGAGACACAGAGACACTGAGACACTGAGACTCAGAGACACTGAGACAAAGAGACACTGAGACACAGAGACACTGAGACTCAGAGACACTGAGACAAAGAGACACTGAGACACAGAGACACTGAGACTCAGAGACACTGAGACACAGAGACACTGAGACACAGAGACGCTGAGACACTGAGACACAGAGACACTGAGACTCTGAGACTCAGAGACACTGAGACACTGAGACACTGAGGCACAGAGACACAGAGACACTGAGACACAGAGACGCTGAGACACTGAGACACAGAGACGCTGAGACACAGAGACACGGAGACACAGAGACGCTGAGACACTGAGACACTGAGACACAGAGACTCTGAGTCTCAGAGACACTGAGACACAGAGACTCTGAGACTCAGAGACACAGAGACACTGAGACTCTGAGACTCAGAGACACTGAGACACTGAGACACTGAGGCACAGAGACACAGAGACACTGAGACACAGAGACACTGAGACACTGAGACACTGAGACTCAGAGACGCTGAGACACAGAGACACGGAGACGCTGAGACACTGAGACACTGAGACACTGAGACACAGAGACTCTGAGACTCAGAGACATTGAGACACTGAGACTCTGAGACTCAGAGACACTGAGACACTGAGACACTGCGGCACAGAGACACTGAGACACTGAGACACAGAGACACAGAGACGCTGAGACACTGAGACACAGAGACACTGAGACTCTGAGACTCTGAGACTCAGAGACACTGAGACACTGAGACACTGAGGCACAGAGACACAGAGACACTGAGACACTGAGACTCAGAGACAATGTGACACAGAGACACTGATACACTGAGACACTGAGACTCAGAGACACTGAGACTCAGAGACACAGAGACACTGAGACACAGAGACACTGAGACTCTGAGACACAGAGACACTGAGACTCAGAGACGCTGAGACACAGAGACACGGAGACGCTGAGACACTGAGACACTGAGACACTGAGACACAGAGACGCTGAGACACTGAGACACAGAGACACTGAGACTCTGAGACACTGAGGCACAGAGACACTGAGACACTGTGACACAGAGACACTGAGACTCTGAGACTGGGAGACAATGAGACACTGAGACCCTGAGACCCTGAGGCACAGAGACAATGAGACACTGAGTCACAGAGACACTGAGACACAGAGACACAGAGACGCTGAGACACAGAGACACAGAGACACAGAGACGCTGAGACACTGAGACACAGAGACACTGAGACTCTGAGACACTGAGGCACAGAGACACTGAGACACTGTGACACAGAGACACTGAGACTCTGAGACTGGGAGACAATGAGACACTGAGACCCTGAGACCCTGAGGCACAGAGACAATGAGACACTGAGTCACAGAGACACTGAGACACAGAGACACAGAGACGCTGAGACACAGAGACACAGAGACACAGAGACGCTGAGACACTGAGACACTGAGACACAGAGACTCTGAGACTCAGAGACACTGAGACACAGAGACTCTGAGACTCAGAGACACTGCGCAATGAGACTCTGAGACTCAGAGACACTGAGACACTGAGACACTGAGACTCTGAGACACTGAGACACTGAGACTCAGAGACACTGAGACACAGAGACACTGAGACTCTGAGACACTGAGACACAGGGACACTGAGACACTGAGACTCAGAGACAATGTGACACAGAGACACTGATACACTGAGACACTGAGACTCAGAGACACTGAGACTCAGAGACACAGAGACACTGAGACACAGAGACACTGAGACTCTGAGACACAGAGACACTGAGACTCTGAGACACTGAGATCCAGAGACACTGAGACACAGAGACACTGAGACTCAGAGACACTGAGACACAGAGACACTGAGACTCTGAGACACTGAGACACAGAGACACTGAGACTCAGAGACACTGAGACACAGAGACACTGAGACACAGAGACACTGAGACTCAGAGACACAGAGACACTGAGACTCAGTGACACTGAGACTCTGAGACACTGAGACACAGAGACACAGAGATACTGAGTCACAGAGACACTGAGACACTGAGACACTGAGACTCAGAGACACAGAGACACTGAGACTCTGAGACACTGAGACACTGGGACACTGAGACACTGAAACACAGAGACTCAGAGACACTGAGACTCAGAGACACTGAGTCACAGAGACACTGAGACACAGAGACGCTGAGACTCAGAGACACTGAGACTCAGAGACACTGAGACACTGAGACACAGTGACACTGAGACTCTGAGACACTGAGACACTGAGACACAGAGGCACTGAGACTCAGAGACACTGAGATACAGAGAAACTGAGACACAGAGACACAGAGACACGGAGACTCTGAGACACTCAGACGCAGAGACGCTGAGACACTGAGACCAAGAGACACTGAGACTCTGAGACGCAGAGACACTGAGATACTGAGACACAGAGACACTGAGGCACAGATACACTGAGACACTGAGACACAGAGACACTGAGATTCAGAGACACTGAGACACAGAGACACTGAGACTCTGAGACACGGAGACACAGAGACACTGAGACACAGACACACTGAGACACAGAGACACTGAGACACAGAGACACTGAGACTCAGAGACACAGAGACACTGAGACTCAGTGACACTGAGACTCTGAGACACTGAGACACAGAGACACAGAGATACTGAGTCACAGAGACACTGAGACACTGAGACACTGAGACTCAGAGACACTGAGACACAGAGACACTGAGACTCTGAGACACTGAGACACTGGGACACTGAGACACTGAAACACAGAGACTCAGAGACACTGAGACTCAGAGACACTGAGTCACAGAGACACTGAGACACAGAGACACTGAGACTCAGAGACACTGAGACACAGAGACACAGAGACGCTGAGACACAGAGACACAGAGACGCTGAGACACTGAGACACAGAGACTCTGAGACTCTGAGACATTGAGACACTGAGACTCTGAGACTCAGAGACACTGAGACACTGCGGCACAGAGACACTGAGACAATGAGACACAGAGACACAGAGACGCTGAGACACTGAGACACAGAGACACTGAGAATCTGAGACACTGAGACACAGAGACACTGAGACACAGAGACGCTGAGACACTGAGACACAGAGACACTGAGACTCTGAGACTCAGAGACACTGAGACACTGAGACACTGAGACACTGAGGCACAGAGACACTGAGACACTGAGACACAGAGACACTGAGACTCTGAGACTGGGAGACAATGAGACACTGAGACCCTGAGACCCTGAGGCACAGAGACAATGAGACACTGAGTCACAGAGACACTGAGACACAGAGACACAGAGACGCTGAGACACAGAGACACAGAGACACAGAGACGCTGAGACACTGAGACACTGAGACTCTGAGTCTCAGAGACACTGAGACACAGAGACTCTGAGACTCAGAGACACTGAGGCACTGAGACTCTGAGACTCAGAGACACTGAGACACTGAGACACTGAGACTCAGAGACACTGAGACACAGAGACACTGAGACTCTGAGACACTGAGACACAGGGACACTGAGACACTGAGACTCAGAGACACTGTGACACAGAGACACTGATACACTGAGACACTGAGACTCAGAGACACTGAGACTCAGAGACACAGAGACACTGAGACACAGAGACACTGAGACTCTGAGACACAGAGACACTGAGACTCTGAGACACTGAGATCCAGAGACACTGAGACACAGAGACACTGAGACTCAGAGACACTGAGACACAGAGACACTGAGACTCTGAGACACTGAGACACAGAGACACTGAGACTCAGAGACACTGAGACACAGAGACACTGAGACACAGAGACACTGAGACTCAGAGACACAGAGACACTGAGACTCAGTGACACTGAGACTCTGATACACTGAGACACAGAGACACAGAGATACTGAGTCACAGAGACACTGAGACACTGAGACACTGAGACTCAGAGACACTGAGACACAGAGACACTGAGACTCTGAGACACTGAGACACTGGGACACTGAGACACTGAAACACAGAGACTCAGAGACACTGAGACTCAGAGACACTGAGTCACAGAGACACTGAGACACAGAGACACTGAGACTCAGAGACACTGAGACTCAGAGACACTGAGACACTGAGACACAGTGACACTGAGACTCTGAGACACTGAGACACAGAGGCACTGAGACTCAGAGACACTGAGATACAGAGAAACTGAGACACAGTGACACAGAGACACTGCGACTCTGAGACACTCAGACGCAGAGACGCTGAGACACTGAGACCAAGAGACACTGAGACTCTGAGACGCAGAGACACTGAGATACTGAGACACAGAGACACTGAGGCACAGATACACTGAGACACTGAGACACAGAGACACTGAGATTCAGAGACACTGAGACACAGAGACACTGAGACTCTGAGACACGGAGACACAGAGACACTGAGACACAGACACACTGAGACAAAGAGGCACAGAGACGCTGAGACACCGAGACACAGAGACACTGAGACTCTCAGACTCAGAGACACTGAGACACTGAGACACTGAGACACAGAGACACTGAGACACTGAGAGACTGAGACTCTGAGACACTGAGACAGAGAGACACAGAGACACTGAGACTCTGAGACACTGAGACAAAGAGACTCAGAGACACTGAGACACGGAGACACTGAGACTCAGAGACACTGAGACAAAGAGACACAGAGACACTGAGGCTCTGAGACACTGAGACACAGAGACTCAGAGACACTGAGACACTGAGACACGGACACACTGAGACTCAGAGACACTGAGACTCAGAGACACTGAGACACAGAGACACTGAGACACTGAGACACTGAGACTCAGAGACACTGAGACACAGAGACACTGAGACTCTGAGACACTGAGGCACTGTGACTCAGAGACACTGAGTCACAGAGACACTGAGACACAGAGACACTGAGACTCAGAGACACAGAGACACAGAGACACTGAGACTCAGTGACACTGAGACCCTGAGACACTGAGTCACAGAGACACAGAGACACAGAGACACTGAGACACTGAGACTCAGAGACACTGACACACAGAGACACTGAGACTCTGAGACACTGAGACACTGTGACTCAGAGACACTGAGTCACAGAGACACTGAGGCACAGAGACACTGAGACTCAGAGACACTGAGACTCTGAGACACTGAGACTCTGAGACACTGAGACACAGAGGCACTGAGACTCAGAGACACTGAGACACTGAGACACAGAGACTCAGAGATACTGAGACACTGAGACACTGAGTCTCTGAGAAACAGAGACACTGAGACACAGAGAAACAGACACACTGAGAGTCTGAGACACAGAGACACTGAGACACAGAGACACTGAGACACTCAGACTCAGAGACACTGAGACACAGAGAGACAGAGACACTGAGACACAGAGACACTGAGACACTGAGACTCAGAGACTCTGAGACACAGAGACACTGAGACACTGAGACACAGAGACACTGAGACACTGAGAGACTGAGACTCTGAGACACTGAGACACAGAGACACAGAGACACTGAGACTCTGAGACACTGAGACAAAGAGACTCAGAGACACTGAGACACTGAGACACGGAGACACAGAGACTCAGAGACACTGAGACAAAGAGACACAGAGACACTGAGACTCTGAGACACTGAGACACAGATACTCAGAGACACTGAGACACTGAGACACGGAGACACTGAGACTCAGAGACACTGAGACTCAGAGACACTGAGACACAGAGACACTGAGACACTGAGACACAGAGACACTGAGTCAGAGACACTGAGACTCAGAGACACTGAGACACAGAGACACTGAGACTCTGAGGCTCAGAGACACTGAGACACTGAGACTCTGAGACTCTGAGACGCAGAGACACTGAGACACTGAGACACAGAGACACTGAGTCAGAGACACTGAGACTCAGAGACACTGAGACACAGAGACACTGAGACTCTGAGGCTCAGAGACCCTGAGACTCGGAGACTCTGAGACGCAGAGACACTGAGACACTGAGACACAGAGACACAGAGACACTGAGACTCTGAGACACTGAGACACTGAGACACTGAGACTCAGAGACACTGAGATTCTGAGACACTGAGACCCAGAGACACTGAGACACTGAGACACAGAGACACTGAGACTCTGAGACTCTGAGACACTGAGACACAGAGACACTGAGACTCAGAGACACTGAAACACAGAGACACTGAGACTCTGAGACACTGAGACACAGGGACACTTAGACACTGAGACTCAGAGACACTGAGACACAGAGACACTGATACACTGAGACACTGAGACTCAGAGACACTGAGACTCAGAGACAGAGAGACAATGAGACACAGAGACACTGAGACTCTGAGACACAGAGACACTGAGACTCTGAGACACTGAGACCCAGAGACACTGAGACTCAGAGACACCTAGACTCTGAGAAACTGAGACACAGAGACACTGAGACACAGAGACACTGAGACTCAGAGACACTGAGACACAGAGACACTGAGACTCAGAGACACTGAGACACAGAGACACTGAGACTCAGAGACACTGAGACACAGAGACACTGAGACACTGAGAGTCAGAGACACTGAGACTCAGTGACACTGAGACCCTGAGACACTGAGACACAGAGACACAGAGACACTGAGAAACTGAGACACTGAGACTCAGAGACACTGAGACACAGAGACACTGAGACTCTGAGACACTGAGACACTGTGACTCAGAGACACTGAGTCACAGAGACACTGAGACACAGAGACACTGAGACTCAGAGACACTGTGACTCAGAGACACTGAGTCACAGAGACACTGAGACACAGAGACACTGAGACTCAGAGACACTGAGACTCAGAGACACTGAGACTCTGAGACACTGAGACACTGAGACACAGTGACACTGAGACTCTGAGACACTGAGACACTGAGACACAGAGGCACTGAGACTCAGAGACACTGAGACACAGAGAAACTGAGACACAGAGACACAGAGACACTGAGACTCTGAGACACTCAGACGCAGAGACGCTGAGACACTGAGACCAAGAGACACTGAGACTCTGAGACGCAGAGACACTGAGATACTGAGACACAGAGACACTGAGGCACAGATACACTGAGACACTGAGACACAGAGACACTGAGATTCAGAGACACTGAGACACAGAGACACTGAGACTCTGAGACACTGAGACACAGAGACATTGAGACACAGACACACTGAGACAAAGAGGCACAGAGACGCTGAGACACCGAGACACAGAGACACTGAGACTCTCAGACTCAGAGACACTGAGACACTGAGACACAGAGACTCAGAGACACTGAGACACTGAGAGACTGAGACTCTGAGACACTGAGACACAGAGACACAGAGACACTGAGACTTTGAGACACTGAGACAAAGAGACTCAGAGACACTGAGACACTGAGACACGGAGACACTGAGACTCAGAGACACTGAGACAAAGAGACACAGAGACACTGAGACTCTGAGACACTGAGACACAGAGACTCAGAGACACTGAGACACTGAGACACGGAGACACTGAGACTCAGAGACACTGAGACTCAGAGACACTGAGACTCAGAGACACTGAGACACAGAGACACTGAGACACTGAGACACTGAGACACTGAGATTCAGAGACACTGAGACTCTGAGACACTGAGACACTGTGACTCAGAGACACTGAGTCACAGAGACACTGAGACACAGAGACACTGAGACACTGAGACACTGAGACTCAGAGACACTGACACACAGAGACACTGAGACTCTGAGACACTGAGACACTGTGACTCAGAGACACTGAGTCACAGAGACACTGAGACACAGAGACACTGAGACTCAGAGACACTGTGACTCAGAGACACTGAGTCACAGAGACACTGAGGCACAGAGACACTGAGACTCAGAGACACTGAGACTCAGAGACACTGAGACTCTGAGACACTGAGACACAGAGGCACTGAGACTCAGAGACACTGAGACACTGAGACACAGAGACTCAGAGATACTGAGACACTGAGACACTGAGTCTCTGAGAAACAGAGACACTGAGACACAGAGAAACAGAGACACTGAGAGTCTGAGACACAGAGACACTGAGACACAGAGACACTGAGACACTCAGACTCAGAGACACTGAGACACAGAGAGACAGAGACACTGAGACACAGAGACACTGAGACACTGAGACTCAGAGACTCTGAGACACAGAGACACTGAGACACTGAGACACAGAGACACAGAGACACTGAGACACTGAGACACTGAGAGACTGAGACTCTGAGACACTGAGACAAAGAGACACAGAGACACTGAGACTCTGAGACACTGAGACACAGAGACTCAGAGACACTGAGACACTGAGACACGGAGACACTGAGACTCAGAGACACTGAGACTCAGAGACACTGAGACACAGAGACACTGAGACACTGAGACACTGAGACACAGAGACACTGAGTCAGAGACACTGAGACTCAGAGACACTGAGACACAGAGACACTGAGACTCTGAGGCTCAGAGACACTGAGACACTGAGACTCTGAGACTCTGAGAAGCAGAGACACTGAGACACAGAGACACTGAGTCAGAGACACTGAGACTCAGAGACACTGAGACACTGAGACTCTGAGGCTCAGAGACACTGAGACTCTGAGACTCTGAGACGCAGAGACACTGAGACACTGAGACTCTGAGACACAGAGACACTGAGACTCTGAGACACTGAGACACTGAGACACAGATACACTGAGACACTGAGACTCAGAGACACTGAGATTCTGAGACACTGAGACCCAGAGACACTGAGACACAGAGACACTGAGACTCAGAGACACTGAGACACTGAGACACAGAGACACTGAGACTCTGAGACACTGAGACACAGAGACACTGAGACTCAGAGACACTGAGACACTGAGACACAGAGACACTGAGACTCTGAGACACTGAGACACAGGGACACTTAGACACTGAGACTCAGAGACACTGAGACACAGAGACACTGATACACTGAGACACTGAGACTCAGAGACACTGAGACTCAGAGACACAGAGACACTGAGACTCTGAGACACAGAGACACTGAGACTCTGAGACACTGAGACCCAGAGACACTGAGACTCAGAGACACTGAGACTCTGAGAAACTGAGACACAGAGACACTGAGACACAGAGACACTGAGACTCAGAGACACTGAGACACAGAGACACTGAGACACAGAGACACTGAGACTCAGAGACACTGAGACACAGAGACACAGAGACACTGAGACTCAGTGACACTGAGACCCTGAGACACTGAGACACAGAGACACAGAGACACTGAGACACTGAGACTCAGAGACACTGAGACACAGAGACACTGAGACTCTGAGACACTGAGACACTGTGACTCAGAGACACTGAGTCACAGAGACACTGAGACACAGAGACACTGAGACTCAGAGACACTGAGACACAGAGACACAGAGACACTGAGACTCAGTGACACTGAGACCCTGAGACACTGAGACACAGAGACACAGAGACACTGAGAAACTGAGACACTGAGACTCAGAGACACTGAGACACAGAGACATTGAGACTCTGAGACACTGAGACACTGTGACTCAGAGACACTGAGTCACAGAGACACTGAGACACAGAGACACTGAGACTCAGAGACACTGTGACTCAGAGACACTGAGTCACAGAGACACTGAGACACAGAGACACTGAGACTCAGAGACACTGAGACTCAGAGACACTGAGGCTCTGAGACACTGAGACACTGAGACACAGTGACACTGAGACTCTGAGACACTGAGACACTGAGACACAGAGGCACTGAGACTCAGAGACACTGAGACACAGAGAAACTGAGACACAGAGACACTGAGACTCTGAGACACTCAGACGCAGAGACGCTGAGACACTGAGACCAAGAGACACTGAGACTCTGAGACGCAGAGACACTGAGATACTGAGACACAGAGACACTGAGGCACAGATACACTGAGACACTGAGACACAGAGACACTGAGATTCAGAGACACTGAGACACAGAGACACTGAGACTCTGAGACACTGAGACAAAGAGACATTGAGACACAGACACACTGAGACAAAGAGGCACAGAGACGCTGAGACACCGAGACACAGAGACACTGAGACTCTCAGACTCAGAGACACTGAGACACTGAGACACTGAGACACTGAGACACTGAGACACTGAGAGACAGAGACTCTGAGACACTGAGACACAGAGACACAGAGACACTGAGACTCTGAGACACTGAGACAAAGAGACTCAGAGACACTGAGACACTGAGACACGGGGACACTGAGACTCAGAGACACTGAGACAAAGAGACACAGAGACACTGAGACTCTGAGACACTGAGACACAGAGACTCAGAGACACTGAGACACTGAGACACGGAGACACTGAGACTCAGAGACACTGAGACTCAGAGACACTGAGACACAGAGACACTGAGACACTGAGACTCAGAGACACTGAGACACAGAGACACTGAGACTCTGAGACACTGAGACACTGTGACTCAGAGACACTGAGTCACAGACACACTGAGACACAGAGACACTGAGACTCTGAGACACTGAGACACAGAGACACAGAGACACTGAGACTCAGTGACACAGAGACACTGAGACACTGAGACACAGAGACACAGAGACACTGAGACACTGAGACACTGAGACTCAGAGACACTGAGACACAGAGACACTGAGACTCTGAGACACTGAGACACTGTGACTCAGAGACACTGAGTCACAGAGACACTGAGACACAGAGACACTGAGACTCAGAGACACTGTGACTCAGAGACACTCAGTCACAGAGACACTGAGGCACAGAGACACTGAGACTCAGAGACACTGAGACTCAGAGACACTGAGACTCTGAGACACTGAGACACAGAGGCACTGAGACTCAAAGACACTGAGACACTGAGACACAGAGACTCAGAGATACTGAGACACTGAGACACTGAGTCTCTGAGAAACAGAGACACTGAGACACAGAGAAACAGAGACACTGTGAGTCTGAGACACAGAGACACTGAGACACAGAGACACTGAGACACTCAGACTCAGAGACACTGAGACACAGAGAGACAGAGACACTGAGACACAGAGACACTGAGACACTGAGACTCAGAGACTCTGAGACACAGAGACACTGAGACACTGAGACACAGAGACACAGAGACACTGAGACACTGAGACACTGAGAGACTGAGACTCTGAGACACTGAGACACAGAGACACAGAGACACTGAGACTCTGAGACACTGAGACAAAGAGACTCAGAGACACTGAGACACTGAGACACGGAGACACTGAGACTCAGAGACACTGAGACTCAGAGACACTGAGACAAAGAGACACAGAGACACTGAGACTCTGAGACACTGAGACACAGAGACTCAGAGACACTGAGACACTGAGACACGGAGACACTGAGACTCAGTGACACTGAGACTCAGAGACACTGAGACACAGAGACACTGAGACACTGAGACACTGAGACACAGAGACACTGAGTCAGAGACACTGAGACTCAGAGACACTGAGACACTGAGACTCTGAGACTCTGAGACGCAGAGACACTGAGACACAGAGACACTGAGTCA
This sequence comes from Carcharhinus amblyrhynchos, assembly GCF_965287045.1. NCBI lineage: Eukaryota > Metazoa > Chordata > Chondrichthyes > Carcharhiniformes > Carcharhinidae > Carcharhinus > Carcharhinus amblyrhynchos. The sequence goes on along the minus strand of NW_027649802.1, from coordinate 444,987 downwards.
GAGACACTGAGACTCAGAGACACTGAGACACAGAGACACTGAGACTCTGAGGCTCAGAGACACTGAGACTCTGAGACTCTGAGACGCAGAGACACTGAGACACTGAGACACAGAGACACAGAGACACTGAGACTCTGAGACACTGAGACACTGAGACACAGATACACTGAGACACTGAGACTCAGAGACACTGAGATTCTGAGACACTGAGACCCAGAGACACTGAGACACAGAGACACTGAGACTCTGAGACACTGAGACACTGAGACACAGAGACACTGAGACTCTGAGACACTGAGACACAGAGACACTGAGACTCAGAGACACTGAGACACAGAGACACTGAGACTCTGAGACACTGAGACACAGGGACACTTAGACACTGAGACTCAGAGACACAGAGACACAGAGACACTGAGACTCAGTGACACTGAGACCCTGAGACACTGAGTCACAGAGACACAGAGACACAGAGACACTGAGACACTGAGACTCAGAGACACTGACACACAGAGACACTGAGACTCTGAGACACTGAGACACTGTGACTCAGAGACACTGAGTCACAGAGACACTGAGGCACAGAGACACTGAGACTCAGAGACACTGAGACTCTGAGACACTGAGACTCTGAGACACTGAGACACAGAGGCACTGAGACTCAGAGACACTGAGACACTGAGACACAGAGACTCAGAGATACTGAGACACTGAGACACTGAGTCTCTGAGAAACAGAGACACTGAGACACAGAGAAACAGACACACTGAGAGTCTGAGACACAGAGACACTGAGACACAGAGACACTGAGACACTCAGACTCAGAGACACTGAGACACAGAGAGACAGAGACACTGAGACACAGAGACACTGAGACACTGAGACTCAGAGACTCTGAGACACAGAGACACTGAGACACTGAGACACAGAGACACTGAGACACTGAGAGACTGAGACTCTGAGACACTGAGACACAGAGACACAGAGACACTGAGACTCTGAGACACTGAGACAAAGAGACTCAGAGACACTGAGACACTGAGACACGGAGACACAGAGACTCAGAGACACTGAGACAAAGAGACACAGAGACACTGAGACTCTGAGACACTGAGACACAGATACTCAGAGACACTGAGACACTGAGACACGGAGACACTGAGACTCAGAGACACTGAGACTCAGAGACACTGAGACACAGAGACACTGAGACACTGAGACACAGAGACACTGAGTCAGAGACACTGAGACTCAGAGACACTGAGACACAGAGACACTGAGACTCTGAGGCTCAGAGACACTGAGACACTGAGACTCTGAGACTCTGAGACGCAGAGACACTGAGACACTGAGACACAGAGACACTGAGTCAGAGACACTGAGACTCAGAGACACTGAGACACAGAGACACTGAGACTCTGAGGCTCAGAGACCCTGAGACTCGGAGACTCTGAGACGCAGAGACACTGAGACACTGAGACACAGAGACACAGAGACACTGAGACTCTGAGACACTGAGACACTGAGACTCTGAGACACTGAGACACTGAGACACTGAGACTCAGAGACACTGAGATTCTGAGACACTGAGACCCAGAGACACTGAGACACTGAGACACAGAGACACTGAGACTCTGAGACTCTGAGACACTGAGACACAGAGACACTGAGACTCAGAGACACTGAAACACAGAGACACTGAGACTCTGAGACACTGAGACACAGGGACACTTAGACACTGAGACTCAGAGACACTGAGACACAGAGACACTGATACACTGAGACACTGAGACTCAGAGACACTGAGACTCAGAGACAGAGAGACAATGAGACACAGAGACACTGAGACTCTGAGACACAGAGACACTGAGACTCTGAGACACTGAGACCCAGAGACACTGAGACTCAGAGACACCTAGACTCTGAGAAACTGAGACACAGAGACACTGAGACACAGAGACACTGAGACTCAGAGACACTGAGACACAGAGACACTGAGACTCAGAGACACTGAGACACAGAGACACTGAGACTCAGAGACACTGAGACACAGAGACACTGAGACACTGAGAGTCAGAGACACTGAGACTCAGTGACACTGAGACCCTGAGACACTGAGACACAGAGACACAGAGACACTGAGAAACTGAGACACTGAGACTCAGAGACACTGAGACACAGAGACACTGAGACTCTGAGACACTGAGACACTGTGACTCAGAGACACTGAGTCACAGAGACACTGAGACACAGAGACACTGAGACTCAGAGACACTGTGACTCAGAGACACTGAGTCACAGAGACACTGAGACACAGAGACACTGAGACTCAGAGACACTGAGACTCAGAGACACTGAGACTCTGAGACACTGAGACACTGAGACACAGTGACACTGAGACTCTGAGACACTGAGACACTGAGACACAGAGGCACTGAGACTCAGAGACACTGAGACACAGAGAAACTGAGACACAGAGACACAGAGACACTGAGACTCTGAGACACTCAGACGCAGAGACGCTGAGACACTGAGACCAAGAGACACTGAGACTCTGAGACGCAGAGACACTGAGATACTGAGACACAGAGACACTGAGGCACAGATACACTGAGACACTGAGACACAGAGACACTGAGATTCAGAGACACTGAGACACAGAGACACTGAGACTCTGAGACACTGAGACACAGAGACATTGAGACACAGACACACTGAGACAAAGAGGCACAGAGACGCTGAGACACCGAGACACAGAGACACTGAGACTCTCAGACTCAGAGACACTGAGACACTGAGACACAGAGACTCAGAGACACTGAGACACTGAGAGACTGAGACTCTGAGACACTGAGACACAGAGACACAGAGACACTGAGACTTTGAGACACTGAGACAAAGAGACTCAGAGACACTGAGACACTGAGACACGGAGACACTGAGACTCAGAGACACTGAGACAAAGAGACACAGAGACACTGAGACTCTGAGACACTGAGACACAGAGACTCAGAGACACTGAGACACTGAGACACGGAGACACTGAGACTCAGAGACACTGAGACTCAGAGACACTGAGACACAGAGACACTGAGACACTGAGACACTGAGACACTGAGATTCAGAGACACTGAGACTCTGAGACACTGAGACACTGTGACTCAGAGACACTGAGTCACAGAGACACTGAGACACAGAGACACTGAGACACTGAGACACTGAGACTCAGAGACACTGACACACAGAGACACTGAGACTCTGAGACACTGAGACACTGTGACTCAGAGACACTGAGTCACAGAGACACTGAGACACAGAGACACTGAGACTCAGAGACACTGTGACTCAGAGACACTGAGTCACAGAGACACTGAGGCACAGAGACACTGAGACTCAGAGACACTGAGACTCAGAGACACTGAGACTCTGAGACACTGAGACACAGAGGCACTGAGACTCAGAGACACTGAGACACTGAGACACAGAGACTCAGAGATACTGAGACACTGAGACACTGAGTCTCTGAGAAACAGAGACACTGAGACACAGAGAAACAGAGACACTGAGAGTCTGAGACACAGAGACACTGAGACACAGAGACACTGAGACACTCAGACTCAGAGACACTGAGACACAGAGAGACAGAGACACTGAGACACAGAGACACTGAGACACTGAGACTCAGAGACTCTGAGACACAGAGACACTGAGACACTGAGACACAGAGACACAGAGACACTGAGACACTGAGACACTGAGAGACTGAGACTCTGAGACACTGAGACAAAGAGACACAGAGACACTGAGACTCTGAGACACTGAGACACAGAGACTCAGAGACACTGAGACACTGAGACACGGAGACACTGAGACTCAGAGACACTGAGACTCAGAGACACTGAGACACAGAGACACTGAGACACTGAGACACTGAGACACAGAGACACTGAGTCAGAGACACTGAGACTCAGAGACACTGAGACACAGAGACACTGAGACTCTGAGGCTCAGAGACACTGAGACACTGAGACTCTGAGACTCTGAGACGCAGAGACACTGAGACACAGAGACACTGAGTCAGAGACACTGAGACTCAGAGACACTGAGACACTGAGACTCTGAGGCTCAGAGACACTGAGACTCTGAGACTCTGAGACGCAGAGACACTGAGACACTGAGACACAGAGACACAGAGACACTGAGACTCTGAGACACTGAGACACTGAGACACAGATACACTGAGACACTGAGACTCAGAGACACTGAGATTCTGAGACACTGAGACCCAGAGACACTGAGACACAGAGACACTGAGACTCAGAGACACTGAGACACTGAGACACAGAGACACTGAGACTCTGAGACACTGAGACACAGAGACACTGAGACTCAGAGACACTGAGACACAGAGACACTGAGACTCTGAGACACTGAGACACAGGGACACTTAGACACTGAGACTCAGAGACACTGAGACACAGAGACACTGATACACTGAGACACTGAGACTCAGAGACACTGAGACTCAGAGACACAGAGACACTGAGACTCTGAGACACAGAGACACTGAGACTCTGAGACACTGAGACCCAGAGACACTGAGACTCAGAGACACTGAGACTCTGAGAAACTGAGACACAGAGACACTGAGACACAGAGACACTGAGACTCAGAGACACTGAGACACAGAGACACTGAGACACAGAGACACTGAGACTCAGAGACACTGAGACACAGAGACACAGAGACACTGAGACTCAGTGACACTGAGACCCTGAGACACTGAGACACAGAGACACAGAGACACTGAGACACTGAGACTCAGAGACACTGAGACACAGAGACACTGAGACTCTGAGACACTGAGACACTGTGACTCAGAGACACTGAGTCACAGAGACACTGAGACACAGAGACACTGAGACTCAGAGACACTGAGACACAGAGACACAGAGACACTGAGACTCAGTGACACTGAGACCCTGAGACACTGAGACACAGAGACACAGAGACACTGAGAAACTGAGACACTGAGACTCAGAGACACTGAGACACAGAGACATTGAGACTCTGAGACACTGAGACACTGTGACTCAGAGACACTGAGTCACAGAGACACTGAGACACAGAGACACTGAGACTCAGAGACACTGTGACTCAGAGACACTGAGTCACAGAGACACTGAGACACAGAGACACTGAGACTCAGAGACACTGAGACTCAGAGACACTGAGGCTCTGAGACACTGAGACACTGAGACACAGTGACACTGAGACTCTGAGACACTGAGACACTGAGACACAGAGGCACTGAGACTCAGAGACACTGAGACACAGAGAAACTGAGACACAGAGACACTGAGACTCTGAGACACTCAGACGCAGAGACGCTGAGACACTGAGACCAAGAGACACTGAGACTCTGAGACGCAGAGACACTGAGATACTGAGACACAGAGACACTGAGGCACAGATACACTGAGACACTGAGACACAGAGACACTGAGATTCAGAGACACTGAGACACAGAGACACTGAGACTCTGAGACACTGAGACAAAGAGACATTGAGACACAGACACACTGAGACAAAGAGGCACAGAGACGCTGAGACACCGAGACACAGAGACACTGAGACTCTCAGACTCAGAGACACTGAGACACTGAGACACTGAGACACTGAGACACTGAGAGACAGAGACTCTGAGACACTGAGACACAGAGACACAGAGACACTGAGACTCTGAGACACTGAGACAAAGAGACTCAGAGACACTGAGACACTGAGACACGGGGACACTGAGACTCAGAGACACTGAGACAAAGAGACACAGAGACACTGAGACTCTGAGACACTGAGACACAGAGACTCAGAGACACTGAGACACTGAGACACGGAGACACTGAGACTCAGAGACACTGAGACTCAGAGACACTGAGACACAGAGACACTGAGACACTGAGACTCAGAGACACTGAGACACAGAGACACTGAGACTCTGAGACACTGAGACACTGTGACTCAGAGACACTGAGTCACAGACACACTGAGACACAGAGACACTGAGACTCTGAGACACTGAGACACAGAGACACAGAGACACTGAGACTCAGTGACACAGAGACACTGAGACACTGAGACACAGAGACACAGAGACACAGAGACACTGAGACACTGAGACACTGAGACTCAGAGACACTGAGACACAGAGACACTGAGACTCTGAGACACTGAGACACTGTGACTCAGAGACACTGAGTCACAGAGACACTGAGACACAGAGACACTGAGACTCAGAGACACTGTGACTCAGAGACACTCAGTCACAGAGACACTGAGGCACAGAGACACTGAGACTCAGAGACACTGAGACTCAGAGACACTGAGACTCTGAGACACTGAGACACAGAGGCACTGAGACTCAAAGACACTGAGACACTGAGACACAGAGACTCAGAGATACTGAGACACTGAGACACTGAGTCTCTGAGAAACAGAGACACTGAGACACAGAGAAACAGAGACACTGTGAGTCTGAGACACAGAGACACTGAGACACAGAGACACTGAGACACTCAGACTCAGAGACACTGAGACACAGAGAGACAGAGACACTGAGACACAGAGACACTGAGACACTGAGACTCAGAGACTCTGAGACACAGAGACACTGAGACACTGAGACACAGAGACACAGAGACACTGAGACACTGAGACACTGAGAGACTGAGACTCTGAGACACTGAGACACAGAGACACAGAGACACTGAGACTCTGAGACACTGAGACAAAGAGACTCAGAGACACTGAGACACTGAGACACGGAGACTCAGAGATACTGAGACACTGAGACACTGAGTCTCTGAGAAACAGAGACACTGAGACACAGAGAAACAGACACACTGAGAGTCTGAGACACAGAGACACTGAGACACAGAGACACTGAGACACTCAGACTCAGAGACACTGAGACACAGAGAGACAGAGACACTGAGACACAGAGACACTGAGACACTGAGACTCAGAGACTCTGAGACACAGAGACACTGAGACACTGAGACACAGAGACACTGAGACACTGAGAGACTGAGACTCTGAGACACTGAGACACAGAGACACAGAGACACTGAGACTCTGAGACACTGAGACAAAGAGACTCAGAGACACTGAGACACTGAGACACGGAGACACAGAGACTCAGAGACACTGAGACAAAGAGACACAGAGACACTGAGACTCTGAGACACTGAGACACAGATACTCAGAGACACTGAGACACTGAGACACGGAGACACTGAGACTCAGAGACACTGAGACTCAGAGACACTGAGACACAGAGACACTGAGACACTGAGACACAGAGACACTGAGTCAGAGACACTGAGACTCAGAGACACTGAGACACAGAGACACTGAGACTCTGAGGCTCAGAGACACTGAGACACTGAGACTCTGAGACTCTGAGACGCAGAGACACTGAGACACTGAGACACAGAGACACTGAGTCAGAGACACTGAGACTCAGAGACACTGAGACACAGAGACACTGAGACTCTGAGGCTCAGAGACCCTGAGACTCGGAGACTCTGAGACGCAGAGACACTGAGACACTGAGACACAGAGACACAGAGACACTGAGACTCTGAGACACTGAGACACTGAGACACTGAGACTCTGAGACACTGAGACACTGAGACACTGAGACTCAGAGACACTGAGATTCTGAGACACTGAGACCCAGAGACACTGAGACACTGAGACACAGAGACACTGAGACTCTGAGACTCTGAGACACTGAGACACAGAGACACTGAGACTCAGAGACACTGAAACACAGAGACACTGAGACTCTGAGACACTGAGACACAGGGACACTTAGACACTGAGACTCAGAGACACTGAGACACAGAGACACTGATACACTGAGACACTGAGACTCAGAGACACTGAGACTCAGAGACAGAGAGACAATGAGACACAGAGACACTGAGACTCTGAGACACAGAGACACTGAGACTCTGAGACACTGAGACCCAGAGACACTGAGACTCAGAGACACCTAGACTCTGAGAAACTGAGACACAGAGACACTGAGACACAGAGACACTGAGACTCAGAGACACTGAGACACAGAGACACTGAGACTCAGAGACACTGAGACACAGAGACACTGAGACTCAGAGACACTGAGACACAGAGACACTGAGACACTGAGAGTCAGAGACACTGAGACTCAGTGACACTGAGACCCTGAGACACTGAGACACAGAGACACAGAGACACTGAGAAACTGAGACACTGAGACTCAGAGACACTGAGACACAGAGACACTGAGACTCTGAGACACTGAGACACTGTGACTCAGAGACACTGAGTCACAGAGACACTGAGACACAGAGACACTGAGACTCAGAGACACTGTGACTCAGAGACACTGAGTCACAGAGACACTGAGACACAGAGACACTGAGACTCAGAGACACTGAGACTCAGAGACACTGAGACTCTGAGACACTGAGACACTGAGACACAGTGACACTGAGACTCTGAGACACTGAGACACTGAGACACAGAGGCACTGAGACTCAGAGACACTGAGACACAGAGAAACTGAGACACAGAGACACAGAGACACTGAGACTCTGAGACACTCAGACGCAGAGACGCTGAGACACTGAGACCAAGAGACACTGAGACTCTGAGACGCAGAGACACTGAGATACTGAGACACAGAGACACTGAGGCACAGATACACTGAGACACTGAGACACAGAGACACTGAGATTCAGAGACACTGAGACACAGAGACACTGAGACTCTGAGACACTGAGACACAGAGACATTGAGACACAGACACACTGAGACAAAGAGGCACAGAGACGCTGAGACACCGAGACACAGAGACACTGAGACTCTCAGACTCAGAGACACTGAGACACTGAGACACAGAGACTCAGAGACACTGAGACACTGAGAGACTGAGACTCTGAGACACTGAGACACAGAGACACAGAGACACTGAGACTTTGAGACACTGAGACAAAGAGACTCAGAGACACTGAGACACTGAGACACGGAGACACTGAGACTCAGAGACACTGAGACAAAGAGACACAGAGACACTGAGACTCTGAGACACTGAGACACAGAGACTCAGAGACACTGAGACACTGAGACACGGAGACACTGAGACTCAGAGACACTGAGACTCAGAGACACTGAGACACAGAGACACTGAGACACTGAGACACTGAGACACTGAGATTCAGAGACACTGAGACTCTGAGACACTGAGACACTGTGACTCAGAGACACTGAGTCACAGAGACACTGAGACACAGAGACACTGAGACACTGAGACACTGAGACTCAGAGACACTGACACACAGAGACACTGAGACTCTGAGACACTGAGACACTGTGACTCAGAGACACTGAGTCACAGAGACACTGAGACACAGAGACACTGAGACTCAGAGACACTGTGACTCAGAGACACTGAGTCACAGAGACACTGAGGCACAGAGACACTGAGACTCAGAGACACTGAGACTCAGAGACACTGAGACTCTGAGACACTGAGACACAGAGGCACTGAGACTCAGAGACACTGAGACACTGAGACACAGAGACTCAGAGATACTGAGACACTGAGACACTGAGTCTCTGAGAAACAGAGACACTGAGACACAGAGAAACAGAGACACTGAGAGTCTGAGACACAGAGACACTGAGACACAGAGACACTGAGACACTCAGACTCAGAGACACTGAGACACAGAGAGACAGAGACACTGAGACACAGAGACACTGAGACACTGAGACTCAGAGACTCTGAGACACAGAGACACTGAGACACTGAGACACAGAGACACAGAGACACTGAGACACTGAGACACTGAGAGACTGAGACTCTGAGACACTGAGACAAAGAGACACAGAGACACTGAGACTCTGAGACACTGAGACACAGAGACTCAGAGACACTGAGACACTGAGACACGGAGACACTGAGACTCAGAGACACTGAGACTCAGAGACACTGAGACACAGAGACACTGAGACACTGAGACACTGAGACACAGAGACACTGAGTCAGAGACACTGAGACTCAGAGACACTGAGACACAGAGACACTGAGACTCTGAGGCTCAGAGACACTGAGACACTGAGACTCTGAGACTCTGAGACGCAGAGACACTGAGACACAGAGACACTGAGTCAGAGACACTGAGACTCAGAGACACTGAGACACTGAGACTCTGAGGCTCAGAGACACTGAGACTCTGAGACTCTGAGACGCAGAGACACTGAGACACTGAGACACAGAGACACAGAGACACTGAGACTCTGAGACACTGAGACACTGAGACACAGATACACTGAGACACTGAGACTCAGAGACACTGAGATTCTGAGACACTGAGACCCAGAGACACTGAGACACAGAGACACTGAGACTCAGAGACACTGAGACACTGAGACACAGAGACACTGAGACTCTGAGACACTGAGACACAGAGACACTGAGACTCAGAGACACTGAGACACAGAGACACTGAGACTCTGAGACACTGAGACACAGGGACACTTAGACACTGAGACTCAGAGACACTGAGACACAGAGACACTGATACACTGAGACACTGAGACTCAGAGACACTGAGACTCAGAGACACAGAGACACTGAGACTCTGAGACACAGAGACACTGAGACTCTGAGACACTGAGACCCAGAGACACTGAGACTCAGAGACACTGAGACTCTGAGAAACTGAGACACAGAGACACTGAGACACAGAGACACTGAGACTCAGAGACACTGAGACACAGAGACACTGAGACACAGAGACACTGAGACTCAGAGACACTGAGACACAGAGACACAGAGACACTGAGACTCAGTGACACTGAGACCCTGAGACACTGAGACACAGAGACACAGAGACACTGAGACACTGAGACTCAGAGACACTGAGACACAGAGACACTGAGACTCTGAGACACTGAGACACTGTGACTCAGAGACACTGAGTCACAGAGACACTGAGACACAGAGACACTGAGACTCAGAGACACTGAGACACAGAGACACAGAGACACTGAGACTCAGTGACACTGAGACCCTGAGACACTGAGACACAGAGACACAGAGACACTGAGAAACTGAGACACTGAGACTCAGAGACACTGAGACACAGAGACATTGAGACTCTGAGACACTGAGACACTGTGACTCAGAGACACTGAGTCACAGAGACACTGAGACACAGAGACACTGAGACTCAGAGACACTGTGACTCAGAGACACTGAGTCACAGAGACACTGAGACACAGAGACACTGAGACTCAGAGACACTGAGACTCAGAGACACTGAGGCTCTGAGACACTGAGACACTGAGACACAGTGACACTGAGACTCTGAGACACTGAGACACTGAGACACAGAGGCACTGAGACTCAGAGACACTGAGACACAGAGAAACTGAGACACAGAGACACTGAGACTCTGAGACACTCAGACGCAGAGACGCTGAGACACTGAGACCAAGAGACACTGAGACTCTGAGACGCAGAGACACTGAGATACTGAGACACAGAGACACTGAGGCACAGATACACTGAGACACTGAGACACAGAGACACTGAGATTCAGAGACACTGAGACACAGAGACACTGAGACTCTGAGACACTGAGACAAAGAGACATTGAGACACAGACACACTGAGACAAAGAGGCACAGAGACGCTGAGACACCGAGACACAGAGACACTGAGACTCTCAGACTCAGAGACACTGAGACACTGAGACACTGAGACACTGAGACACTGAGAGACAGAGACTCTGAGACACTGAGACACAGAGACACAGAGACACTGAGACTCTGAGACACTGAGACAAAGAGACTCAGAGACACTGAGACACTGAGACACGGGGACACTGAGACTCAGAGACACTGAGACAAAGAGACACAGAGACACTGAGACTCTGAGACACTGAGACACAGAGACTCAGAGACACTGAGACACTGAGACACGGAGACACTGAGACTCAGAGACACTGAGACTCAGAGACACTGAGACACAGAGACACTGAGACACTGAGACTCAGAGACACTGAGACACAGAGACACTGAGACTCTGAGACACTGAGACACTGTGACTCAGAGACACTGAGTCACAGACACACTGAGACACAGAGACACTGAGACTCTGAGACACTGAGACACAGAGACACAGAGACACTGAGACTCAGTGACACAGAGACACTGAGACACTGAGACACAGAGACACAGAGACACAGAGACACTGAGACACTGAGACACTGAGACTCAGAGACACTGAGACACAGAGACACTGAGACTCTGAGACACTGAGACACTGTGACTCAGAGACACTGAGTCACAGAGACACTGAGACACAGAGACACTGAGACTCAGAGACACTGTGACTCAGAGACACTCAGTCACAGAGACACTGAGGCACAGAGACACTGAGACTCAGAGACACTGAGACTCAGAGACACTGAGACTCTGAGACACTGAGACACAGAGGCACTGAGACTCAAAGACACTGAGACACTGAGACACAGAGACTCAGAGATACTGAGACACTGAGACACTGAGTCTCTGAGAAACAGAGACACTGAGACACAGAGAAACAGAGACACTGTGAGTCTGAGACACAGAGACACTGAGACACAGAGACACTGAGACACTCAGACTCAGAGACACTGAGACACAGAGAGACAGAGACACTGAGACACAGAGACACTGAGACACTGAGACTCAGAGACTCTGAGACACAGAGACACTGAGACACTGAGACACAGAGACACAGAGACACTGAGACACTGAGACACTGAGAGACTGAGACTCTGAGACACTGAGACACAGAGACACAGAGACACTGAGACTCTGAGACACTGAGACAAAGAGACTCAGAGACACTGAGACACTGAGACACGGAGACACTGAGACTCAGAGACACTGAGACTCAGAGACACTGAGACAAAGAGACACAGAGACACTGAGACTCTGAGACACTGAGACACAGAGACTCAGAGACACTGAGACACTGAGACACGGAGACACTGAGACTCAGTGACACTGAGACTCAGAGACACTGAGACACAGAGACACTGAGACACTGAGACACTGAGACACAGAGACACTGAGTCAGAGACACTGAGACTCAGAGACACTGAGACACTGAGACTCTGAGACTCTGAGACGCAGAGACACTGAGAGACAGAGACACTGAGTCAGAGACACTGAGACTCAGAGACACTGAGACACAGAGACACTGAGACTCTGAGGCTCAGAGACACTGAGACTCTGAGACTCTGAGACGCAGAGACACTGAGACACTGAGACACAGAGACACAGAGACACTGAGACTCTGAGACACTGAGACACTGAGACACAGATACACTGAGACACTGAGACTCAGAGACACTGAGATTCTGAGACACTGAGACCCAGAGACACTGAGACACAGAGACACTGAGACTCAGAGACACTGAGACACTGAGACACAGAGACACTGAGACTCTGAGACACTGAGACACAGAGACACTGAGACTCAGAGACACTGAGACACAGAGACACTGAGACTCTGAGACACTGAGACACAGGGACACTTAGACACTGAGACTCAGAGACACTGAGACACAGAGACACTGATACACTGAGACACTGAGACTCAGAGACACTGAGACTCAGAGACACAGAGACACAGAGACACTGAGACTCTGAGACACAGAGACACTGAGACTCTGAGACACTGAGACCCAGAGACACTGAGACTCAGAGACACTGAGACTCTGAGAAACTGAGACACAGAGACACTGAGACACAGAGACACTGAGACTCAGAGACACTGAGACACAGAGACACTGAGACACAGAGACACTGAGACTCAGAGACACTGAGACACAGAGACACAGAGACACTGAGACTCAGTGACACTGAGACCCTGAGACACTGAGACACAGAGACACAGAGACACTGAGACACTGAGACTCAGAGACACTGAGACACAGAGACACTGAGACTCTGAGACACTGAGACACTGTGACTCAGAGACACTGAGTCACAGAGACACTGAGACACAGAGACACTGAGACTCAGAGACACTGAGACACAGAGACACAGAGACACTGAGACTCAGTGACACTGAGACCCTGAGACACTGAGACACAGAGACACAGAGACACTGAGAAACTGAGACACTGAGACTCAGAGACACTGAGACACAGAGACATTGAGACTCTGAGACACTGAGACACTGTGACTCAGAGACACTGAGTCACAGAGACACTGAGACACAGAGACACTGAGACTCAGAGACACTGTGACTCAGAGACACTGAGACACAGAGACACTGAGGCACAGATACACTGAGACACTGAGACACAGAGACACTGAGATTCAGAGACACTGAGACACAGAGACACTGAGACTCTGAGACACTGAGACACAGAGACATTGAGACACAGACACACTGAGACAAAGAGGCACAGAGACGCTGAGACACCGAGACACAGAGACACTGAGACTCTCAGACTCAGAGACACTGAGACACTGAGACACAGAGACTCAGAGACACTGAGACACTGAGAGACTGAGACTCTGAGACACTGAGACACAGAGACACAGAGACACTGAGACTTTGAGACACTGAGACAAAGAGACTCAGAGACACTGAGACACTGAGACACGGAGACACTGAGACTCAGAGACACTGAGACAAAGAGACACAGAGACACTGAGACTCTGAGACACTGAGACACAGAGACTCAGAGACACTGAGACACTGAGACACGGAGACACTGAGACTCAGAGACACTGAGACTCAGAGACACTGAGACACAGAGACACTGAGACACTGAGACACTGAGACACTGAGATTCAGAGACACTGAGACTCTGAGACACTGAGACACTGTGACTCAGAGACACTGAGTCACAGAGACACTGAGACACAGAGACACTGAGACACTGAGACACTGAGACTCAGAGACACTGACACACAGAGACACTGAGACTCTGAGACACTGAGACACTGTGACTCAGAGACACTGAGTCACAGAGACACTGAGACACAGAGACACTGAGACTCAGAGACACTGTGACTCAGAGACACTGAGTCACAGAGACACTGAGGCACAGAGACACTGAGACTCAGAGACACTGAGACTCAGAGACACTGAGACTCTGAGACACTGAGACACAGAGGCACTGAGACTCAGAGACACTGAGACACTGAGACACAGAGACTCAGAGATACTGAGACACTGAGACACTGAGTCTCTGAGAAACAGAGACACTGAGACACAGAGAAACAGAGACACTGAGAGTCTGAGACACAGAGACACTGAGACACAGAGACACTGAGACACTCAGACTCAGAGACACTGAGACACAGAGAGACAGAGACACTGAGACACAGAGACACTGAGACACTGAGACTCAGAGACTCTGAGACACAGAGACACTGAGACACTGAGACACAGAGACACAGAGACACTGAGACACTGAGACACTGAGAGACTGAGACTCTGAGACACTGAGACAAAGAGACACAGAGACACTGAGACTCTGAGACACTGAGACACAGAGACTCAGAGACACTGAGACACTGAGACACGGAGACACTGAGACTCAGAGACACTGAGACTCAGAGACACTGAGACACAGAGACACTGAGACACTGAGACACTGAGACACAGAGACACTGAGTCAGAGACACTGAGACTCAGAGACACTGAGACACAGAGACACTGAGACTCTGAGGCTCAGAGACACTGAGACACTGAGACTCTGAGACTCTGAGACGCAGAGACACTGAGACACAGAGACACTGAGTCAGAGACACTGAGACTCAGAGACACTGAGACACTGAGACTCTGAGGCTCAGAGACACTGAGACTCTGAGACTCTGAGACGCAGAGACACTGAGACACTGAGACACAGAGACACAGAGACACTGAGACTCTGAGACACTGAGACACTGAGACACAGATACACTGAGACACTGAGACTCAGAGACACTGAGATTCTGAGACACTGAGACCCAGAGACACTGAGACACAGAGACACTGAGACTCAGAGACACTGAGACACTGAGACACAGAGACACTGAGACTCTGAGACACTGAGACACAGAGACACTGAGACTCAGAGACACTGAGACACAGAGACACTGAGACTCTGAGACACTGAGACACAGGGACACTTAGACACTGAGACTCAGAGACACTGAGACACAGAGACACTGATACACTGAGACACTGAGACTCAGAGACACTGAGACTCAGAGACACAGAGACACTGAGACTCTGAGACACAGAGACACTGAGACTCTGAGACACTGAGACCCAGAGACACTGAGACTCAGAGACACTGAGACTCTGAGAAACTGAGACACAGAGACACTGAGACACAGAGACACTGAGACTCAGAGACACTGAGACACAGAGACACTGAGACACAGAGACACTGAGACTCAGAGACACTGAGACACAGAGACACAGAGACACTGAGACTCAGTGACACTGAGACCCTGAGACACTGAGACACAGAGACACAGAGACACTGAGACACTGAGACTCAGAGACACTGAGACACAGAGACACTGAGACTCTGAGACACTGAGACACTGTGACTCAGAGACACTGAGTCACAGAGACACTGAGACACAGAGACACTGAGACTCAGAGACACTGAGACACAGAGACACAGAGACACTGAGACTCAGTGACACTGAGACCCTGAGACACTGAGACACAGAGACACAGAGACACTGAGAAACTGAGACACTGAGACTCAGAGACACTGAGACACAGAGACATTGAGACTCTGAGACACTGAGACACTGTGACTCAGAGACACTGAGTCACAGAGACACTGAGACACAGAGACACTGAGACTCAGAGACACTGTGACTCAGAGACACTGAGTCACAGAGACACTGAGACACAGAGACACTGAGACTCAGAGACACTGAGACTCAGAGACACTGAGGCTCTGAGACACTGAGACACTGAGACACAGTGACACTGAGACTCTGAGACACTGAGACACTGAGACACAGAGGCACTGAGACTCAGAGACACTGAGACACAGAGAAACTGAGACACAGAGACACTGAGACTCTGAGACACTCAGACGCAGAGACGCTGAGACACTGAGACCAAGAGACACTGAGACTCTGAGACGCAGAGACACTGAGATACTGAGACACAGAGACACTGAGGCACAGATACACTGAGACACTGAGACACAGAGACACTGAGATTCAGAGACACTGAGACACAGAGACACTGAGACTCTGAGACACTGAGACAAAGAGACATTGAGACACAGACACACTGAGACAAAGAGGCACAGAGACGCTGAGACACCGAGACACAGAGACACTGAGACTCTCAGACTCAGAGACACTGAGACACTGAGACACTGAGACACTGAGACACTGAGACACTGAGAGACAGAGACTCTGAGACACTGAGACACAGAGACACAGAGACACTGAGACTCTGAGACACTGAGACAAAGAGACTCAGAGACACTGAGACACTGAGACACGGGGACACTGAGACTCAGAGACACTGAGACAAAGAGACACAGAGACACTGAGACTCTGAGACACTGAGACACAGAGACTCAGAGACACTGAGACACTGAGACACGGAGACACTGAGACTCAGAGACACTGAGACTCAGAGACACTGAGACACAGAGACACTGAGACACTGAGACTCAGAGACACTGAGACACAGAGACACTGAGACTCTGAGACACTGAGACACTGTGACTCAGAGACACTGAGTCACAGACACACTGAGACACAGAGACACTGAGACTCTGAGACACTGAGACACAGAGACACAGAGACACTGAGACTCAGTGACACAGAGACACTGAGACACTGAGACACAGAGACACAGAGACACAGAGACACTGAGACACTGAGACACTGAGACTCAGAGACACTGAGACACAGAGACACTGAGACTCTGAGACACTGAGACACTGTGACTCAGAGACACTGAGTCACAGAGACACTGAGACACAGAGACACTGAGACTCAGAGACACTGTGACTCAGAGACACTCAGTCACAGAGACACTGAGGCACAGAGACACTGAGACTCAGAGACACTGAGACTCAGAGACACTGAGACTCTGAGACACTGAGACACAGAGGCACTGAGACTCAAAGACACTGAGACACTGAGACACAGAGACTCAGAGATACTGAGACACTGAGACACTGAGTCTCTGAGAAACAGAGACACTGAGACACAGAGAAACAGAGACACTGTGAGTCTGAGACACAGAGACACTGAGACACAGAGACACTGAGACACTCAGACTCAGAGACACTGAGACACAGAGAGACAGAGACACTGAGACACAGAGACACTGAGACACTGAGACTCAGAGACTCTGAGACACAGAGACACTGAGACACTGAGACACAGAGACACAGAGACACTGAGACACTGAGACACTGAGAGACTGAGACTCTGAGACACTGAGACACAGAGACACAGAGACACTGAGACTCTGAGACACTGAGACAAAGAGACTCAGAGACACTGAGACACTGAGACACGGAGACACTGAGACTCAGAGACACTGAGACTCAGAGACACTGAGACAAAGAGACACAGAGACACTGAGACTCTGAGACACTGAGACACAGAGACTCAGAGACACTGAGACACTGAGACACGGAGACACTGAGACTCAGTGACACTGAGACTCAGAGACACTGAGACACAGAGACACTGAGACACTGAGACACTGAGACACAGAGACACTGAGTCAGAGACACTGAGACTCAGAGACACTGAGACACTGAGACTCTGAGACTCTGAGACGCAGAGACACTGAGACACAGAGACACTGAGTCAGAGACACTGAGACTCAGAGACACTGAGACACAGAGACACTGAGACTCTGAGGCTCAGAGACACTGAGACTCTGAGACTCTGAGACGCAGAGACACTGAGACACTGAGACACAGAGACACAGAGACACTGAGACTCTGAGACACTGAGACACTGAGACACAGATACACTGAGACACTGAGACTCAGAGACACTGAGATTCTGAGACACTGAGACCCAGAGACACTGAGACACAGAGACACTGAGACTCAGAGACACTGAGACACTGAGACACAGAGACACTGAGACTCTGAGACACTGAGACACAGAGACACTGAGACTCAGAGACACTGAGACACAGAGACACTGAGACACTGAGACTCTGAGACACTGAGACACAGGGACACTTAGACACTGAGACTCAGAGACACTGAGACACAGAGACACTGATACACTGAGACACTGAGACTCAGAGACACTGAGACTCAGAGACACAGAGACACAGAGACACTGAGACTCTGAGACACAGAGACACTGAGACTCTGAGACACTGAGACCCAGAGACACTGAGACTCAGAGACACTGAGACTCTGAGAAACTGAGACACAGAGACACTGAGACACAGAGACACTGAGACTCAGAGACACTGAGACACAGAGACACTGAGACACAGAGACACTGAGACTCAGAGACACTGAGACACAGAGACACTGAGACACTGAGACTCAGTGACACTGAGACCCTGAGACACTGAGACACAGAGACACAGAGACACTGAGACACTGAGACTCAGAGACACTGAGACACAGAGACACTGAGACTCTGAGACACTGAGACACTGTGACTCAGAGACACTGAGTCACAGAGACACTGAGACACAGAGACACTGAGACTCAGAGACACTGAGACACAGAGACACAGAGACACTGAGACTCAGTGACACTGAGACCCTGAGACACTGAGACACAGAGACACAGAGACACTGAGAAACTGAGACACTGAGACTCAGAGACACTGAGACACAGAGACATTGAGACTCTGAGACACTGAGACACTGTGACTCAGAGACACTGAGTCACAGAGACACTGAGACACAGAGACACTGAGACTCAGAGACACTGTGACTCAGAGACACTGAGTCACAGAGACACTGAGACACAGAGACACTGAGACTCAGAGACACTGAGACTCAGAGACACTGAGGCTCTGAGACACTGAGACACTGAGACACAGTGACACTGAGACTCTGAGACACTGAGACACTGAGACACAGAGGCACTGAGACTCAGAGACACTGAGACACAGAGAAACTGAGACACAGAGACACTGAGACTCTGAGACACTCAGACGCAGAGACGCTGAGACACTGAGACCAAGAGACACTGAGACTCTGAGACGCAGAGACACTGAGATACTGAGACACAGAGACACTGAGGCACAGATACACTGAGACACTGAGACACAGAGACACTGAGATTCAGAGACACTGAGACACAGAGACACTGAGACTCTGAGACACTGAGACAAAGAGACATTGAGACACAGACACACTGAGACAAAGAGGCACAGAGACGCTGAGACACCGAGACACAGAGACACTGAGACTCTCAGACTCAGAGACACTGAGACACTGAGACACTGAGACACAGAGACACTGAGACACTGAGACACTGAGAGACAGAGACTCTGAGACACTGAGACACAGAGACACAGAGACACTGAGACTCTGAGACACTGAGACAAAGAGACTCAGAGACACTGAGACACTGAGACACGGGGACACTGAGACTCAGAGACACTGAGACAAAGAGACACAGAGACACTGAGACTCTGAGACACTGAGACACAGAGACTCAGAGACACTGAGACACTGAGACACGGAGACACTGAGACTCAGAGACACTGAGACTCAGAGACACTGAGACACAGAGACACTGAGACACTGAGACTCAGAGACACTGAGACACAGAGACACTGAGACTCTGAGACACTGAGACACTGTGACTCAGAGACACTGAGTCACAGACACACTGAGACACAGAGACACTGAGACTCTGAGACACTGAGACACAGAGACACAGAGACACTGAGACTCAGTGACACAGAGACACTGAGACACTGAGACACAGAGACACAGAGACACAGAGACACTGAGACACTGAGACACTGAGACTCAGAGACACTGAGACACAGAGACACTGAGACTCTGAGACACTGAGACACTGTGACTCAGAGACACTGAGTCACAGAGACACTGAGACACAGAGACACTGAGACTCAGAGACACTGTGACTCAGAGACACTCAGTCACAGAGACACTGAGGCACAGAGACACTGAGACTCAGAGACACTGAGACTCAGAGACACTGAGACTCTGAGACACTGAGACACAGAGGCACTGAGACTCAAAGACACTGAGACACTGAGACACAGAGACTCAGAGATACTGAGACACTGAGACACTGAGTCTCTGAGAAACAGAGACACTGAGACACAGAGAAACAGAGACACTGTGAGTCTGAGACACAGAGACACTGAGACACAGAGACACTGAGACACTCAGACTCAGAGACACTGAGACACAGAGAGACAGAGACACAGAGACACTGAGACACTGAGACTCAGAGACTCTGAGACACAGAGACACTGAGACACTGAGACACAGAGACACAGAGACACTGAGACACTGAGACACTGAGAGACTGAGACTCTGAGACACTGAGACACAGAGACACAGAGACACTGAGACTCTGAGACACTGAGACAAAGAGACTCAGAGACACTGAGACACTGAGACACGGAGACACTGAGACTCAGAGACACTGAGACTCAGAGACACTGAGACAAAGAGACACAGAGACACTGAGACTCTGAGACACTGAGACACAGAGACTCAGAGACACTGAGACACTGAGACACGGAGACACTGAGACTCAGTGACACTGAGACTCAGAGACACTGAGACACAGAGACACTGAGACACTGAGACACTGAGACACAGAGACACTGAGTCAGAGACACTGAGACTCAGAGACACTGAGACACTGAGACTCTGAGACTCTGAGACGCAGAGACACTGAGACACTGAGACACAGAGAACTGAGTCAGAGACACTGAGACTCAGAGACACTGAGACACAGAGACACTGAGACTCTGAGGCTCAGAGACACTGAGACTCTGAGACTCTGAGACGCAGAGACTCTGGGACACTGAGACACAGAGACACAGAGACACTGAGACTCTGAGACACTGAGACACTGAGACACAGATACACTGAGACACTGAGACTCAGAGACACTGAGATTCTGAGACACTGAGACCCAGAGACACTGAGACACAGAGACACTGAGGCTCAGAGACACTGAGACACTGAGACACAGAGACACTGAGACTCTGAGACACTGAGACACAGAGACACTGAGACTCAGAGACACTGAGACACAGAGACACAGAGACTCTGAGACACTGAGACACAGGGACACTTAGACACTGAGACTCAGAGACACTGAGACACAGAGACACTGATACACTGAGACACTGAGACTCAGAGACACTGAGACTCAGAGACACAGAGACAATGAGACACAGAGACACTGAGACTCAGTGACACTGAGACCCTGAGACACTGAGACACAGAGACACAGAGACACTGAGAAACTGAGACACTGAGACTCAGAGACACTGAGACACAGAGACACTGAGACTCTGAGACACTGAGACACTGTGACTCAGAGACACTGAGTCACAGAGACACTGAGACACAGAGACACTGAGACTCAGAGACACTGTGACTCAGAGACACTGAGTCACAGAGACACTGAGACACTGAGACTCAGAGACACTGAGACACTGAGACTCAGAGACACTGAGACTCTGAGACACTGAGACACTGAGACACAGTGACACTGAGACTCTGAGACACTGAGACACTGAGACACAGAGGCACTGAGACTCAGAGACACTGAGACACAGAGAAACTGAGACACAGAGACACAGAGACACTGAGACTCTGAGACACTCAGACGCAGAGACGCTGAGACACTGAGACCAAGAGACACTGAGACTCTGAGACGCAGAGACACTGAGATACTGAGACACAGAGACACTGAGGCACAGATACACTGAGACACTGAGACACAGAGACACTGAGATCCAGAGACACTGAGACACAGAGACAATGAGACTCTGAGACACTGGGACACAGAGACATTGAGACACAGACACACTGAGACAAAGAGGCACAGAGACGCTGAGACACCGAGACACAGAGACACTGAGACTCTCAGACTCAGAGACACTGAGACACTGAGACACAGAGACACAGAGACACTGAGACACTGAGACACTGAGAGACTGAGACTCTGAGACACTGAGACACAGAGACACAGAGACACTGAGACTCTGAGACACTGAGACAAAGAGACTCAGAGACACTGAGACACTGAGACACGGAGACACTGAGACTCAGAGACACTGAGACACAGAGACACAGAGACACTGAGACTCTGAGACACTGAGACAAAGAGACTCAGAGACACTGAGACACTGAGACACGGAGACACTGAGACTCAGAGACACTGAGACAAAGAGACACAGAGACACTGAAACTCTGAGACACTGAGACACAGAGACTCAGAGACACTGAGACACTGAGACACGGAGACACTGAGACTCAGAGACACTGAGACTCAGAGACACTGAGACACAGAGACACTGAGACACTGAGACACTGAGACACTGAGACTCAGAGACACTGAGACACAGAGACACTGAGACTATGAGACACTGAGACACTGTGACTCAGAGACACTGAGTCACAGAGACACTGAGACACAGAGACACTGAGACTCTGAGACACTGAGACACAGAGACACAGAGACACTGAGACTCAGTGACACTGAGACCCTGAGACACTGAGACACAGAGAAACAGAGACACAGAGACACTGAGACACTGAGACACTGAGACTCAGAGACACTGAGACACAGAGACACTGAGACTCTGAGACACTGAGACACTGTGACTCAGAGACACTGAGTCACAGAGACACTGAGACACAGAGACACTGAGACTCAGAGACACTGTGACTCAGAGACACTGAGTCACAGAGACACTGAGGCACAGAGACACTGAGACTCAGAGACACTGAGACTCTGAGACACTGAGACACAGAGGCACTGAGACTCAGAGACACTGAGACACTGAGACACAGAGACTCAGAGATACTGAGACACTGAGACACTGAGTCTCTGAGAAACAGAGACACTGAGACACAGAGAAACAGAGACACTGAGAGTCTGAGACACAGAGACACTGAGACACAGAGACACTGAGACACTCAGACTCAGAGACACTGAGACACAGAGAGACAGAGACACTGAGACACAGAGACACTGAGACACTGAGACTCAGAGACTCTGAGACACAGAGACACTGAGACACTGAGACACAGAGACACAGAGACACTGAGACACTGAGACACTGAGAGACTGAGACTCTGAGACACTGAGACACAGAGACACAGAGACACTGAGACTCTGAGACACTGAGACAAAGAGACTCAGAGACACTGAGACACTGAGACACGGAGACACTGAGACTCAGAGACACTGAGACAAAGAGACACAGAGACACTGAGACTCTGAGACACTGAGACACAGAGGCTCAGAGACACTGAGACACTGAGACACGGAGACACTGAGACTCAGAGACACTGAGACTCAGAGACACTGAGACACAGAGACTCTGAGACACTGAGACACTGAGACACAGAGACACTGAGTCAGAGACACTGAGACTCAGAGACACTGAGACACAGAGACACTGAGACTCTGAGGCTCAGAGACACTGAGACACTGAGACTCTGAGACTCTGAGACGCAGAGACACTGAGACACTGAGACACAGAGACACTGAGTCAGAGACACTGAGACTCAGAGACACTGAGACACAGAGACACTGAGACTCTGAGGCTCAGAGACACTGAGACTCTGAGACTCTGAGACGCAGAGACACTGAGACACTGAGACACAGAGACACAGAGACACTGAGACTCTGAGACACTGGGACACTGAGACACAGATACACTGAGACACTGAGACTCAGAGACACTGAGATTCTGAGACACTGAGACCCAGAGACACTGAGACACAGAGACACTGAGACTCAGAGACACTGAGACACAGAGACACTGAGACTCTGAGACACTGAGACACAGAGACACTGAGACTCAGAGACACTGAGACACAGAGACACTGAGACTCTGAGACACTGAGACACAGGGACACTTAGACACTGAGACTCAGAGACACTGAGACACAGAGACACTGATACACTGAGACACTGAGACTCAGAGACACTGAGACTCAGAGACACAGAGACAATGAGACGCAGAGACACTGAGACTCTGAGACACAGAGACACTGAGACTCTGAGACACTGAGACCCAGAGACACTGAGACTCAGAGACACTGAGACTCTGAGAAACTGAGACACAGAGACACTGAGACACAGAGACACTGAGACTCAGAGACACTGAGACACAGAGACACTGAGACACAGAGACACTGAGACTCAGAGACACTGAGACACAGAGACACTGAGACACTGAGAGTCAGAGACACTGAGACTCAGAGACACTGAGACACAGAGACACAGAGACACTGAGACTCAGTGACACTGAGACCCTGAGACACTGAGACACAGAGACACTGAGACACTGAGACACTGAGACACTGAGACTCAGAGACACTGAGACACAGAGACACTGAGAATCTGAGACACTGAGACACTGTGACTCAGAGACACTGAGTCACAGAGACACTGAGACACAGAGACACTGAGACTCAGAGACACTGAGACACAGAGACACAGAGACACTGAGACTCAGTGACACTGAGACCCTGAGACACTGAGACACAGAGACACAGAGACACTGAGAAACTGAGACACTGAGACTCAGAGACACTGAGACACAGAGACACTGAGACTCTGAGACACTGAGACACTGTGACTCAGAGACACTGAGTCACAGAGACACTGAGACACAGAGACACTGAGACTCAGAGACACTGTGACTCAGAGACACTGAGTCACAGAGACACTGAGGCACAGAGACACTGAGACTCAGAGACACTGAGACTCAGAGACACTGAGGCTCTGAGACACTGAGACACTGAGACACAGTGACACTGAGACTCTGAGACACTCAGACGCAGAGACGCTGAGACACTGAGACCAAGAGACACTGAGACTCTGAGACGCAGAGACACTGAGATACTGAGACACAGAGACACTGAGGCACAGATACACTGAGACACTGAGACACAGAGACACTGAGATTCAGAGACACTGAGACACAGAGACACTGAGACTCTGAGAAACTGAGACACAGAGACATTGAGACACAGACACACTGAGACAAAGAGGCACAGAGACGCTGAGACACCGAGACACAGAGACACTGAGACTCTCAGACTCAGAGACACTGAGACACTGAGACACTGAGACACAGAGACACTGAGACACTGAGACACTGAGAGACTGAGACTCTGAGACACTGAGACACAGAGACACAGAGACACTGAGACTCTGAGAGACTGAGACAAAGAGACTCAGAGACACTGAGACACTGAGACACGGAGACACTGAGACTCAGAGACACTGAGACAAAGAGACACAGAGACACTGAGACTCTGAGACACTGAGACACAGAGACTCAGAGACACTGAGACACTGAGACACGGAGACACTGAGACTCAGAGACACTGAGACTCAGAGACACTGAGACACAGAGACACTGAGACACTGAGACTCAGAGACACTGAGACACAGAGACACTGAGACTCTGAGACACTGAGACACTGTGACTCAGAGACACTGAGTCACAGACACACTGAGACACAGAGACACTGAGACTCTGAGACACTGAGACACAGAGACACAGAGACACTGAGACTCAGTGACACTGAGACCCTGAGACACTGAGACACAGAGACACAGAGACACTGAGACACTGAGACACTGAGACTCAGAGACACTGAGACACTGAGACACGGAGACACTGAGACTCAGAGACACTGAGACAAAGAGACACAGAGACACTGAGACTCTGAGACACTGAGACACAGAGACTCAGAGACACTGAGACACTGAGACACGGAGACACTGAGACTCAGAGACACTGAGACTCAGAGACACTGAGACACAGAGACACTGAGACACTGAGACACTGAGACACTGAGACTCAGAGACACTGAGACACAGAGACACTGAGACTCTGAGACACTGAGACACTGTGACTCAGAGACACTGAGTCACAGACACACTGAGACACAGAGACACTGAGACTCTGAGACACTGAGACACAGAGACACAGAGACACTGAGACTCAGTGACACTGAGACCCTGAGACACTGAGACACAGAGACACTGAGACACTGAGACACTGAGACTCAGAGACACTGAGACACAGAGACACTGAGACTCTGAGACACTGAGACACTGTGACTCAGAGACACTGAGTCACAGAGACACTGAGACACAGAGACACTGAGACTCAGAGACACTGTGACTCAGAGACACTGAGTCACAGAGACACTGAGGCACAGAGACACTGAGACTCAGAGACACTGAGACTCAGAGACACTGAGACTCTGAGACACTGAGACACAGAGGCACTGAGACTCAGAGACACTGAGACACTGAGACACTGAGACACAGAGACTCAGAGATACTGAGACACTGAGACACTGAGTCTCTGAGAAACAGAGACACTGAGACACAGAGAAACAGAGACACTGAGAGTCTGAGACACAGAGACACTGAGACACAGAGACACTGAGACACTCAGACTCAGAGACACTGAGACACAGAGAGACAGAGACACTGAGACACAGAGACACTGAGACACTGAGACTCAGAGACTCTGAGACACAGAGACACTGAGACACTGAGACACAGAGACACTGAGACACTGAGACACCGAGAGACTGAGACTCTGAGACACTGAGACACAGAGACACAGAGACAAAGAGACTCTGAGACACTGAGACAAAGAGACTCAGAGAAACTGAGACACTGAGACACGGAGACACTGAGACTCAGAGACACTGAGACAAAGAGACACAGAGACACTGAGACTCTGAGACACTGAGACACAGAGACTCAGAGACACTGAGACACTGAGACACGGAGACACTGAGACTCAGAGACACTGAGACTCAGAGACACTGAGACACAGAGACACTGAGACACTGAGACACAGAGACACTGAGTCAGAGACACTGAGACTCAGAGACACTGAGACACAGAGACACTGAGACTCTGAGGCTCAGAGACACTGAGACACTGAGACTCTGAGACGCAGAGACACTGAGACACTGAGACACAGAGAACTGAGTCAGAGACACTGAGACTCAGAGACACTGAGACACAGAGACACTGAGACTCTGAGGCTCAGAGACACTGAGACTCTGAGACTCTGAGACGCAGAGACTCTGGGACACTGAGACACAGAGACACAGAGACACTGAGACTCTGAGACACTGAGACACTGAGACACAGATACACTGAGACACTGAGACTCAGAGACACTGAGATTCTGAGACACTGAGACCCAGAGACACTGAGACACAGAGACACTGAGGCTCAGAGACACTGAGACACTGAGACACAGAGACACTGAGACTCTGAGACACTGAGACACAGAGACACTGAGACTCAGAGACACTGAGACACAGAGACACTGAGACTCTGAGACACTGAGACACAGGGACACTTAGACACTGAGAGTCAGAGACACTGAGACACAGAGACACTGATACACTGAGACACTGAGACTCAGAGACACTGAGACTCAGAGACACAGAGACAATGAGACACAGAGACACTGAGACTCTGAGACACAGAGACACTGAGACTCTGAGACACTGAGACCCAGAGACACTGAGACTCAGAGACACTGAGACTCTGAGAAACTGAGACACAGAGACACTGAGACACAGAGACACTGAGACTCAGAGACACTGAGACTCAGTGACACTGAGACCCTGAGACACTGAGACACAGAGACACAGAGACACAGAGACACTGAGAAACTGAGACACTGAGACTCAGAGACACTGAGACACAGAGACACTGAGACTCTGAGACACAGAGACACAGAGACACAGAGACACAGAGACACTGAGACACTGAGACACTGAGACTCAGAGACACTGAGACACAGAGACACTGAGACTCTGAGACACTGAGACACTGTGACTCAGAGACACTGAGTCACAGAGACACTGAGACACAGAGACACTGAGACTCAGAGACACTGTGACTCAGAGACACTGAGTCACAGAGACACTGAGACACAGAGACACTGAGACTCAGAGACACTGAGACTCAGAGACACTGAGACTCTGAGACACTGAGACACAGAGGCACTGAGACTCAGAGACACTGAGGCACTGAGACACAGAGACTCAGAGATACTGAGACACTGAGACACTGAGTCTCTGAGAAACAGAGACACTGAGACACAGAGACACTGAGACACTCAGACTCAGAGACACTGAGACACAGAGAGACAGAGACACTGAGGCACAGAGACACTGAGACACTGAGACTCAGAGACTCTGAGACACAGAGACACTGAGGCTCTGAGACACTGAGACACAGAGACACTGAGACTCAGAGACACTGTGACTCAGAGACACTGACACACAGAGACACAGAGACACTGAGACACAGAGACACTGAGACTCTGAGACTCAGAGACACTGAGACACTGAGACACTGAGACACTGAGACTCTGAGACACTGAGACACAGAGACACAGAGACACTGAGACTCTGAGACACTGAGACAAAGAGACTCAGAGACACTGAGACACTGAGACACGGAGACACTGAGACTCAGAGACACTGAGACAAAGAGACACAGAGACACTGAGACTCTGAGACACTGAGACACAGAGACTCAGAGACACTGAGACACAGAGACACTGAGACTCTGAGGATCAGAGACACTGAGACACTGAGACTCTGAGACGCAGAGACACTGAGAAACTGAGACACAGAGACACAGAGACACTGAGACTCAGAGACACAGAGACAATGAGACTCTGAGACACTGAGACCCAGAGACACTGAGACACAGAGACACTGAGACTCAGAGACACTGAGACTCTGAGAAACTGAGACACAGAGACACTGAGACTCAGAGACACTGAGACACAGAGACACTGAGACACAGAGACACTGAGACACAGAGACACTGTGACACTGAGACTCAGAGACACTGAGACACAGAGACACAGAGACACTGAGACTCAGTGACACTGAGACCCTGAGACACTGAGACACAGAGACACTGAGACTCAGAGACACTGAGACACAGAGACACTGAGACACAGAGACACTGAGACACAGAGACACTGTGACACTGAGACTCAGAGACACTGAGACACAGAGACACAGAGACACTGAGACTCAGTGACACTGAGACCCTGAGACACTGAGACACAGAGACACAGAGACACTGAGACACTGAGACACTGAGACTCAGAGACACTGAGACACAGAGACACAGAGACACTGAGACACTGAGACACTGAGACACTGGGACACTGAGACACTGAAACACTGAGACTCAGAGACAGTGAGACTCAGAGACACAGAGACACAGAGACACTGAGACACTGAGACTCAGAGACACTGTGACTCAGAGACACTGAGTCACAGAGACACTGAGACACAGAGACACTGAGACTCAGAGACACTGAGACACAGAGGCACCGAGACTCAGAGACACTGAGACACTGAGACACAGAGACTCAGAGATACTGAGACACTGAGACACTTAGACTCTGAGAAACAGAGACACTGAGACACAGAGAAACAGAGACACTGAGAGTCTGAGACACAGAGACACTGAGACACAGAGACACTGAGACACTCAGACTCAGAGACACTGAGACACAGAGAGACATAGACACTGAGACACAGAGACACTGAGACACTGAGACTCAGAGACTCTGAGACACAGAGACACTGAGGCTCTGAGACACTGAGACACAGAGACACTGAGACTCAGAGACACTGTGACTCAGAGACACTGACACACAGAGACACTGTGACACTGAGACACTGAGACACAGAGACACTGAGACTCAGAGACACTGAGACACTGAGACACAGAGACACTGAGACTCTGAGACACAGACACACTGAGACACAGAGACACTGAGACACTGAGACACTGAGACGCAGAGACACTGAGACACTGAGACACAGAGACACTGAGACTCTGAGAATCAGAGACACTGAGACACTGAGACACAGAGACACTGAGACACAGAGACACTGAGACAAAGAGACACAGAGACGCTGAGACACAGAGACACAGAGAGACTGAGACTCTGAGACACTGAGACACAGAGACACTGAGACACTGAGACACTGAGACTCTGAGACTCAGAGACACTGAGACACTGAGACTCAGAGAAACTGAGACACAGAGACACTGAGACACAGAGATACTGAGACACTGAGACACTGAGACTCAGAGACACTGAGACACAGAGACACAGAGACACTGAGACCCAGAGACACTGAGGCACTGAGACTCAGAGACACTGAGACACAGAGACACTGAGACTCTGAGACACTGAGACACAGAGTCACTGTGACACTGAGACTCAGAGACACTGAGACACAGAGACACAGAGACACAGAGACACTGAGACTCAGAGAAACTGAGACTCAGAGACACTGAGACACTGTGACTCAGAGACACTGAGACACAGAGACACTGAGACACAGAGACACTGAGACACTGAGACACAGAGACACTGAGACACTGAGACACAGAGACACTGAGACTCAGAGACACTGAGACACAGAGACACTGAGACACTGAGACTCAGAGACGCTGTGTCACAGAGACACTGAGACACTGAGACACAGAGACACTGAGACACAGACACACTGAGACAAAGAGGCACAGAGACGCTGAGACACTAAGACACAGAGACACTGAGACACTGAGACACTGAGACACTGAGACACTTAGAAACTGAGACTCAGAGACACTGAGACACAGAGACTCAGAGACACTGAGACACTGAGACACGGAGACACTGAGACTCTGAGACACTGAGACACAGGGACACTGAGACACTGAGACTCAGAGACACTGAGACTCAGAGACACTGATACACTGAGACACTGAGACTCAGAGACACTGAGACACAGAGACACTGAGACTCTGAGACACTGTGACACTGGGACACTGAGACACAGAGACACTGAGACTCTGAGACACTGTGACTCAGAGACACTGAGTCACAGAGAAACTGAGACACAGAGACACTGAGACTCAGAGACACTGAGACTCAGAGACACTGAGACACAGAGGCACTGAGACTCAGAGACACTGAGACACTGAGACACAGAGACTCAGAGATACTGAGACACTGAGACACTGAGACTCTGAGACACAGAGACACTGAGACACAGAGAAACAGAGACACTGAGAGTCTGAGACACAGAGACACTGAGACACAGAGACACTGAGACACTCAGACTCAGAGACACTGAGACACAGAGAGACAGAGACACTGAGACACAGAGACACTGAGACACTGAGACTCAGAGACTCTGAGACACAGAGACACTGAGGCTCTGAGACACTGAGACACAGAGACACTGAGACTCAGAGACACTGTGACTCAGAGACACTGTGACACAGAGACACTGTGACACTGAGACACTGAGACACAGAGACACTGAGACACTGAGACACAGAGACACTTAGACTCTGAGACACAGAGACACTGAGACACAGAGACACTGAGACACTGAGACACTGAGACGCAGAGACACTGAGAAACTGAGACACAGAGACAATGTGACTCTGCGACTCAGAGACACTGAGACACTGAGACACAGAGACACTGAGACACAGACACACTGAGACAAAGAGACACAGAGACGCTGAGACACTGAGACGCAGAGACACTGAGACACTGAGACACAGAGACACAGAGACACTGAGACACTGAGACACTGAGACTCTGAGACTCAGAGTCACTGAGACACAGAGACTCAGAGACACTGAGACACAGAGACACTGAGACACAGAGACACTGAGACACTGAGACACTGAGACTCAGAGACACTGAGACACAGAGACACTGAGACCCAGAGACACTGAGGCACTGAGACTCTGAGACACTGAGACACAGAGACACAGAGACACTGAGACACAGAGACACTGAGACACTGAGACACTGAGACTCAGAGACACTGAGACACAGAGACACTACGACTCTGAGACACTGAGACACTGGGACACTGAGACACTGAAACACTGAGACTCAGAGACAGTGAGACTCAGAGACACAGATACACAGAGACACTGAGACACTGATACTCAGAGACACTGAGACTCTGAGACACTGAGACACTGAGACACAGAGACTCAGAGATACTGAGACACTGAGACACTGAGACTCTGAGACACAGAGACACTGAGACACAGAGAAACAGAGACACTGAGAGTCTGAGACACTGAGACACTGAGACACAGAGACACTGAGACACTCAGACTCAGAGACACTGAGACACAGAGAGACAGAGACACTGAGACACAGAGACACTGAGACACTGAGACTCAGAGACTCTGAGACACAGAGACACTGAGGCTCTGAGACATTGAGACACAGAGACACTGAGACTCAGAGACACTGTGACTCAGAGACACTGACACACAGAGACACTGTGACACTGAGACACTGAGACACAGAGACACTGAGACTCAGAGTCACTGAGACACTGAGACACAGAGACACTGAGACTCTGAGACACAGAGACACTGAGACACAGAGACACCGAGACACTGAGACACTGAGACGCAGAGACACTGAGACACTGAGACACTGAGACGCAGAGACACTGAGACACTGAGACGCAGAGACACTGAGACACTGAGACACTGAGACGCAGAGACACTGAGACACTGAGACACAGAGACACTGAGACTCTGAGACTCAGAGACACTGAGACACTGAGACACAGAGACACTGAGACACAGACACACTGAGACAAAGAGACACAGAGACGCTGAGACACTGAGACACAGAGACACTGAGACTCTGAGACTCAGAGACACTGAGACACTGAGACACAGAGACACTGAGACACTGAGACACAGAGACACTGAGACACTGAGACACTGAGACTCAGAGACACTGAGACACAGAGACATTGAGACACTGAGACACTGAGACTCAGAGACACTGAGACACAGAGACACAGAGACACTGAGACCCAGAGACACTGAGGCACTGAGACTCAGAGACACTGAGAAACAGAGACACTGAGACACAGAGACACTGAGACACTGAGACTCAGAGAAACTGAGACTCAGAGACACTGTGACACTGTGACTCAGAGACACTGAGACACAGAGACACTGAGACACTGAGACTCAGAGACGCTGTGTCACAGAGACACTGAGGCAGAGAGACACTGAGACTCAGAGACACTGAGACACAGAGACACTGAGACACTGAGACTCAGAGACGCTGTGTCACAGAGACACTGAGACACTGAGACACTGAGACTCAGAGACACTGAGACACAGAGACACAGAGACACTGAGACACAGAGGCACTCAGACACTGAGACACTGAGATACAGAGACACTGAGACTCTGAGACTCAGAGACACTGAGACACAGAGACACTGAGACTTGCAGAGGCACTGAGACTCTGAGACACTGAGACTCAGAGACACTGAGACACTGAGACACAGAGACACAGAGACACTGAGACTCAGAGACACTGAGACACAGAGACACTGAGACACTGAGACACTGAGACTCAGTGACACTGAGACTCAGAGACACTGAGACACAGAGACACTGAGACTGTGAGACACTGAGACACAGAGACACTGAGACTCAGAGACACTGAGACACAGAGACACTGAGACTCTGAGACTCTGAGACACTGAGACCCAGAGACACTGAGACCCAGAGACACTGAGACACAGAGACACTGAGACACAGAGACACAGAGACACTGAGACTCAGTGACACTGAGACCCTGAGACTCTGAGACACAGAGACACAGAGACACTGAGACACTGAGACTCAGAGACACTGAGACACAGAGACACTGAGACTATGAGGCACTGAGACACTGTGACTCAGAGACACTGAGTCACAGAGACACTGAGACACAGAGACACTGAGACTCAGAGACACTGTGACTCAGAGACACTGAGTCACAGAGACACTGAGACACAGAGACAATGAGACTCAGAGACACTGAGACTCAGAGACACTGAGACTCTGAGACACTGAGACACAGAGGCACTGAGACTAAGAGACACTGAGACACTGAGACACAGAGACTCAGAGATACTGAGACACTGAGACACTGACTCTCTGAGAAACAGAGACACTGAGACACAGAGAAACAGAGACACTGAGAGTCTGAGACACAGAGACACTGAGACACAGAGACACTGAGACACTCAGACTCAGAGACACTGAGACACAGAGAGACAGAGACACTGAGACACAGAGACACTGAGACACTGAGACTCAGAGACTCTGAGACACAGAGACACTGAGGCTCTAAGACACTGAGACACAGAGACACTGAGACTCAGAGACACTGTGACTCAGAGACACTGACAGACAGAGACACTGTGACACTGAGACACTGAGACACAGAGACACTGAGACTCAGAGACACTGAGACACTGAGACTCAGAGACACTGAGACTCAGAGACACTGAGACACAGAGACACAGAGACACTGAGACTCAGTGACACTGAGACCCTGAGACACTGAGACACAGAGACACAGAGACACAGAGACACTGAGACACTGAGACTCAGAGACACTGAGACACAGAGTCACTGTGACACTGAGACTCAGAGACACTGAGACACAGAGACACAGAGACACAGAGACACTGAGACTCAGAGAAACTGAGACTCAGAGACACTGAGACACTGTGACTCAGAGACACTGAGACACAGAGACACTGAGACACAGAGACACTGAGACACTGAGACACAGAGACACTGAGACACTGAGACACTGAGACACAGAGACACTGAGACTCAGAGACACTGAGACACAGAGACACTGAGACACTGAGACTCAGAGACGCTGTGTCACAGAGACACTGAGACACTGAGACACAGAGACACTGAGACACAGACACACTGAGACAAAGAGGCACAGAGACGCTGAGACACTAAGACACAGAGACACTGAGACACTGAGACACTGAGACACTTAGAAACTGAGACTCAGAGACACTGAGACACAGAGACTCAGAGACACTGAGACACTGAGACACGGAGACACTGAGACTCTGAGACACTGAGACACAGGGACACTGAGACACTGAGACTCAGAGACACTGAGACTCAGAGACACTGATACACTGAGACACTGAGACTCAGAGACACTGAGACACAGAGACACTGAGACTCTGAGACACTGTGACACTGGGACACTGAGACAGAGAGACACTGAGACTCTGAGACACTGTGACTCAGAGACACTGAGTCACAGAGAAACTGAGACACAGAGACACTGAGACTCAGAGACACTGAGACTCAGAGACACTGAGACACAGAGGCACTGAGACTCAGAGACACTGAGACACTGAGACACAGAGACTCAGAGATACTGAGACACTGAGACACTGAGACTCTGAGACACAGAGACACTGAGACACAGAGAAACAGAGACACTGAGAGTCTGAGACACAGAGACACTGAGACACAGAGACACTGAGACACTCAGACTCAGAGACACTGAGACACAGAGAGACAGAGACACTGAGACACAGAGACACTGAGACACTGAGACTCAGAGACTCTGAGACACAGAGACACTGAGGCTCTGAGACACTGAGACACAGAGACACTGAGACACAGAGACACTGAGACACAGACACACTGAGACACAGAGACACTGAGACACTGAGACACTGAGACGCAGAGACACTGAGACACTGAGACACAGAGACACTGAGACTCTGAGAATCAGAGACACTGAGACACTGAGACACAGAGACACTGAGACACAGAGACACTGAGACAAAGAGACACAGAGACGCTGAGACACAGAGACACAGAGAGACTGAGACTCTGAGACACTGAGACACAGAGACACTGAGACACTGAGACACTGAGACTCTGAGACTCAGAGACACTGAGACACTGAGACTCAGAGAAACTGAGACACAGAGACACTGAGACACAGAGATACTGAGACACTGAGACACTGAGACTCAGAGACACTGAGACACAGAGACACAGAGACACTGAGACCCAGAGGCACTGAGGCACTGAGACTCAGAGACACTGAGACACAGAGACACTGAGACTCTGAGACACTGAGACACAGAGTCACTGTGACACTGAGACTCAGAGACACTGAGACACAGAGACACAGAGACACAGAGACACTGAGACTCAGAGAAACTGAGACTCAGAGACACTGAGACACTGTGACTCAGAGACACTGAGACACAGAGACACTGAGACACAGAGACACTGAGACACTGAGACACAGAGACACTGAGACACTGAGACACAGAGACACTGAGACTCAGAGACACTGAGACACAGAGACACTGAGACACTGAGACTCAGAGACGCTGTGTCACAGAGACACTGAGACACTGAGACACAGAGACACTGAGACACAGACACACTGAGACAAAGAGGCACAGAGACGCTGAGACACTAAGACACAGAGACACTGAGACACTGAGACACTGAGACACTTAGAAACTGAGACTCAGAGACACTGAGACACAGAGACTCAGAGACACTGAGACACTGAGACACGGAGACACTGAGACTCTGAGACACTGAGACACAGGGACACTGAGACACTGAGACTCAGAGACACTGAGACTCAGAGACACTGATACACTGAGACACTGAGACTCAGAGACACTGAGACACAGAGACACTGAGACTCTGAGACACTGTGACACTGGGACACTGAGACACAGAGACACTGAGACTCTGAGACACTGTGACTCAGAGACACTGAGTCACAGAGGAACTGAGACACAGAGACACTGAGACTCAGAGACACTGAGACTCAGAGACACTGAGACACAGAGGCACTGAGACTCAGAGACACTGAGACACTGAGACACAGAGACTCAGAGATACTGAGACACTGAGACACTGAGACTCTGAGACACAGAGACACTGAGACACAGAGAAACAGAGACACTGAGAGTCTGAGACACAGAGACACTGAGACACAGAGACACTGAGACACTCAGACTCAGAGACACTGAGACACAGAGAGACAGAGACACTGAGACACAGAGACACTGAGACACTGAGACTCAGAGACTCTGAGACACAGAGACACTGAGGCTCTGAGACACTGAGACACAGAGACACTGAGACTCAGAGACACTGTGACTCAGAGACACTGTGACACAGAGACACTGTGACACTGAGACACTGAGACACAGAGACACTGAGACACTGAGACACAGAGACACTTAGACTCTGAGACACAGAGACACTGAGACACAGAGACACTGAGACACTGAGACACTGAGACGCAGAGACACTGAGAAACTGAGACACAGAGACAATGTGACTCTGCGACTCAGAGACACTGAGACACTGAGACACAGAGACACTGAGACACAGACACACTGAGACAAAGAGACACAGAGACGCTGAGACACTGAGACGCAGAGACACTGAGACTCTGAGACTCAGAGCCACTGAGACACTGAGACACAGAGACACAGAGACACTGAGACACTGAGACACTGAGACACTGAGACTCTGAGACTCAGAGTCACTGAGACACAGAGACTCAGAGACACTGAGACACAGAGACACTGAGACACAGAGACACTGAGACACTGAGACACTGAGACTCAGAGACACTGAGACACAGAGACACTGAGACCCAGAGACACTGAGGCACTGAGACTCTGAGACACTGAGACACAGAGACACAGAGACACTGAGACACAGAGACACTGAGACACTGAGACTCAGAGACACTGAGACACAGAGACACTACGACTCTGAGACACTGAGACACTGGGACACTGAGACACTGAAACACTGAGACTCAGAGACAGTGA
This sequence comes from Carcharhinus amblyrhynchos, assembly GCF_965287045.1. Classification (NCBI taxonomy): domain Eukaryota; kingdom Metazoa; phylum Chordata; class Chondrichthyes; order Carcharhiniformes; family Carcharhinidae; genus Carcharhinus; species Carcharhinus amblyrhynchos. The sequence continues at coordinate 405,929 of NW_027649802.1, read as the reverse complement.
GACTCAGAGACACAGATACACAGAGACACTGAGACACTGATACTCAGAGACACTGAGACTCTGAGACACTGAGACACTGAGACACAGAGACTCAGAGATACTGAGACACTGAGACACTGAGACTCTGAGACACAGAGACACAGAGACACAGAGAAACAGAGACACTGAGAGTCTGAGACACTGAGACACTGAGACACAGAGACACTGAGACACTCAGACTCAGAGACACTGAGACACAGAGAGACAGAGACACTGAGACACAGAGACACTGAGACACTGAGACTCAGAGACTCTGAGACACAGAGACACTGAGGCTCTGAGACATTGAGACACAGAGACACTGAGACTCTGAGACACAGAGACACTGAGACACTGAAAAACTGAGGCAGAGAGACACTGAGACTCAGAGACACTGAGACACAGAGACACTGAGACTCAGAGACACTGTGTCACAGAGACACTGAGACACTGAGACACAGAGACTCAGAGACACTGAGACACAGAGACACAGAGACACTGAGACACAGAGGCTCTGAGACACTGAGATACAGAGACACTGAGACTCTGAGACTCAGAGACACTGAGACACAGAGACACTGAGACTTGCAGAGGCACTGAGACTCTGAGACACTGAGACTCAGAGAACCTGAAACACTGAGACACAGAGACACAGAGACACTGAGGCTCAGAGACACTGAGACACAGAGACACTGAGACACTGAGACACTGAGACTCAGAGACACAGAGACACTGAGACACAGAGACACTGAGACTCTGAAACACTGAGACACAGAGACTCAGAGACACTGAGACACTGAGACTCAGATACACTGAGACTCAGAGACACAGAGACACTAAGACACTGAGACTCTGAGACACTGAGACACAGAGACACTGAGACTCTGAGACACTGAGACGCAGAGACACAGAGACACTGAGACTCTGAGACACTGAGACAGAGAGACTCAGAGACACTGAGACACAGAGACACGGGGACACTGAGAATCAGCGACACTGAGGCACAGAGACACTGAGACACTGAGACACAGAGACACTGAGACTCTGAGACACTGAGACACAGAGACACTGGGATACTGAGACATAGAGACACTGAGACACAGAGACACTGAGACTCCGAGACACTGAGGCACTGAGACTCAGAGACACTGAGACTCAGAGACACTGAGACTCAGAGACACTGAGACTCAGAGACACAGAGACACTGAGACACAGAGACACTGAGACTCTGAGACACAGAGAAACTGAGACTCTGAGACACTGAGACCCAGAGACACTGAGATACAGAGACACTGAGACTCAGAGACACTGAGACTCAGAGACACTGAGACACAGAGACACTGAGACACTGAGACTCAGAGACACTGAGACTCAGAGACACTGAGACACAGAGACACTGAGACTCAGTGACACTGAGACTCTGAGACACTGGGACACTGAGACTCAGAGACACTGAGATTCAGAGACACTGAGACACTGAGACTCTGAGAAACTGAGACACAGAGACACTGAGACACTGAGACTCAGAGACACTGAGACACAGAGACACTGAGACACTGAGACACTGAGACTCAAAGACACTGAGACTCAGGGACACAGAGACACTGAGACACAGAGACACAGATACTCTGAGACACAGAGACACTGAGACTCTGAGACACTGAGACCCAGAGACACTGAGACACAGAGACACTGAGACTCAGAGACACTGAGACACAGAGACACTGAGACTCAGAGACCCTGAGACTCAGAGACACTGAGACACAGAGACACAGAGACACTGTGACTCAGTGATACTGAGACACTGAGACACTGAGACTCTGAGAAACTGAGACACAGAGACACTGAGACTCAGAGACACTGAGACACTGAGATTCTGAGACACTGAGACACAGAGACACTGAGACACAGAGACACTGAGACACTGAGACTCAGAGACACTGAGACACTGAGACTCAGAGACACAGAGACACTGAGACACTGACACACTGAGACTCAGAGACACAGAGACACTGAGACTCTGAGACAATGAGACACAGAGACACTGAGTCACTGAGACACAGAGACACTGAATCACTGAGCCTCTGAGACACTGAGACACTGAGACTCTGAGACACTGAGACTCTGAGACACTGAGACACTGAGACACTGAGACACGGAGGCACTGAGACACAGAGTCACAGTGACGCTGAGACACAGAGACACTGTGACTCTGAGGCTCAGAGACACTGAGACACTGAGACACATAACACTGGGACACTGAGACACAGAGACACGGAGACTCTGAGACTCAGAGACTCTGAGACGCTGAGACACAGAGACACTGAGACACTGAGACACTGAGACACTGAGACTCTGAGACTCAGAGACACTGAGACTCTGAGACTCGAGACACTGAGACACTGAGACTCAGAGACACTGAGACACAGAGACACTGAGACACAGAGACACTGAGACACTGATACTCAGAGACACTGAGGCACAGAGACACAGAGACACTGAGACCCAGAGACAATGAGACACTGAGACTCAGAGACACTGAGACACAGAGACACTGAGACTCTGAGACACTGAGACACAGAGTCACTGAGACACTGAGACTCAGAGACACTGAGACACAGAGACACTGAGACACTGAGACACTGAGACTCAGAGACACTGAGACACAGAGACACAGATATACTGAGACACAGAGACAGTGAGACACTGAGACTCAGAGATACTGAGACTCACAGACACTGAGACACTGTGACTCAGAGACACTGAGACACAGAGACACTGAGACTCAGAGACACTGAGACACTGAGACACAGAGACACTGAGACTCTGAGACACAGAGACACTGAGACACAGAGACACTGAGACACTGAAAAACTGAGGCAGAGAGACACTGAGACTCAGAGACACTGAGACACAGAGATACTGAGACTCAGAGACACTGTGTCACAGAGACACTGAGACACTGAGACACTGAGACTCAGAGACACTGAGACACAGAGACACAGAGACTCAGAGACACTGAGACACAGAGGCACTGAGACACTGAGATACAGAGACACTGAGACTCTGAGACACTGAGACACAAAGACACAGAGACACTGAGACTCTGAGACACTGAGACACAGAGACACTGGGACACTGAGACATAGAGACACTGAGACACAGAGACACTGAGACTCCGAGACACTGAGACACAGAGACACTGAGACACTGAGACTCAGAGACACTGAGACACAGAGACACTGAGACACTGAGACACTGAGACTCAGAGACACTGAGACTCAGAGACACAGAGACACTGAGACACAGAGACACTGAGACTCTGAGACACAGAGAAACTGAGACTCTGAGACACTGAGACCCCGAGACCCTGAGACACAGAGACACTGAGACTCAGAGACACAGAGATACTGAGACACAGAGACAGTGAGACACTGAGACACTGAGACTCAGAGACTCAGAGAAACTGAGACTCAGAGACACTGAGACACTGTGACTCAGAGACACTGAGACACAGAGACACTGAGACTCAGAGACACTGAGACACTGAGACACTGAGACTCTGAGACACAGAGACACTGAGACACAGAGACACTGAGACACTGAGCCTCTGAGACACTGAGACACTGAGACTCTGAGACACTGAGACTCTGAGACACTGAGACACTGAAACACTGAGACACAGAGACACTGAGACACTGAGACACTGAGTCACAGTGACGCTGAGACACTGAGACACAGAGACACGGAGACTCTGAGACTCAGAGACTCTGAGACACTGAGACACTGAGACACAGAGACACTGAGACACTGAGACTCAGAGGCACTGAGACACTGAGACACTAAGATACTGAGACTCCTAGACTCAGAGACACTGAGACTCTGAGACACTGAGACACAGAGACGCTGAGACACTGAGACACTGAGACACTGAGACTCTGACACACAGAGACACTGAGACACAGAGACACTGAGACATTGAGACACACAGACACTGAGCCACTGAGACTCTGAGATTCTGAGACACTGAGACACAGAGACGCTGAGACACTGAGTCACAGAGACACTGAGGCACTGAGACACAGAGACTCTGAGACACTGAGACACAGAGACACTGAGACACTGAGACTCTGAGACACAGAGATACTGAGACACAGGGACACTGAGACACCTTGACTCTGAGACACAGAGACACTGAGACACAGAGACACTGAGACAGAGAGACACAGAGACACTGAGACACTGAGACACTGAAACACTGAGACACTGAGACTCTGAGACTCAGAGACACTGAGACACTGAGACACTGAGACACTGAGAAAATGAGACTCGAGACACAGAGACACTGAGACTCTGAGACACTGAGACACAGAGTCACTGAGACACTGAGACTCAGAGACACTGAGACACAGAGACACTGAGACACAGAGACACTGAGACACTGAGACTCAGAGACACTGAGACACAGAGACACTGAGACACTGAGACACTGAGACACTGAGACTCAGAGACACTGAGACACAGAGACACAGAGACACTGAGACACAGAGACAGTGAGACACTGAGACACTGAGACTCAGAGAAACTGAGACTCAGAGACACTGAGAATCAGAGACACTGAAACACAGAGTCACTGAGACACTGAGACTCAGAGACACTGAGACACAGAGACACTGAGACACAGAGACACTGAGACACTGAGACTCAGAGACACTGAGACACAGAGACACAGAGACACTGAGACACAGAGACAGTGAGACACTGAGACACTGAGACCCAGAGAAACTGAGACTCAGAGACACTGAGACACTGTGACTCAGAGACACTGAGACACTGAGACACTGAGACTCAGAGACACAGAGACACTGAGACACTGAGACACAGAGACATTGAGACACTGAGACACAGAGACACTGAGACACAGAGACACTGAGACACTGAGAAACTGAGGCAGAGAGACACTGAGACTCAGAGACACTGAGACAATGTGACACAGAGACACTGAGACACAGAGGCACTGAAACACTGAGTCACAGAGACACTGAGGCACTGAGACACTGAGACTCTGAGACACAGAGATACTGAGACACAGGGACACTGTGACACCTTGACTCTGAGACACAGAGACACTGAGACACAGAGACACTGAGACAGAGAGACACTGAGACTCTGAGACACAGAGACACTGAGACACTGAGACACTGAAACACTGAGACACTGAGACTCTGAGACTCTGAGACTCAGAGACACTGAGACACTGAGACACAGAGACACTGAGACTCTGAGACTCGAGACACTGAGACCCTGAGACTCAGTGACACTGAGACACAGAGACACTGAGACACTGAGACACTGAGACTCAGAGACACTGAGACACTGAGACACAGAGACACTGAGACCCAGAGACAATGAGACACTGAGACTCAGAGACTCTGAGACACAGAGACACTGAGACTCTGAGACACAGAGTCACTGAGACACTGAGACTCAGAGACACTGAGACACAGAGACACTGAGACACTGAGACACAGAGACACTGAGACACAGAGACACTGAGACACAGAGACACTGAGACACTGAGCCTCTGAGACACTGAGACACTGAGACTCTGAGACACTGAGACTCTGAGACACTGAGACACTGAAACACTGAGACACAGAGACACTGAGACACTGAGTCACAGTGACGCTGAGACACTGAGACACAGAGACACGGAGACTCTGAGACTCAGAGACTCTGAGACACTGAGACACAGAGACACAGAGACACTGAGACACAGAGGCACTGAGACACTGAGATACAGAGACACTGAGACACTGAGACTCAGAGACACTGAGACACTGAGACACTGAGACTCAGAAACACTGAGACACTGAGACTCAGAGACACTGAGACACAGAGAAACTGAGACACAGAGACACTGAGATACTGAGACTCAGAGACACTGAGACACAGAGACACAGAGACACTGAGACTCAGAGACACTGATACACTGAGACTCAGAGACACTGAGACAGAGAGACACTGAGACTCTGAGACACTGAGACACAGAGTCACTGAGACAATGAGACTCAGAGGTACTGAGGCACAGAGACACTGAGACACTGAGACACTGAGACTCAGAGACACTGAGACACAGAGACACAGAGACACTGAGACACTGAGACACTGAGACTCTGCGAAACTGAGACTCAGAGACACTGAGACACTGTGACTCAGAGACACTGAGACACAGAGACACTGAGACTCAGAGACTCTGAGACACTGAGACACAGAGACACTGAGACTCTGAGACACAGAGACACTGAGACACTGAGACACAGAGACACTGAGACACTGAGACTCAGAGGCACTGTGTCACAGAGACACTGAGACTCTGAGACTCAGAGACACTGAGACACAGAGACACAGAGACACAGAGGCACTGAGACACTGAGATACAGAGACACTGAGACTCTGAGACTCAGAGACACTGAGACACAGAGACACTGAGACTTGCAGAGGCACTGAGACTCTGAGACACTGAGACTCAGAGACACTGAGACACTGAGACACAGAGACACAGAGACACTGAGACTCAGAGACATTGAGACACAGAGACACTGAGACACTGAGACTCAGAGACACAGAGACTCAGAGACACAGAGACACTGAGAAACAGAGACACTGAGACTCTGAGACACTGAGACACAGAGACTCAGAGACTCAGAGACACTGAGACACTGAGACTCAGAGACACTGAGACTCAGAGACACAGAGACACTGAGACACTGAGACTCTGAGACACTGAGACACAGAGACACTGATACTCTGAGACACTGAGACACTGAGACGCTGAGACACAGAGACACTGAGACTCTGAGACACTGAGACACAGAGATTCAGAGACACTGAGACACTGAGACACGGGGACACTGAGACTCAGAGACACTGAGACACAGAGACACTGAGACACTGAGACACAGAGACACAGAGACACAGAGACACTGAGACTCAGAGACATTGAGACACAGAGACACTGAGACACTGAGACTCAGAGACACTGAGACTCAGAGACACAGAGACACTGAGAAACAGAGACACTGAGACTCTGAGACACTGAGACACAGAGACTCAGAGACTCAGAGACACTGAGACACTGAGACTCAGAGACACTGAGACTCAGAGACACAGAGACACTGAGACACTGAGACTCTGAGACACTGAGACACAGAGACACTGAGACTCTGAGACACTGAGACACTGAGACGCTGAGACACAGAGACACTGAGACTCTGAGACACTGAGACACAGACATTCAGAGACACTGAGACACTGAGACACGGGGACACTGAGACTCAGAGACACTGAGACACAGAGACACTGAGACACTGAGACACAGAGACTCTCAGACTCTGAGACACTGAGACACAAAGACACAGAGACACTGAGACTCTGAGACACTGAGACACAGAGACTCAGAGACACTGAGACACTGAGACTCAGAGACACTGAGACTCTGAGACACTGGGACACTGAGACATAGAGACGCTGACACACAGAGACACTGAGACTCCGAGACACTGAGACACAGAGACACTGAGACACTGAGACTCAGAGACACTGAGACACAGAGACACTGAGACACTGAGACACTGAGACTCAGAGACACTGAGACTCAGAGACACAGAGACACTGAGACACAGAGACACTGAGACACAGAGACACAGAGACACTGAGACACAGAGACACAGAGACCCAGAGACACTGAGACACTGAGACACAGAGTCACTGAGACACTGAGACTCAGAGACACTGAGACACAGAGACACTGAGACACTGAGGCACTGAGACTCAGAGACTCTGAGACACAGAGACACAGAGACACTGAGACACAGAGACAGTGAGACACTGAGACACTGAGACTCAGAGACCCAGAGACACTGAGACACAGAGACACTGAGACTCAGAGACACTGAGACTCAGAGACACTGAGACACAGAGACACAGAGACACTGAGACTCTGAGACACTGAGACACAGAGTCACTGAGACACTGAGACTCAGAGACACTGAGACACAGAGACACTGAGACACAGAGACACTGAGACACTGAGGCACTGAGACTCAGAGACTCTGAGACACAGACACTGAGACACAGAGACAGTGAGACACTGAGACACTGAGACTCAGAGACACTGAGACACTGACACACTGAGACTCAGAGACACAGAGACACTGAGACTCTGAGACAATGAGACACAGCGACACTGAGACACTGAGACACAGAGACACTGAGTCACTGAGCCTCTGAGACACTGAGACACAGAGACACTGAGACTCAGAGACACTGAGACACTGAGACACAGAGACACTGAGACTCTGAGACACAGAGACACTGAGACACTGAAAAACTGAGGCAGAGAGACACTGAGACTCAGAGACACTGAGACACAGAGACACTGAGACTCAGAGACACTGTGTCACAGAGACACTGAGACACTGAGACACAGAGACTCAGAGACACTGAGACACAGAGACACAGAGACACTGAGACACAGAGGCTCTGAGACACTGAGATACAGAGACACTGAGACTCTGAGACTCAGAGACACTGAGACTCAGAGACACAGAGACACTGAGACACTGAGACTCTGAGACACTGAGACACAGAGACACTGAGACTCTGAGACACTGAGACGCAGAGACACAGAGACACTGAGACTCTGAGACACTGAGACAGAGAGACTCAGAGACACTGAGACACAGAGACACGGGGACACTGAGAATCAGCGACACTGAGGCACAGAGACACTGAGACACTGAGACACTGAGACTCTGAGACACTGAGACACAGAGACACTGGGACACTGAGACATAGAGACACTGAGACACAGAGACACTGAGACTCCGAGACACTGAGGCACTGAGACTCAGAGACACTGAGACTCAGAGACACTGAGACTCAGAGACACAGAGACACTGAGACACAGAGACACTGAGACTCTGAGACACAGAGAAACTGAGACTCTGAGACACTGAGACCCAGAGACACTGAGATACAGAGACACTGAGACTCAGAGACACTGAGACACAGAGACACTGAGACACAGAGACACTGAGACACTGAGACTCAGAGACACAGAGAAACTGAGACTCTGAGACACTGAGACCCAGAGACCCTGAGACACAGAGACACTGAGACTCAGAGACACAGAGATACTGAGACACAGAGACAGTGAGACACTGAGACACTGAGACTCAGAGAAACTGAGACTCAGAGACACTGAGACACTGTGACTCAGAGACACTGAGACACAGAGACACTGAGACTCAGAGACACTGAGACACTGAGACACAGAGACACTGAGACTCTGAGACACAGAGACACTGAGACACAGAGACACTGAGACACTGAGCCTCTGAGACACTGAGACACTGAGACTCTGAGACACTGAGACTCTGAGACACTGAGACACTGAAACACTGAGACACAGAGACACTGAGACACTGAGACACTGAGTCACAGTGACGCTGAGACACTGAGACACAGAGACACGGAGACTCTGAGACTCAGAGACTCTGAGACACTGAGACACTGAGACACAGAGACACTGAGACACTGAGACTCAGAGGCACTGAGACACTGAGACACTAAGATACTGAGACTCCTAGACTCAGAGACACTGAGACTCTGAGACACTGAGACACAGAGACGCTGAGACACTGAGACACTGAGACTCTGACACACAGAGACACTGAGACACAGAGACACTGAGACATTGAGACACACAGACACTGAGCCACTGAGACTCTGAGATTCTGAGACACTGAGACACAGAGACGCTGAGACAATGTGACACAGAGACACTGAGACACAGAGGCACTGAGACACTGAGTCACAGAGACACTGAGGCACTGAGACACAGAGACCCTGAGACACTGAGACAAAGAGACACTGAGACACTGAGACACTGAGACTCTGAGACACAGAGATACTGAGACACAGGGACACTGAGACACCTTGACTCTGAGACACAGAGACACTGAGACACAGAGACACTGAGACAGAGAGACACAGAGACACTGAGACACTGAGACACTGAAACACTGAGACACTGAGACTCTGAGACTCAGAGACACTGAGACACTGAGACACTGAGACACTGAGAAAATGAGACTCGAGACACAGAGACACTGAGACTCTGAGACACTGAGACACAGAGTCACTGAGACACTGAGACTCAGAGACACTGAGACACAGAGACACTGAGACACAGAGACACTGAGACACTGAGACTCAGAGACACTGAGACACAGAGACACTGAGACACTGAGACTCAGAGACACTGAGACACAGAGACACAGAGACACTGAGACACAGAGACAGTGAGACACTGAGACACTGAGACTCAGAGAAACTGAGACTCAGAGACACTGAGAATCAGAGACACTGAAACACAGAGTCACTGAGACACTGAGACTCAGAGACACTGAGACACAGAGACACTGAGACACAGAGACACTGAGACACTGAGACTCAGAGACACTGAGACACAGAGACACAGAGACACTGAGACACAGAGACAGTGAGACACTGAGACACTGAGACCCAGAGAAACTGAGACTCAGAGACACTGAGACACTGTGACTCAGAGACACTGAGACACTGAGACACTGAGACTCAGAGACACAGAGACACTGAGACACTGAGACACAGAGACATTGAGACACTGAGACACAGAGACACTGAGACACAGAGACACTGAGACACTGAGAAACTGAGGCAGACAGACACTGAGACTCAGAGACACTGAGACAATGTGACACAGAGACACTGAGACACAGAGGCACTGAAACACTGAGTCACAGAGACACTGAGGCACTGAGACACTGAGACTCTGAGACACAGAGATACTGAGACACAGGGACACTGTGACACCTTGACTCTGAGACACAGAGACACTGAGACACAGAGACACTGAGACAGAGAGACACTGAGACTCTGAGACACAGAGACACTGAGACACTGAGACACTGAAACACTGAGACACTGAGACTCTGAGACTCTGAGACTCAGAGACACTGAGACACTGAGACACAGAGACACTGAGACTCTGAGACTCGAGACACTGAGACCCTGAGACTCAGTGACACTGAGACACAGAGACACTGAGACACTGAGACTCAGAGACACTGAGACACAGAGACACAGAGACACTGAGACCCAGAGACAATGAGGCACTGAGACTCAGAGACTCTGAGACACAGAGACACTGAGACTCTGAGACACAGAGTCACTGAGACACTGAGACTCAGAGACACTGAGACACAGAGACACTGAGACACTGAGACTCAGAGACACTGAGACACAGAGATACTGAGACTCAGAGACACTGAGACACTGAGACACAGAGACACTGAGACTCTGAGACACAGAGACACTGAGACACAGAGACACTGAGACACTGAGCCTCTGAGACACTGAGACACTGAGACTCTGAGACACTGAGACACTGAAACACTGAGACACAGAGACACTGAGACACTGAGTCACAGTGACGCTGAGACACTGAGACACAGAGACACGGAGACTCTGAGACTCAGAGACTCTGAGACACTGAGACACAGAGACACAGAGACACTGAGACACAGAGGCACTGAGACACTGAGATACAGAGACACTGAGACACTGAGACTCAGAGACACTGAGACACTGAGACACTGAGACTCAGAAACACTGAGACACTGAGACTCAGAGACACTGAGACACAGAGAAACTGAGAAACAGAGACACTGAGATACTGAGACTCAGAGACACTGAGACACAGAGACACAGAGACACTGAGACTCAGAGACACTGATACACTGAGACTCAGAGACACTGAGACACAGAGACACTGAGACTCTGAGACACTGAGACACAGAGTCACTGAGACAATGAGACTCAGAGGTACTGACGCACAGAGACACTGAGACACTGAGACACTGAGACTCAGAGACACTGAGACACAGAGACACTGAGACACTGAGACTCTGCGAAACTGAGACTCAGAGACACAGAGACACTGTGACTCAGAGACACTGAGACACAGAGACACTGAGACTCAGAGACTCTGAGACACTGAGACACAGAGACACTGAGACTCTGAGACACAGAGACACTGAGACACTGAGACACAGAGACACTGAGACACTGAGACTCAGAGGCACTGTGTCACAGAGACACTGAGACTCTGAGACTCAGAGACACTGAGACACTGAGACACAGAGACACTGAGACTCTGAGACACAGAGACACTGAGACACTGAAAAACTGAGGCAGAGAGACACTGAGACTCAGAGACACTGAGACACAGAGACACTGAGACTCAGAGACACTGTGTCACAGAGACACTGAGACACTGAGACACAGAGACTCAGAGACACTGAGACACAGAGACACAGAGACACTGAGACACAGTGGCTCTGAGACACTGAGATACAGAGACACTGAGACTCTGAGACTCAGAGACACTGAGACTCAGAGACACAGAGACACTGAGACACTGAGACTCTGAGACACTGAGACACAGAGACACTGAGACTCTGAGACACTGAGACGCAGAGACACAGAGACACTGAGACTCTGAGACACTGAGACAGAGAGACTCAGAGACACTGAGACACAGAGACACGGGGACACTGAGAATCAGCGACACTGAGGCACAGAGACACTGAGACACTGAGACACAGAGACACTGAGACTCTGAGACACTGAGACACAGAGACACTGGGACACTGAGACATAGAGACACTGAGACACAGAGACACTGAGACTCCGAGACACTGAGGCACTGAGACTCAGAGACACTGAGACTCAGAGACACTGAGACTCAGAGACACTGAGACTCAGAGACACAGAGACACTGAGACACAGAGACACTGAGACTCTGAGACACAGAGAAACTGAGACTCTGAGACACTGAGACCCAGAGACACTGAGATACAGAGACACTGAGACTCAGAGACACTGAGACACAGAGACACTGAGACACAGAGACACTGAGACACTGAGACTCAGAGACACAGAGAAACTGAGACTCTGAGACACTGAGACCCAGAGACCCTGAGACACAGAGACACTGAGACTCAGAGACACAGAGATACTGAGACACAGAGACAGTGAGACACTGAGACACTGAGACTAAGAGAAACTGAGACTCAGAGACACTGAGACACTGTGACTCAGAGTCACTGAGACACAGAGACACTGAGACTCAGAGACACTGAGACACTGAGACACAGAGACACTGAGACTCTGAGACACAGAGACACTGAGACACAGAGACACTGAGACACTGAGCCTCTGAGACACTGAGACACTGAGACTCTGAGGCACTGAGACTCTGAGACACTGAGACACTGGAACACTGAGACACAGAGACACTGAGACACTGAGACACTGAGTCACAGTGACGCTGAGACACTGAGACACAGAGACACGGAGACTCTGAGACTCAGAGACTCTGAGACACTGAGACACTGAGACACAGAGACACTGAGACACTGAGACTCAGAGGCACTGAGACACTGAGACACTAAGATACTGAGACTCCTAGACTCAGAGACACTGAGACTCTGAGACACTGAGACACAGAGACGCTGAGACACTGAGACACTGAGACTCTGACACACAGAGACACTGAGACACAGAGACACTGAGACATTGAGACACACAGACACTGAGCCACTGAGACTCTGAGATTCTGAGACACTGAGACACAGAGACGCTGAGACAATGTGACACAGAGACACTGAGACACAGAGGCACTGAGACACTGAGTCACAGAGACACTGAGGCACTGAGACACAGAGACTCTGAGACACTGAGACACAGAGACACTGAGACACTGAGACACTGAGACTCTGAGACACAGAGATACTGAGACACAGGGACACTGAGACACCTTGACTCTGAGACACAGAGACACTGAGACACAGAGACACTGAGACAGAGAGACACAGAGACACTGAGACACTGAGACACTGAAACACTGAGACACTGAGACTCTGAGACTCAGAGACACTGAGACACTGAGACACTGAGACTCGAGACACAGAGACACTGAGACTCTGAGACACTGAGACACAGAGTCACTGAGACACTGAGACTCAGAGACACTGAGACACAGAGACACTGAGACACAGAGACACTGAGACACTGAGACTCAGAGACACTGAGACACAGAGACACTGAGACACTGAGACACTGAGACACTGAGACTCAGAGACACTGAGACACAGAGACACAGAGACACTGAGACACAGAGACAGTGAGACACTGAGACACTGAGACTCAGAGAAACTGAGACTCAGAGACACTGAGAATCAGAGACACTGAAACACAGAGTCACTGAGACACTGAGACTCAGAGACACTGAGACACAGAGACACTGAGACACAGAGACACTGAGACACTGAGACTCAGAGACACTGAGACACAGAGACACAGAGACACTGAGACACAGAGACAGTGAGACAGTGAGACACTGAGACCCAGAGAAACTGAGACTCAGAGACACTGAGACACTGTGACTCAGAGACACTGAGACACTGAGACACTGAGACTCAGAGACACAGAGACACTGAGACACTGAGACACAGAGACATTGAGACACTGAGACACAGAGACACTGAGACACAGAGACACTGAGACACTGAGAAACTGAGGCAGAGAGACACTGAGACTCAGAGACACTGAGACAATGTGACACAGAGACACTGAGACACAGAGGCACTGAAACACTGAGTCACAGAGACACTGAGGCACTGAGACACTGAGACTCTGAGACACAGAGATACTGAGACACAGGGACACTGTGACACCTTGACTCTGAGACACAGAGACACTGAGACACAGAGACACTGAGACAGAGAGACACTGAGACTCTGAGACACAGAGACACTGAGACACTGAGACACTGAAACACTGAGACACTGAGACTCTGAGACTCTGAGACTCAGAGACACTGAGACACTGAGACACAGAGACACTGAGACTCTGAGACTCGAGACACTGAGACCCTGAGACTCAGTGACACTGAGACACAGAGACACTGAGACACTGAGACACTGAGACTCGGAGACACTGAGACACAGAGACACAGAGACACTGAGACCCAGAGACAATGAGACACTGAGACTCAGAGACTCTGAGACACAGAGACACTGAGACTCTGAGACACAGAGTCACTGAGACACTGAGACTCAGAGACACTGAGACACAGAGACACTGAGACACTGAGACTCAGAGACACTGAGACACAGAGATACTGAGACTCAGAGACACTGAGACACTGAGACACAGAGACTCTGAGACACAGAGACACTGAGACACAGAGACACTGAGACACTGAGCCTCTGAGACACTGAGACACTGAGACTCTGAGACACTGAGACTCTGAGACACTGAGACACTGAAACACTGAGACACAGAGACACTGAGACACTGAGACACTGAGTCACAGTGACGCTGAGACACTGAGACACAGAGACACGGAGACTCTGAGACTCAGAGACTCTGAGACACTGAGACACAGTGACACAGAGACACTGAGACACAGAGGCACTGAGACACTGAGATACAGAGACACTGAGACACTGAGACTCAGAGACACTGAGACACTGAGACACTGAGACTCAGAAACACTGAGACACTGAGACTCAGAGACACTGAGACACAGAGAAACTGAGAAACAGAGACACTGAGATACTGAGACTCAGAGACACTGAGACACAGAGACACAGAGACACTGAGACTCAGAGACACTGATACACTGAGACTCAGAGACACTGAGACACAGAGACACTGGGACTCTGAGACACTGAGACACAGAGTCACTGAGACAATGAGACTCAGAGGTACTGACGCACAGAGACACTGAGACACTGAGACACTGAGACTCAGAGACACTGAGACACAGAGACACAGAGACACTGAGACACAGAGACACTGAGACACTGAGACTCTGCGAAACTGAGACTCAGAGACACTGAGACACTGTGACTCAGAGACACTGAGACACAGAGACACTGAGACTCAGAGACTCTGAGACACTGAGACACAGAGACACTGAGACTCTGAGACACAGAGACACTGAGACACTGAGACACAGAGACACTGAGACACTGAGACTCAGAGGCACTGTGTCACAGAGACACTGAGACTCTGAGACTCAGAGACACTGAGACACAGAGACACAGAGACACAGAGGCACTGAGACACTGAGATACAGAGACACTGAGACTCTGAGACTCAGAGACACTGAGACACAGAGACACTGAGACTTGCAGAGGCACTGAGACTCTGAGACACTGAGAATCAGAGACACTGAGACACTGAGACACAGAGACACAGAGACACAGAGACACTGAGACTCAGAGACATTGAGACACAGAGACACTGAGACACTGAGACTCAGAGACACTGAGACTCAGAGACACAGAGACACTGAGAAACAGAGACACTGAGACACAGAGACTCAGAGACTCAGAGACACTGAGACACTGAGACTCAGAGACACTGAGACTCAGAGACACAGAGACACTGAGACACTGAGACTCTGAGACACTGAGACACAGAGACACTGATACTCTGAGACACTGAGACACTGAGACGCTGAGACACAGAGACACTGAGACTCTGAGACACTGAGACACAGAGATTCAGAGACACTGAGACACTGAGACACGGGGACACTGAGACTCAGAGACACTGAGACACAGAGACACTGAGACACTGAGACACAGAGACACAGAGACACTGAGACTCAGAGACATTGAGACACAGAGACACTGAGACACTGAGACTCAGAGACACTGAGACTCAGAGACACAGAGACACTGAGAAACAGAGACACTGAGACTCTGAGACACTGAGACACAGAGACTCAGAGACTCAGAGACACTGAGACACTGAGACACTGAGACTCAGAGACACTGAGACCCAGAGACACAGAGACACTGAGACACTGAGACTCTGAGACACTGAGACACAGAGACACTGAGACTCTGAGACACTGAGACCCTGAGACGCTGAGACACAGAGACACTGAGACTCTGAGACACTGAGACACAGACATTCAGAGACACTGAGACACTGAGACACGGGGACACTGAGACTCAGAGACACTGAGACACAGAGACACTGAGACACTGAGACACAGAGACTCTCAGACTCTGAGACACTGAGACACAAAGACACAGAGACACTGAGACTCTGAGACACTGAGACACAGAGACTCAGAGACACTGAGACACTGAGACTCAGAGACACTGAGACTCTGAGACACTGGGACACTGAGACATAGAGACGCTGACACACAGAGACACTGAGACTCCGAGACACTGAGACACAGAGACACTGAGACACTGAGACTCAGAGACACTGAGACACTGAGACTCATAGAAACTGAGACTCAGAGACACAGAGACACTGAGACACAGAGACACTGAGACACAGAGACACAGAGACACTGAGACACAGACACACAGAGACCCAGAGACACTGAGACACTGAGACTCAGAGACACTGAGACACAGAAACACTGAGACTCTGAGACACTGAGACACAGAGTCACTGAGACACTGAGACTCAGAGACACTGAGACACAGAGACACTGAGACACAGAGACACTGAGACACTGAGGCACTGAGACTCAGAGACTCTGAGACACAGAGACACAGAGACACTGAGACACAGAGACAGTGAGACACTGAGACACTGAGACTCAGAGACCCAGAGACACTGAGACACAGAGACACTGAGACTCAGAGACACTGAGACTCTGAGAAACTGAGACACAGAGACACTGAGACTCAGAGACACTGAGACACTGCGATTCTGAGACACTGAGACACAGAGACACTGAGACACAGAGACACTGAGACACTGAGACTCAGAGACACTGAGACACTGAGACTCAGAGACACTGAGACACTGAGACTCAGAGACACTGAGACACTGACACTCTGAGACTCAGAGACACAGAGACACTGAGACACTGAGACTCAGAGACACTGAGACACAGAGACACTGAGACACTGAGACACTGAGACTCAAAGACACTGAGACTCAGGGACACAGAGACACTGAGACACAGAGACACAGAGACACTGAGACACAGAGACACTGAGACTCTGAGACACTGAGACCCAGAGACACTGAAAAACTGAGGCAGAGAGACACTGAGACTCAGAGACACTGAGACACAGAGACACTGAGACTCAGAGACACTGTGTCACAGAGACACTGAGACACTGAGACACAGAGACTCAGAGACATTGAGACACAGAGACACAGAGACACTGAGACACAGAGGCTCTGAGACACTGAGATACAGAGACACTGAGACTCTGAGACTCAGAGACACTGAGACTCAGAGACACAGAGACACTGAGACACTGAGACTCTGAGACACTGAGACACAGAGACACTGAGACTCTGAGACACTGAGACGCAGAGACACAGAGACACTGAGACTCTGAGACACTGAGACAGAGAGACTCAGAGACACTGAGACACAGAGACACGGGGACACTGAGAATCAGCGACATTGAGGCACAGAGACACTGAGACACTGAGACACAGAGACACTGAGACTCTGAGACACTGAGACACAGAGACACTGGGACACTGAGACATAGAGACACTGAGACACAGAGACACTGAGACTCCGAGACACTGAGGCACTGAGACTCAGAGACACTGAGACTCAGAGACACTGAGACTCAGAGACACTGAGACTCAGAGACACAGAGACACTGAGACACAGAGACACTGAGACTCTGAGACACAGAGAAACTGAGACTCTGAGACACTGAGACCCAGAGACACTGAGATACAGAGACACTGAGACTCAGAGACACTGAGACACAGAGACACTGAGACACAGAGACACTGAGACACTGAGACTCAGAGACACTGAGACTCAGAGACACTGAGACTCAGTGACACTGAGACTCTGAGACACTGGGACACTGAGACACAGAGACACTGAGATTCAGAGACACTGAGACACTGAGACTCTGAGAAACTGAGACACAGAGACACTGAGACACTGAGACTCAGAGACACTGAGACACAGAGACACTGAGACACTGAGACACTGAGACTCAAAGACACTGAGACTCAGGGACACAGAGACACTGAGACACAGAGACACAGAGACTCTGAGACACAGAGACACTGAGACTCTGAGACACTGAGACCCAGAGACACTGAGACACAGAGACACTGAGACTCAGAGACACTGAGACTCAGAGACACTGAGACACAGAGACACAGAGACACTGTGACTCAGTGATACTGAGGCACTGAGACACTGAGACTCTGAGAAACTGAGACACAGAGACACTGAGACTCAGAGACACTGAGACACTGAGACACTGAGACACAGAGACACTGAGACACTGAGCCTCTGAGACACTGAGACACTGAGACTCTGAGACACTGAGACTCTGAGACACTGAGACACTGAAACACTGAGACACAGAGACACTGAGACACTGAGACACTGAGTCACAGTGACGCTGAGACACTGAGACACAGAGACACGGAGACTCTGAGACTCAGAGACACTGAGACACTGAGACACAGAGACACTGAGACACTGAGACTCAGAGGCACTGAGACACTGAGACACTAAGATACTGAGACTCCTAGACTCAGAGACACTGAGACTCTGAGACACTGAGACACAGAGACGCTGAGACACTGAGACACTGAGACATTGAGACACACAGACACTGAGCCACTGAGACTCTGAGATTCTGAGACACTGAGACACAGAGACGCTGAGACAATGTGACACAGAGACACTGAGACACAGAGGCACTGAGACACTGAGTCACAGAGGCACTGAGGCACTGAGACACAGAGACTCTGAGACACTGAGACACAGAGACACTGAGACACTGAGACACTGAGACTCTGAGACACAGAGATACTGAGACACAGGGACACTGAGACACCTTGACTCTGAGACACAGAGACACTGAGACACAGAGACACTGAGACAGAGAGACACAGAGACACTGAGACACTGAGACACTGAAACACTGAGACACTGAGACTCTGAGACTCAGAGACACTGAGACACTGAGACACTGAGACACTGAGAAAATGAGACTCGAGACACAGAGACACTGAGACTCTGAGACACTGAGACACAGAGTCACTGAGACACTGAGACTCAGAGACACTGAGACACAGAGACACTGAGACACAGAGACACAGAGACACTGAGACTCAGAGACACTGAGACACAGAGACACTGAGACACTGAGACACTGAGACTCAGAGACACTGAGACACAGAGACACAGAGACACTGAGACACAGAGACAGTGAGACACTGAGACACTGAGACTCAGAGAAACTGAGACTCAGAGACACTGAGAATCAGAGACACTGAGACACAGAGTCACTGAGACACTGAGACTCAGAGACACTGAGACACAGAGACACTGAGACACAGAGACACTGAGACACTGAGACTCAGAGACACTGAGACACAGAGACACAGAGACACTGAGACACAGAGACAGTGAGACACTGAGACACTGAGACCCAGAGAAACTGAGACTCAGAGACACTGAGACACTGTGACTCAGAGACACTGAGACTCAGAGACACAGAGACACTGAGACACTGAGACACAGAGACATTGAGACACTGAGACACAGAGACACTGAGACACAGAGATACTGAGACACTGAGAAACTGAGGCAGAGAGACACTGAGACTCAGAGACACTGAGACAATGTGACACAGAGACACTGAGACACAGAGGCACTGAAACACTGAGTCACAGAGACACTGAGGCACTGAGACACTGAGACTCTGAGACACAGAGATACTGAGACACAGGGACACTGTGACACCTTGACTCTGAGACACAGAGACACTGAGACACAGAGACACTGAGACAGAGAGACACTGAGACTCTGAGACACAGAGACACTGAGACACTGAGACACTGAAACACTGAGACACTGAGACTCTGAGACTCTGAGACTCAGAGACACTGAGACACTGAGACACAGAGACACTGAGACTCTGAGACTCGAGACACTGAGACCCTGAGACTCAGTGACACTGAGACACAGAGACACTGAGACACTGAGACACTGAGACTCAGAGACACTGAGACACAGAGACACTGAGACTCAGAGACACTGAGACACTGAGACACAGAGACACTGAGACTCTGAGACACAGAGACACTGAGACACAGAGACACTGAGACACTGAGCCTCTGAGACACTGAGACACTGAGACTCTGAGACACTGAGACTCTGAGACACTGAGACACTGAAACACTGAGACACAGAGACACTGAGACACTGAGACACTGAGTCACAGTGACGCTGAGACACTGAGACACAGAGACACGGAGACTCTGAGACTCAGAGACTCTGAGACACTGAGACACTGAGTCACTGAGACACTGAGACTCAGAGTCACTGAGACACTGAGACACTAAGATACTGAGACTCCTAGACTCAGAGACACTGAGACTCTGAGACACTGAGACACAGAGACGCTGAGACACTGAGACACTGAGACACTGAGACTCAGAGACTCTGAGACACAGAGACACAGAGACACTGAGACACAGAGACAGTGAGACACTGAGACACTGAGACTCAGAGACCCAGAGACACTGAGACACAGAGACACTGAGACTCAGAGACAATGAGACACAGAGACACTGAGACACAGAGACACAGAGACACTGAGACTCAGTGATACTGAGACACTGAGACACTGAGACTCTGAGAAACTGAGACACAGAGACACTGAGACTCAGAGACACTGAGACACTGAGATTCTGAGACACTGAGACACAGAGACACTGAGACACAGAGACACTGAGACACTGAGACTCAGAGACACTGAGACACTGAGACTCAGAGACACAGAGACACTGAGACACTGACACACTGAGACTCAGAGACACAGAGACACTGAGACTCTGAGACAATGAGACACAGCGACACTGAGACACTGAGACACAGAGACACTGAGTCACTGAGCCTCTGAGACACTGAGACACAGAGACACTGAGACTCAGAGACACTGAGACACTGAGACACAGAGACACTGAGACTCTGAGACACAGAGACACTGAGACACTGAAAAACTGAGGCAGAGAGACACTGAGACTCAGAGACACTGAGACACAGAGACACTGAGACTCAGAGACACTGTGTCACAGAGACACTGAGACACTGAGACACAGAGACTCAGAGACACTGAGACACAGAGACACAGAGACACTGAGACACAGAGGCTCTGAGACACTGAGATACAGAGACACTGAGACTCTGAGACTCAGAGACACTGAGACTCAGAGACACAGAGACACTGAGACACTGAGACTCTGAGACACTGAGACACAGAGACACTGAGACTCTGAGACACTGAGACGCAGAGACACAGAGACACTGAGACTCTGAGACACTGAGACAGAGAGACTCAGAGACACTGAGACACAGAGACACGGGGACACTGAGAATCAGCGACACTGAGGCACAGAGACACTGAGACACTGAGACACAGAGACACTGAGACTCTGAGACACTGAGACACAGAGACACTGGGACACTGAGACATAGAGACACTGAGACACAGAGACACTGAGACTCCGAGACACTGAGGCACTGAGACTCAGAGACACTGAGACTCAGAGACACTGAGACTCAGAGACACTGAGACTCAGAGACACAGAGACACTGAGACACAGAGACACTGAGACTCTGAGACACAGAGAAACTGAGACTCTGAGTCACTGAGACCCAGAGACACTGAGATACAGAGACACTGAGACTCAGAGACACTGAGACACAGAGACACTGAGACACAGAGACACTGAGACACTGAGACTCAGAGACACTGAGACTCAGAGACACTGAGACACAGTGACACTGAGACTCTGAGACACTGGGACACTGAGACACAGAGACACTGAGATTCAGAGACACTGAGACACTGAGACTCTGAGAAACTGAGACACAGAGACACTGAGACACTGAGACTCAGAGACACTGAGACACAGAGACACTGAGACACTGAGACACTGAGACTCAAAGACACTGAGACTCAGGGACACAGAGACACTGAGACACAGAGACACAGAGACTCTGAGACACAGAGACACTGAGACTCTGAGACACTGAGACCCAGAGACACTGAGACACAGAGACACTGAGACTCAGAGACACTGAGACTCAGAGACACTGAGACACAGAGACACAGAGACACTGTGACTCAGTGATACTGAGACACTGAGACACTGAGACTCTGAGAAACTGAGACACAGAGACACTGAGACTCAGAGACACTGAGACACTGAGACACTGAGAAAATGAGACTCGAGACACTGAGACTCAGAGACACTGAGACACTGAGACACTGAGACTCAGAGACACAGAGACACTGAGACACTGAGACACAGAGACATTGAGACACTGAGACACAGAGACACTGAGACACAGAGACACTGAGAAACTGAGGCAGAGAGACACTGAGACTCAGAGACACTGAGACAATGTGACACAGAGACACTGAGACACAGAGGCACTGAAACACTGAGTCACAGAGACACTGAGGCACTGAGACACTGAGACTCTGAGACACAGAGATACTGAGACACAGGGACACTGTGACACCTTGACTCTGAGACACAGAGACACTGAGACACAGAGACACTGAGACAGAGAGACACTGAGACTCTGAGACACAGAGACACTGAGACACTGAGACACTGAAACACTGAGACACTGAGACTCTGAGACTCTGAGACTCAGAGACACTGAGACACTGAGACACAGAGACACTGAGACTCTGAGACTCGAGACACTGAGACCCTGAGACTCAGTGACACTGAGACACAGAGACACTGAGACACTGAGACACTGAGACTCAGAGACACTGAGACACAGAGACACAGAGACACTGAGACCCAGAGACAATGAGACACTGAGACTCAGAGACTCTGAGACACAGAGACACTGAGACTCTGAGACACAGAGTCACTGAGACACTGAGACTCAGAGACACTGAGACACAGAGACACTGAGACACTGAGACTCAGAGACACTGAGACACAGAGACACTGAGACTCAGAGACACTGAGACACTGAGACACAGAGACACTGAGACTCTGAGACACAGAGACACTGAGACACAGAGACACTGAGACACTGAGCCTCTGAGACACTGAGACACTGAGAATCTGAGACACTGAGACTCTGAGACACTGAGACACTGAAACACTGAGACACAGAGACACTGAGACACTGAGACACTGAGTCACAGTGACGCTGAGACACTGAGACACAGAGACACGGAGACTCTGAGACTCAGAGACTCTGAGACACTGAGACACTGAGACACAGAGACACTGAGACACTGAGACTCAGAGTCACTGAGACACTGAGACACTAAGATACTGAGACTCCTAGACTCAGAGACACTGAGACTCTGAGACACTGAGACACAGAGACGCTGAGACACTGAGACACTGAGACTCTGACACACAGAGACACTGAGACACAGAGACACTGAGACATTGAGACACACAGAAACTGAGCCACTGAGACTCTGAGATTCTGAGACACTGAGACACAGAGACGCTGAGACAATGTGACACAGAGACACTGAGACACAGAGGCACTGAGACACTGAGTCACAGAGACACTGAGGCACTGAGACACAGAGACTCTGAGACACTGAGACACAGAGACACTGAGACACTGAGACTCTGAGACACAGAGATACTGAGACACAGGGATACTGAGACACCTTGACTCTGAGACACAGAGACACTGAGACACAGAGACCCTGAGACAGAGAGACACAGAGACACTGAGACACTGAGACACTGAAACACTGAGACACTGAGACTCTGAGACTCAGAGACACTGAGACACTGAGACACTGAGAAAATGAGACTCGAGACACTGAGACACTGAGACTCAGAGACACTGAGACACAGAGACACTGAGACACAGAGACACTGAGACTCAGACACACTGAGACACAGAGACACAGAGACACTGAGACCCAGAGACAATGAGACACTGAGACTCAGAGACACTGAGACACAGAGACACTGAGACTCTGAGACACTGAGACACAGAGTCACTGAGACACTGAGACTCAGAGACACTGAGACACAGAGACACTGAGACACAGAGACACTGAGACACTGAGACTCAGAGACACTGAGACACAGAGACACTGAGACACTGAGACACTGAGACTCAGAGACACTGAGACACAGAGACACAGAGACACTGAGACACAGAGACAGTGAGACACTGAGACACTGAGACTCAGAGAAACTGAGACTCAGAGACACTGAGAATCAGAGACACTGAGACACAGAGTCACTGAGACACTGAGACTCAGAGACACTGAGACACAGAGACACTGAGACACAGAGACACTGAGACTCAGAGACACTGAGACACAGAGACACAGAGACACTGAGACACAGAGACAGTGAGACACTGAGACACTGAGACCCAGAGAAACTGAGACTCAGAGACACTGAGACACTGTGACTCAGAGACACTGAGACACAGAGACACTGAGACTCAGAGACACTGAGACACTGAGACACAGAGACATTGAGACACTGAGACACAGAGACACTGAGACACAGAGACACTGAGACACTGAGAAACTGAGGCAGAGAGACACTGAGACTCAGAGACACTGAGACAATGTGACACAGAGACACTGAGACACAGAGGCACTGAAACACTGAGTCACAGAGACACTGAGGCACTGAGACACTGAGACTCTGAGACACAGAGATACTGAGACACAGGGACACTGTGACACCTTGACTCTGAGACACAGAGACACTGAGACACAGAGACACTGAGACAGAGAGACACTGAGACTCTGAGACACAGAGACACTGAGACACTGAGACACTGAAACACTGAGACACTGAGACTCTGAGACTCTGAGACTCAGAGACACTGAGACACTGAGACACTGAGACTCTGAGACTCAGAGACTCTCAGACTCTGAGACACTGAGACACAAAG
Source organism: Carcharhinus amblyrhynchos (assembly GCF_965287045.1). Lineage (NCBI taxonomy): Eukaryota > Metazoa > Chordata > Chondrichthyes > Carcharhiniformes > Carcharhinidae > Carcharhinus > Carcharhinus amblyrhynchos. The sequence goes on along the minus strand of NW_027649802.1, from coordinate 379,825 downwards.
ACACAGAGACACTGAGACTCTGAGACACTGAGACACAGAGACTCAGAGACACTGAGACACTGAGACTCAGAGACACTGAGACTCTGAGACACTGGGACACTGAGACATAGAGACGCTGACACACAGAGACACTGAGACTCCGAGACACTGAGACACAGAGACACTGAGACACTGAGACTCAGAGACACTGAGACACAGAGACACTGAGACACTGAGACACTGAGACTCAGAGACACTGAGACTCAGAGACACAGAGACACTGAGACACAGAGACACTGAGACACAGAGACACAGAGACACTGAGACACTGAGACACAGAGACACAGAGACCCAGAGACACTGAGACACTGAGACTCAGAGACACTGAGACACAGAAACACTGAGACTCTGAGACACTGAGACACAGAGTCACTGAGACACTGAGACTCAGAGACACTGAGACACAGAGACACTGAGACACAGAGACACTGAGACACTGAGGCACTGAGACTCAGTGACTCTGAGACACAGAGACACAGAGACACTGAGACACAGAGACAGTGAGACACTGAGACACTGAGACTCAGAGACCCAGAGACACTGAGACACAGAGACACTGAGACTCAGAGACACTGAGACTCAGAGACACTGAGACACAGAGACACAGAGACACTGAGACTCAGTGATACTGAGACACTGAGACACTGAGACTCTGAGAAACTGAGACACAGAGACACTGAGACTCAGAGACACTGAGACACTGAGATTCTGAGACACTGAGACACAGAGACACTGAGACACAGAGACACTGAGACACTGAGACTCAGAGACACTGAGACACTGAGACTCAGAGACACAGAGACACTGAGACACTGACACACTGAGACTCAGAGACACAGAGACACTGAGACTCTGAGACAATGAGACACAGCGACACTGAGGCACTGAGACACAGAGACACTGAGTCACTGAGCCTCTGAGACACTGAGACACAGAGACACTGAGACTCAGAGACACTGAGACACTGAGACTCAGAGACACTGAGACTCTGAGACACAGAGACACTGAGACACTGAAAAACTGAGGCAGAGAGACACTGAGACTCAGAGACACTGAGACACAGAGACACTGAGACTCAGAGACACTGTGTCACAGAGACACTGAGACACTGAGACACAGAGACTCAGAGACACTGAGACACAGAGACACAGAGACACTGAGACACAGAGGCTCTGAGACACTGAGATACAGAGACACTGAGACACAGAGACACTGAGACACTGAGACTCAGAGACACTGAGACACAGAGACACTGAGACTCTGAGACACTGAGACGCAGAGACACAGAGACACTGAGACTCTGAGACACTGAGACAGAGAGACTCAGAGACACTGAGACACAGAGACACGGGGACACTGAGAATCAGCGACACTGAGGCACAGAGACACTGAGACACTGAGACACAGAGACACTGAGACTCTGAGACACTGAGACACAGAGACACTGGGACACTGAGACATAGAGACACTGAGACACAGAGACACTGAGACTCCGAGACACTGAGGCACTGAGACTCAGAGACACTGAGACTCAGAGACACTGAGACTCAGAGACACAGAGACACTGAGACACAGAGACACTGAGACTCTGAGACACAGAGAAACTGAGACTCTGAGACACTGAGACCCAGAGACACTGAGATACAGAGACACTGAGACTCAGAGACACTGAGACACAGAGACACTGAGACACAGAGACACTGAGACACTGAGACTCAGAGACACTGAGACTCAGAGACACTGAGACTCAGTGACACTGAGACTCTGAGACACTGGGACACTGAGACACAGAGACACTGAGATTCAGAGACACTGAGACACTGAGACTCTGAGAAACTGAGACACAGAGACACTGAGACACTGAGACTCAGAGACACTGAGACACAGAGACACTGAGACACTGAGACACTGAGACTCAAAGACACTGAGACTCAGGGACACAGAGACACTGAGACACAGAGACACTGAGACACAGAGACACTGAGACTCTGAGACACAGAGACACTGAGACTCTGAGACACTGAGACCCAGAGACACTGAGACACAGAGACACTGAGACTCAGAGACACTGAGACTCAGAGACACTGAGACACAGAGACACAGAGACACTGTGACTCAGTGATACTGAGACACTGAGACACTGAGACTCTGAGAAACTGAGACACAGAGACACTGAGACTCAGAGACACTGAGACACTGAGATTCTGAGACACTGAGACACAGAGACACTGAGACACAGAGACACTGAGACACTGAGACTCAGAGACACTGAGACACTGAGACTCAGAGACACAGAGACACTGAGACACTGACACACTGAGACTCAGAGACACAGAGACACTGAGACTCTGAGACAATGAGACACAGTGACACTGAGACACTGAGACACTGAGACACTGAATCACTGAGCCTCTGAGACACTGAGACACTGAGACTCTGAGACACTGAGACTCTGAGACACTGAGACACTGAGACACTGAGACACGGAGGCACTGAGACACAGAGTCACAGTGACGCTGAGACACTGAGACACAGAGACACTGTGACTCTGAGGCTCAGAGACACTGAGACACTGAGACACATAACACTGGGACACTGAGACACAGAGACACGGAGACTCTGAGACTCAGAGACTCTGAGACGCTGAGACACAGAGACACTGAGACACTGAGACACTGAGACACTGAGACTCTGAGACTCAGAGACACTGAGACTCTGAGACTCGAGACACTGAGACACTGAGACTCAGAGACACTGAGACACAGAGACACTGAGACACTGATACTCAGAGACACTGAGGCACAGAGACACAGAGACACTGAGACCCAGAGACAATGAGACACTGAGACTCAGAGACACTGAGACACAGAGACACTGAGACTCTGAGACACTGAGACACAGAGTCACTGAGACACTGAGACTCAGAGACACTGAGACACAGAGACACTGAGACACTGAGACACTGAGACTCAGAGACACTGAGACACAGAGACACAGATATACTGAGACACAGAGACAGTGAGACACTGAGACTCAGAGATACTGAGACTCACAGACACTGAGACACTGTGACTCAGAGACACTGAGACACAGAGACACTGAGACTCAGAGACACTGAGACACTGAGACACAGAGACACTGAGACTCTGAGACACAGAGACACTGAGACACAGAGACACTGAGACACTGAAAAACTGAGGCAGAGAGACACTGAGACTCAGAGACACTGAGACACAGAGATACTGAGACTCAGAGACACTGTGTCACAGAGACACTGAGACACTGAGACACTGAGACTCAGAGACACTGAGACACAGAGACACAGAGACTCAGAGACACTGAGACACAGAGGCACTGAGATACAGAGACACTGAGACTCTGAGACACTGAGACACAAAGACACAGAGACACTGAGACTCTGAGACACTGAGACACAGAGACACTGGGACACTGAGACATAGAGACACTGAGACACAGAGACACTGAGACTCCGAGACACTGAGACACAGAGACACTGAGACACTGAGACTCAGAGACACTGAGACACAGAGACACTGAGACACTGAGACACTGAGACTCAGAGACACTGAGACTCAGAGACACAGAGACACTGAGACACAGAGACACTGAGACTCTGAGACACAGAGAAACTGAGACTCTGAGACACTGAGACCCAGAGACCCTGAGACACAGAGACACTGAGACTCAGAGACACAGAGATACTGAGACACAGAGACAGTGAGACACTGAGACACTGAGACTCAGAGAAACTGAGACTCAGAGACACTGAGACACTGTGACTCAGAGACACTGAGACACAGAGACACTGAGACTCAGAGACACTGAGACACTGAGACACAGAGACACTGAGACTCTGAGACACAGAGACACTGAGACACAGAGACACTGAGACACTGAGCCTCTGAGACACTGAGACACTGAGCCTCTGAGACACTGAGACACTGAGACTCTGAGACACAGAGACACGGAGACTCTGAGACTCAGAGACTCTGAGACACTGAGACACTGAGACACAGAGACACTGAGACACTGAGACTCAGAGGCACTGAGACACTGAGACACTAAGATACTGAGACTCCTAGACTCAGAGACACTGAGACTCTGAGACACTGAGACACAGAGACGCTGAGACACTGAGACACTGAGACACTGAGACTCTGACACACAGAGACACTGAGACACAGAGACACTGAGACATTGAGACACACAGACACTGAGCCACTGAGACTCTGAGATTCTGAGACACTGAGACACAGAGACGCTGAGACAATGTGACACAGAGACACTGAGACACAGAGGCACTGAGACACTGAGTCACAGAGACACTGAGGCACTGAGACACAGAGACTCTGAGACACTGAGACACAGAGACACTGAGACACTGAGACACTGAGACACTGAGACTCTGAGACACAGAGATACTGAGACACAGGGACACTGAGACACCTTGACTCTGAGACACAGAGACACTGAGACACAGAGACACTGAGACAGAGAGACACAGAGACACTGAGACACTGAGACACTGAAACACTGAGACACTGAGACTCTGAGACTCAGAGACACTGAGACACTGAGACACTGAGAAAATGAGACTCGAGACACAGAGACACTGAGACTCTGAGACACTGAGACACAGAGTCACTGAGACACTGAGACTCAGAGACACTGAGACACAGAGACACTGAGACACAGAGACACAGAGACACTGAGACTCAGAGACACTGAGACACAGAGACACTGAGACACTGAGACACTGAGACTCAGAGACACTGAGACACAGAGACACAGAGACACTGAGACACAGAGACAGTGAGACACTGAGACACTGAGACTCAGAGAAACTGAGACTCAGAGACACTGAGAATCAGAGACACTGAGACACAGAGTCACTGAGACACTGAGACTCAGAGACACTGAGACACAGAGACACTGAGACACAGAGACACTGAGACACTGAGACTCAGAGACACTGAGACACAGAGACACAGAGACACTGAGACACAGAGACAGTGAGACACTGAGACACTGAGACCCAGAGAAACTGAGACTCAGAGACACTGAGACACTGTGACTCAGAGACACTGAGACACTGAGACACTGAGTCACAGAGACATTGAGACACTGAGACACAGAGACACTGAGACACAGAGACACTGAGACACTGAGAAACTGAGGCAGACAGACACTGAGACTCAGAGACACTGAGACAATGTGACACAGAGACACTGAGACACAGAGGCACTGAAACACTGAGTCACAGAGACACTGAGGCACTGAGACACTGAGACTCTGAGACACAGAGATACTGAGACACAGGGACACTGTGACACCTTGACTCTGAGACACAGAGACACTGAGACACAGAGACACTGAGACAGAGAGACACTGAAACACTGAGACACTGAGACTCTGAGACTCTGAGACTCAGAGACACTGAGACACTGAGACACAGAGACACTGAGACTCTGAGACTCGAGACACTGAGACCCTGAGACTCAGTGACACTGAGACACAGAGACACTGAGACACTGAGACACTGAGACTCAGAGACACTGAGACACAGAGACACAGAGACACTGAGACCCAGAGACAATGAGACACTGAGACTCAGAGACTCTGAGACACAGAGACACTGAGACTCTGAGACACAGAGTCACTGAGACACTGAGACTCAGAGACACTGAGACACAGAGACACTGAGACACTGAGACTCAGAGACACTGAGACACAGAGACACTGAGACTCAGAGACACTGAGACACTGAGACACAGAGACACTGAGACTCTGAGACACAGAGACACTGAGACACAGAGACACTGAGACACTGAGCCTCTGAGACACTGAGACACTGAGACTCTGAGACACTGAGACTCTGAGACACTGAGACACTGAAACACTGAGACACAGAGACACTGAGACACTGAGACACTGAGTCACAGTGACGCTGAGACACTGAGACACAGAGACACGGAGACTCTGAGACTCAGAGACTCTGAGACACTGAGACACTGAGACACAGAGACACTGAGACACTGAGACACTGAGACTCAGAGTCACTGAGACACTGAGACACTAAGATACTGAGACTCCTAGACTCAGAGACACTGAGACTCTGAGACACTGAGACACAGAGACGCTGAGACACTGAGACACTGAGACACTGAGACTCTGACACACAGAGACACTGAGACACAGAGACACTGAGACATTGAGACACACAGAAACTGAGCCACTGAGACTCTGAGATTCTGAGACACTGCGACACAGAGACGCTGAGACAATGTGACACAGAGACACTGAGACACAGAGGCACTGAGACACTGAGTCACAGAGACACTGAGGCACTGAGACACAGAGACTCTGAGACACTGAGACACAGAGACACTGAGACACTGAGACACTGAGACTCTGAGACACAGAGATACTGAGACACAGGGACACTGAGACACCTTGACTCTGAGACACAGAGACACTGAGACACAGAGACACTGAGACAGAGAGACACAGAGACACTGAGACACTGAGACACTGAAACACTGAGACACTGAGACTCTGAGACTCAGAGACACTGAGACACTGAGACACTGAGAAAATGAGACTCGAGACACTGAGACACTGAGACTCAGAGACACTGAGACACAGAGACACTGAGACACAGAGACACTGAGACTCAGACACACTGAGACACAGAGACACAGAGACACTGAGACCCAGAGACAATGAGACACTGAGACTCAGAGACACTGAGACACAGAGACACTGAGACTCTGAGACACTGAGACACAGAGTCACTGAGACACTGAGACTCAGAGACACTGAGACACAGAGACACTGAGACACAGAGACACTGAGACACTGAGACTCAGAGACACTGAGACACAGAGTCACTGAGACACTGAGACACTGAGACTCAGAGACACTGAGACACAGAGACACTGAGACACTGAGACACTGAGACACTGAGACTCAGAGACACTGAGACACAGAGACACAGAGACACTGAGACACAGAGACAGTGAGACACTGAGACACTGAGACTCAGAGAAACTGAGACTCAGAGACACTGAGAATCAGAGACACTGAGACACAGAGTCACTGAGACACTGAGACTCAGAGACACTGAGACACAGAGACACTGAGACACAGAGACACTGAGACACTGAGACTCAGAGACACTGAGACACAGAGACACAGAGACACTGAGACACAGAGACAGTGAGACACTGAGACACTGAGACCCAGAGAAACTGAGACTCAGAGACACTGAGACACTGTGACTCAGAGACACTGAGACACAGAGACACTGAGACTCAGAGACACTGAGACACTGAGACACAGAGACATTGAGACACTGAGACACAGAGACACTGAGACACAGAGACACTGAGACACTGAGAAACTGAGGCAGAGAGACACTGAGACTCAGAGACACTGAGACAATGTGACACAGAGACACTGAGACACAGAGGCACTGAAACACTGAGTCACAGAGACACTGAGGCACTGAGACACTGAGACTCTGAGACACAGAGATACTGAGACACAGGGACACTGTGACACCTTGACTCTGAGACACAGAGACACTGAGACACAGAGACACTGAGACAGAGAGACACTGAGACTCTGAGACACAGAGACACTGAGACACTGAGACACTGAAACACTGAGACACTGAGACTCTGAGACTCTGAGACTCAGAGACACTGAGACACTGAGACACAGAGACACTGAGACTCTGAGACTCTGAGACACTGAGACACAAAGACACAGAGACACTGAGACTCTGAGACACTGAGACACAGAGACTCAGAGACACTGAGACACTGAGACTCAGAGACACTGAGACTCTGAGACACTGGGACACTGAGACATAGAGACGCTGACACACAGAGACACTGAGACTCCGAGACACTGAGACACAGAGACACTGAGACACTGAGACTCAGAGACACTGAGACACAGAGACACTGAGACACTGAGACACTGAGACTCAGAGACACTGAGACTCCGAGACACTGAGACACAGAGACACTGAGACACTGAGACTCAGAGACACTGAGACACAGAGACACTGAGACACTGAGACACTGAGACTCAGAGACACTGAGACTCCGAGACACTGAGACACAGAGACACTGAGACACTGAGACTCAGAGACACTGAGACACAGAGACACTGAGACACTGAGACACTGAGACTCAGAGACACTGAGACACTGAGACACAGAGACACTGAGACACAGAGACACTGAGACACAGAGACACAGAGACACTGAGACACTGAGACACAGAGACACAGAGACCCAGAGACACTGAGACACTGAGACTCAGAGACACTGAGACACAGAAACACTGAGACTCTGAGACACTGAGACACAGAGACACTGAGACACAGAGACACTGAGACAGAGAGACACAGAGACACTGAGACACTGAAACACTGAGACACTGAGACTCTGAGACTCAGAGACACTGAGACACTGAGACACTGAGACACTGAGAAAATGAGACTCGAGACACAGAGACACTGAGACTCTGAGACACTGAGACACAGAGTCACTGAGACACTGAGACTCAGAGACACTGAGACACAGAGACACTGAGACACAGAGACACAGAGACACTGAGACTCAGAGACACTGAGACACAGAGACACTGAGACACTGAGACACTGAGACACTGAGACTCAGAGACACTGAGACACAGAGACACAGAGACACTGAGACACAGAGACAGTGAGACACTGAGACACTGAGACTCAGAGAAACTGAGACTCAGAGACACTGAGAATCAGAGACACTGAGACACAGAGTCACTGAGACACTGAGACTCAGAGACACTGAGACACAGAGACACTGAGACACAGAGACACTGAGACACTGAGACTCAGAGACACTGAGACACAGAGACACAGAGACACTGAGACACAGAGACAGTGAGACACTGAGACACTGAGACCCAGAGAAACTGAGACTCAGAGACACTGAGACACTGTGACTCAGAGACACTGAGACACTGAGACACTGAGACTCAGAGACACAGAGACACTGAGACACTGAGACACAGAGACATTGAGACACTGAGACACAGAGACACTGAGACACAGAGACACTGAGACACTGAGAAACTGAGGCAGACAGACACTGAGACTCAGAGACACTGAGACAATGTGACACAGAGACACTGAGACACAGAGGCACTGAAACACTGAGTCACAGAGACACTGAGGCACTGAGACACTGAGACTCTGAGACACAGAGATACTGAGACACAGGGACACTGTGACACCTTGACTCTGAGACACAGAGACACTGAGACACAGAGACACTGAGACAGAGAGACACTGAAACACTGAGACACTGAGACTCTGAGACTCTGAGACTCAGAGACACTGAGACACTGAGACACAGAGACACTGAGACTCTGAGACTCGAGACACTGAGACCCTGAGACTCAGTGACACTGAGACACAGAGACACTGAGACACTGAGACACTGAGACTCAGAGACACTGAGACACAGAGACACAGAGACACTGAGACCCAGAGACAATGGGACACTGAGACTCAGAGACTCTGAGACACAGAGACACTGAGACTCTGAGACACAGAGTCACTGAGACACTGAGACTCAGAGACACTGAGACACAGAGACACTGAGACACTGAGACTCAGAGACACTGAGACACAGAGACACTGAGACTCAGAGACACTGAGACACTGAGACACAGAGACACTGAGACTCTGAGACACAGAGACACTGAGACACAGAGACACTGAGACACTGAGCCTCTGAGACACTGAGACACTGAGACTCTGAGACACTGAGACTCTGAGACACTGAGACACTGAAACACTGAGACACAGAGACACTGAGACACTGAGACACTGAGTCACAGTGACGCTGAGACACTGAGACACAGAGACACTGAGACACAGAGACACTGAGACACTGAGCCTCTGAGACACTGAGACACTGAGACTCTGAGACTCAGAGACTCTGAGACACTGAGACACTGAGACACAGAGACACTGAGACACTGAGACACTGAGACTCAGAGTCACTGAGACACTGAGACACTAAGATACTGAGACTCCTAGACTCAGAGACACTGAGACTCTGAGACACTGAGACACAGAGACGCTGAGACACTGAGACACTGAGACACTGAGACTCTGACACACAGAGACACTGAGACACAGAGACACTGAGACATTGAGACACACAGAAACTGAGCCACTGAGACTCTGAGATTCTGAGACACTGAGACACAGAGACGCTGAGACAATGTGACACAGAGACACTGAGACACAGAGGCACTGAGACACTGAGTCACAGAGACACTGAGGCACTGAGACACAGAGACTCTGAGACACTGAGACACAGAGACACTGAGACACTGAGACACTGAGACTCTGAGACACAGAGATACTGAGACACAGGGACACTGAGACACCTTGACTCTGAGTCACAGAGACACTGAGACACTGAGACAGAGAGACACAGAGACACTGAGACACTGAGACACTGAAACACTGAGACACTGAGACTCTGAGACTCAGAGACACTGAGACACTGAGACACTGAGAAAATGAGACTCGAGACACTGAGACACTGAGACTCAGAGACACTGAGACACAGAGACACTGAGACACAGAGACACTGAGACTCAGACACACTGAGACACAGAGACACAGAGACACTGAGACCCAGAGACAATGAGACACTGAGACTCAGAGACACTGAGACACAGAGACACTGAGACTCTGAGACACTGAGACACAGAGTCACTGAGACACTGAGACTCAGAGACACTGAGACACAGAGACACTGAGACTCTGAGACACTGAGACACAGAGTCACTGAGACACTGAGACTCAGAGACACTGAGACACAGAGACACTGAGACACAGAGACACTGAGACACTGAGACACAGAGTCACTGAGACACTGAGACACTGAGACACTGAGACTCAGAGACACTGAGACACAGAGACACTGAGACACTGAGACACTGAGACTCAGAGACACTGAGACACAGAGACACAGAGACACTGAGACACAGAGACAGTGAGACACTGAGACACTGAGACTCAGAGAAACTGAGACTCAGAGACACTGAGAATCAGAGACACTGAGACACAGAGTCACTGAGACACTGAGACTCAGAGACACTGAGACACAGAGACACTGAGACACAGAGACACTGAGACACTGAGACTCAGAGACACTGAGACACAGAGACACAGAGACACTGAGACACAGAGACAGTGAGACACTGAGACACTGAGACCCAGAGAAACTGAGACTCAGAGACACTGAGACACTGTGACTCAGAGACACTGAGACACAGAGACACTGAGACTCAGAGACACTGAGACACTGAGACACAGAGACATTGAGACACTGAGACACAGAGACACTGAGACACAGAGACACTGAGACACTGAGAAACTGAGGCAGAGAGACACTGAGACTCAGAGACACTGAGACAATGTGACACAGAGACACTGAGACACAGAGGCACTGAAACACTGAGTCACAGAGACACTGAGGCACTGAGACACTGAGACTCTGAGACACAGAGATACTGAGACACAGGGACACTGTGACACCTTGACTCTGAGACACAGAGACACTGAGACACAGAGACACTGAGACAGAGAGACACTGAGACTCTGAGACACAGAGACACTGAGACACTGAGACACTGAAACACTGAGACACTGAGACTCTGAGACTCTGAGACTCAGAGACACTGAGACACTGAGACACAGAGACACTGAGACTCTGAGACTCTCAGACTCTGAGACACTGAGACACAAAGACACAGAGACACTGAGACTCTGAGACTCTGAGACACAGAGACTCAGAGACACTGAGACACTGAGACTCAGAGACACTGAGACTCTGAGACACTGGGACACTGAGACATAGAGACGCTGACACACAGAGACACTGAGACTCCGAGACACTGAGACACAGAGACACTGAGACACTGAGACTCAGAGACACTGAGACACAGAGACACTGAGACACTGAGACACTGAGACTCAGAGACACTGAGACTCCGAGACACTGAGACACAGAGACACTGAGACACTGAGACTCAGAGACACTGAGACACAGAGACACTGAGACACTGAGACACTGAGACTCAGAGACACTGAGACTCCGAGACACTGAGACACAGAGACACTGAGACACTGAGACTCAGAGACACTGAGACACAGAGACACTGAGACACTGAGACACTGAGACTCAGAGACACTGAGACTCAGAGACACAGAGACACTGAGACACAGAGACACTGAGACACAGAGACACAGAGACACTGAGACACTGAGACACAGAGACACAGAGTCCCAGAGACACTGAGACACTGAGACTCAGAGACACTGAGACACAGAAACACTGAGACTCTGAGACACTGAGACACAGAGTCACTGAGACACTGAGACTCAGAGACACTGAGACACAGAGACACTGAGACACAGAGACACTGAGACACTGAGGCACTGAGACTCAGAGACTCTGAGACACAGAGACACAGAGACACTGAGACACAGAGACAGTGAGACACTGAGACACTGAGACTCAGAGACCCAGAGACACTGAGACACAGAGACACTGAGACTCAGAGACACTGAGACTCAGAGACACTGAGACACAGAGACACAGAGACACTGAGACTCAGTGATACTGAGACACTGAGACACTGAGACTCTGAGAAACTGAGACACAGAGACACTGAGACTCAGAGACACTGAGACACTGAGATTCTGAGACACTGAGACACAGAGACACTGAGACACAGAGACACTGAGACTCAGAGACACTGAGACACTGAGACTCAGAGACACAGAGACACTGAGACACTGACACACTGAGACTCAGAGACACAGAGACACTGAGACTCTGAGACAATGAGACACAGCGACACTGAGACACTGAGACACAGAGACACTGAGTCACTGAGCCTCTGAGACACTGAGACACAGAGACACTGAGACTCAGAGACACTGAGACACTGAGACACAGAGACACTGAGACTCTGAGACACAGAGACACTGAGACACTGAAAAACTGAGGCAGAGAGACACTGAGACTCAGAGACACTGAGACACAGAGACACTGAGACTCAGAGACACTGTGTCACAGAGACACTGAGACACTGAGACACAGAGACTCAGAGACACTGAGACACAGAGACACAGAGACACTGAGACACAGAGGCTCTGAGACACTGAGATACAGAGACACTGAGACTCTGAGACTCAGAGACACTGAGACTCAGAGACACAGAGACACTGAGACACTGAGACTCTGAGACACTGAGACACAGAGACACTGAGACTCTGAGACACTGAGACGCAGAGACACAGAGACACTGAGACTCTGAGACACTGAGACAGAGAGACTCAGAGACACTGAGACACAGAGACACGGGGACACTGAGAATCAGCGACACTGAGGCACAGAGACACTGAGACACTGAGACACTGAGACTCTGAGACACTGAGACACAGAGACACTGGGACACTGAGACATAGAGACACTGAGACAGAGAGACACTGAGACTCCGAGACACTGAGGCACTGAGACTCAGAGACACTGAGACTCAGAGACACTGAGACTCAGAGACACTGAGACTCAGAGACACAGAGACACTGAGACACAGAGACACTGAGACTCTGAGACACAGAGAAACTGAGACTCTGAGACACTGAGACCCAGAGACACTGAGATACAGAGACACTGAGACTCAGAGACACTGAGACACAGAGACACTGAGACACAGAGACACTGAGACACTGAGACTCAGAGACACAGAGAAACTGAGACTCTGAGACACTGAGACACTGTGACTCAGAGACACTGAGACACAGAGACACTGAGACTCAGAGACACTGAGACACTGAGACACAGAGACACTGAGACTCTGAGACACAGAGACACTGAGACACAGAGACACTGAGACACTGAGCCTCTGAGACACTGAGACACTGAGACTCTGAGACACTGAGACTCTGAGACACTGAGACACTGAAACACTGAGACACAGAGACACTGAGACACTGAGACACTGAGTCACAGTGACGCTGAGACACTGAGACACAGAGACACGGAGACTCTGAGACTCTGAGACTCAGAGACTCTGAGACACTGAGACACTGAGACACAGAGACACTGAGACACTGAGACTCAGAGGCACTGAGACACTGAGACACTAAGATACTGAGACTCCTAGACTCAGAGACACTGAGACTCTGAGACACTGAGACACAGAGACGCTGAGACACTGAGACACTGAGACTCTGACACACAGAGACACTGAGACACAGAGACACTGAGACATTGAGACACACAGACACTGAGCCACTGAGACTCTGAGATTCTGAGACACTGAGACACAGAGACGCTGAGACAATGTGACACAGAGACACTGAGACACAGAGGCACTGAGACACTGAGTCACAGAGACACTGAGGCACTGAGACACAGAGACTCTGAGACACTGAGACACAGAGACACTGAGACACTGAGACTCTGAGACACAGAGATACTGAGACACAGGGACACTGAGACACCTTGACTCTGAGACACAGAGACACTGAGACACAGAGACACTGAGACAGAGAGACACAGAGACACTGAGACACTGAGAGACTGAAACACTGAGACACTGAGACTCTGAGATTCTGAGACTCAGAGACACTGAGACACTGAGACACTGAGACACTGAGAAAATGAGACTCGAGACACAGAGACACTGAGGCTCTGAGACACTGAGACACAGAGTCACTGAGACACTGAGACTCAGAGACACTGAGACACAGAGACACTGAGACACAGAGACACTGAGACACTGAGACTCAGAGACACTGAGACACAGAGACACTGAGACACTGAGACACTGAGACACTGAGACTCAGAGACACTGAGACACAGAGACACAGAGACACTGAGACACAGAGACAGTGAGACACTGAGACACTGAGACTCAGAGAAACTGAGACTCAGAGACACTGAGAATCAGAGACACTGAAACACAGAGTCACTGAGACACTGAGACTCAGAGACACTGAGACACAGAGACACTGAGACACAGAGACACTGAGACACTGAGACTCAGAGACACTGAGACACAGAGACACAGAGACACTGAGACACAGAGACAGTGAGACACTGAGACACTGAGACCCAGAGAAACTGAGACTCAGAGACACTGAGACACTGTGACTCAGAGACACTGAGACACTGAGACACTGAGACTCAGAGACACAGAGACACTGAGACACTGAGACACAGAGACATTGAGACACTGAGACACAGAGACACTGAGACACAGAGACACTGAGACACTGAGTCACAGAGACACTGAGGCACTGAGACACTGAGACTCTGAGACACAGAGATACTGAGACACAGAGACACTGAGACAGAGAGACACTGAGACAGAGAGACACTGAGACTCTGAGACACAGAGACACTGAGACTCAGAGACACTGAGACACTGTGACTCAGAGACACTGAGACACTGAGACACTGAGACTCAGAGACACAGAGACACTGAGACACTGAGACACAGAGACATTGAGACACTGAGACACAGAGACACTGAGACACAGAGACACTGAGACACTGAGAAACTGAGGCAGAGAGACACTGAGACTCAGAGACACTGAGACAATGTGACACAGAGACACTGAGACACAGAGGCACTGAAACACTGAGTCACAGAGACACTGAGGCACTGAGACACTGAGACTCTGAGACACAGAGATACTGAGACACAGAGACACTGAGACACAGAGACACTGAGACAGAGAGACACTGAGACTCTGAGACACAGAGACACTGAGACACTGAGACACTGAGACTCTGAGACTCTGAGACTCAGAGACACTGAGACACTGAGACACAGAGACACTGAGACTCTGAGACTCGAGACACTGAGACCCTGAGACTCAGTGACACTGAGACACAGAGACACTGAGACACTGAGACACTGAGACTCAGAGACACTGAGACACAGAGACACAGAGACACTGAGACCCAGAGACAATGAGACACTGAGACTCAGAGACTCTGAGACACAGAGACACTGAGACTCTGAGACACAGAGTCACTGAGACACTGAGACTCAGAGACACTGAGACACAGAGACACTGAGACACTGAGACTCAGAGACACTGAGACACAGAGATACTGAGACTCAGAGACACTGAGACACTGAGACACAGAGACACTGAGACTCTGAGACACAGAGACACTGAGACACAGAGACACTGAGACACTGAGCCTCTGAGACACTGAGACACTGAGACTCTGAGACACTGAGACTCTGAGACACTGAGACACTGAAACACTGAGACACAGAGACACTGAGACACTGAGACACTGAGTCACAGTGACGCTGAGACACTGAGACACAGAGACACGGAGACTCTGAGACTCAGAGACTCTGAGACACTGAGACACAGAGACACAGAGACACTGAGACACAGAGGCACTGAGACACTGAGATACAGAGACACTGAGACACTGAGACTCAGAGACACTGAGACACTGAGACACTGAGACTCAGAAACACTGAGACACTGAGACTCAGAGACACTGAGACACAGAGAAACTGAGACACAGAGACACTGAGATACTGAGACTCAGAGACACTGAGACACAGAGACACAGAGACACTGAGACTCAGAGACACTGATACACTGAGACTCAGAGACACTGAGACACAGAGACACTGAGACTCTGAGACACTGAGACACAGAGTCACTGAGACAATGAGACTCAGAGGTACTGAGGCACAGAGACACTGAGACACTGAGACACTGAGACTCAGAGACACTGAGACACAGAGACACAGAGACACTGAGACACAGAGACACTGAGACACTGAGACTCTGCGAAACTGAGACTCAGAGACACTGAGACACTGTGACTCAGAGACACTGAGACACAGAGACACTGAGACTCAGAGACTCTGAGACACTGAGACACAGAGACACTGAGACTCTGAGACACAGAGACACTGAGACACTGAGACACAGAGACACTGAGACACTGAGACTCAGAGGCACTGTGTCACAGAGACACTGAGACTCTGAGACTCAGAGACACTGAGACACAGAGACACAGAGACACAGAGGCACTGAGACACTGAGATACAGAGACACTGAGACTCTGAGACTCAGAGACACTGAGACACAGAGACACTGAGACTTGCAGAGGCACTGAGACTCTGAGACACTGAGACTCAGAGACACTGAGACACTGAGACACAGAGACACAGAGACACTGAGACTCAGAGACACTGAGACACAGAGACACTGAGACTCTGAGACACCAAGACACAGAGACGTTGAGACACTGAGACTCAGAGTCACTGAGACACAGAGACATAGAGACACTGAGACACAGAGACACTGAGACACTGAGACACAAAGACACTGAGACTCAGAGACACTGAGACTCAGAGACACAGAGACACTGAGACTCAGTGACACTGAGACTCTGAGACACTGAGACACAGAGACACAGAGATACTGAGTCACAGAGACACTGAGACACTGAGACACTGAGACTCAGAGACACTGAGACACAGAGACACTGAGACTCTGAGACACTGAGACACTGGGACACTGAGACACTGAAACACAGAGACTCAGAGACACTGAGACTCAGAGACACTGAGTCACAGAGACACTGAGACACAGAGACACTGAGACTCAGAGACACTGAGACACAGAGACACAGAGACGCTGAGACACAGAGACACAGAGACGCTGAGACACTGAGACACTGAGACACAGAGACTCTGAGACTCTGAGACATTGAGACACTGAGACTCTGAGACTCAGAGACACTGAGACACTGCGGCACAGAGACACTGAGACAATGAGACACAGAGACACAGAGACGCTGAGACACTGAGACACAGAGACACTGAGAATCTGAGACACTGAGACACAGAGACACTGAGACACAGAGACGCTGAGACACTGAGACACAGAGACACTGAGACTCTGAGACTCAGAGACACTGAGACACTGAGACACTGAGACACTGAGGCACAGAGACACTGAGACACTGAGACACAGAGACACTGAGACTCTGAGACTGGGAGACAATGAGACACTGAGACCCTGAGACCCTGAGGCACAGAGACAATGAGACACTGAGTCACAGAGACACTGAGACACAGAGACACAGAGACGCTGAGACACAGAGACACAGAGACACAGAGACGCTGAGACACTGAGACACTGAGACTCTGAGTCTCAGAGACACTGAGACACCGAGACTCTGAGACTCAGAGACACTGAGGCACTGAGACTCTGAGACTCAGAGACACTGAGACACTGAGACACTGAGACTCAGAGACACTGAGACACAGAGACACTGAGACTCTGAGACACTGAGACACAGGGACACTGAGACACTGAGACTCAGAGACACTGTGACACAGAGACACTGATACACTGAGACACTGAGACTCAGAGACACTGAGACTCAGAGACACAGAGACACTGAGACACAGAGACACTGAGACTCTGAGACACAGAGACACTGAGACTCTGAGACACTGAGATCCAGAGACACTGAGACACAGAGACACTGAGACTCAGAGACACTGAGACACAGAGACACTGAGACTCTGAGACACTGAGACACAGAGACACTGAGACTCAGAGACACTGAGACACAGAGACACTGAGACACAGAGACACTGAGACTCAGAGACACAGAGACACTGAGACTCAGTGACACTGAGACTCTGATACACTGAGACACAGAGACACAGAGATACTGAGTCACAGAGACACTGAGACACTGAGACACTGAGACTCAGAGACACTGAGACACAGAGACACTGAGACTCTGAGACACTGAGACACTGGGACACTGAGACACTGAAACACAGAGACTCAGAGACACTGAGACTCAGAGACACTGAGTCACAGAGACACTGAGACACAGAGACACTGAGACTCAGAGACACTGAGACTCAGAGACACTGAGACACTGAGACACAGTGACACTGAGACTCTGAGACACTGAGACACAGAGGCACTGAGACTCAGAGACACTGAGATACAGAGAAACTGAGACACAGTGACACAGAGACACTGCGACTCTGAGACACTCAGACGCAGAGACGCTGAGACACTGAGACCAAGAGACACTGAGACTCTGAGACGCAGAGACACTGAGATACTGAGACACAGAGACACTGAGGCACAGATACACTGAGACACTGAGACACAGAGACACTGAGATTCAGAGACACTGAGACACAGAGACACTGAGACTCTGAGACACGGAGACACAGAGACACTGAGACACAGACACACTGAGACAAAGAGGCACAGAGACGCTGAGACACCGAGACACAGAGACACTGAGACTCTCAGACTCAGAGACACTGAGACACTGAGACACTGAGACACAGAGACACTGAGACACTGAGAGACTGAGACTCTGAGACACTGAGACAGAGAGACACAGAGACACTGAGACTCTGAGACACTGAGACAAAGAGACTCAGAGACACTGAGACACGGAGACACTGAGACTCAGAGACACTGAGACAAAGAGACACAGAGACACTGAGGCTCTGAGACACTGAGACACAGAGACTCAGAGACACTGAGACACTGAGACACGGACACACTGAGACTCAGAGACACTGAGACTCAGAGACACTGAGACACAGAGACACTGAGACACTGAGACTCAGAGACACTGAGACACAGAGACACTGAGACTCTGAGACACTGAGGCACTGTGACTCAGAGACACTGAGTCACAGAGACACTGAGACACAGAGACACTGAGACTCAGAGACACAGAGACACAGAGACACTGAGACTCAGTGACACTGAGACCCTGAGACACTGAGTCACAGAGACACAGAGACACAGAGACACTGAGACACTGAGACTCAGAGACACTGACACACAGAGACACTGAGACTCTGAGACACTGAGACACTGTGACTCAGAGACACTGAGTCACAGAGACACTGAGGCACAGAGACACTGAGACTCAGAGACACTGAGACTCTGAGACACTGAGACTCTGAGACACTGAGACACAGAGGCACTGAGACTCAGAGACACTGAGACACTGAGACACAGAGACTCAGAGATACTGAGACACTGAGACACTGAGTCTCTGAGAAACAGAGACACTGAGACACAGAGAAACAGACACACTGAGAGTCTGAGACACAGAGACACTGAGACACAGAGACACTGAGACACTCAGACTCAGAGACACTGAGACACAGAGAGACAGAGACACTGAGACACAGAGACACTGAGACACTGAGACTCAGAGACTCTGAGACACAGAGACACTGAGACACTGAGACACAGAGACACTGAGACACTGAGAGACTGAGACTCTGAGACACTGAGACACAGAGACACAGAGACACTGAGACTCGGAGACACTGAGACAAAGAGACTCAGAGACACTGAGACACTGAGACACGGAGACACAGAGACTCAGAGACACTGAGACAAAGAGACACAGAGACACTGAGACTCTGAGACACTGAGACACAGATACTCAGAGACACTGAGACACTGAGACACGGAGACACTGAGACTCAGAGACACTGAGACTCAGAGACACTGAGACACAGAGACACTGAGACACTGAGACACAGAGACACTGAGTCAGAGACACTGAGACTCAGAGACACTGAGACACAGAGACACTGAGACTCTGAGGCTCAGAGACACTGAGACACTGAGACTCTGAGACTCTGAGACGCAGAGACACTGAGACACTGAGACACAGAGACACTGAGTCAGAGACACTGAGACTCAGAGACACTGAGACACAGAGACACTGAGACTCTGAGGCTCAGAGACCCTGAGACTCGGAGACTCTGAGACTCAGAGACACTGAGACACTGAGACACTGAGACACTGAGGCACAGAGACACTGAGACACTGAGACACAGAGACACTGAGACTCTGAGACTGGGAGACAATGAGACACTGAGACCCTGAGACCCTGAGGCACAGAGACAATGAGACACTGAGTCACAGAGACACTGAGACACAGAGACACAGAGACGCTGAGACACAGAGACACAGAGACGCTGAGACACTGAGACACTGAGACTCTGAGTCTCAGAGACACTGA
The DNA here is from genome assembly GCF_965287045.1 of Carcharhinus amblyrhynchos. Classification (NCBI taxonomy): domain Eukaryota; kingdom Metazoa; phylum Chordata; class Chondrichthyes; order Carcharhiniformes; family Carcharhinidae; genus Carcharhinus; species Carcharhinus amblyrhynchos. The sequence continues at coordinate 358,590 of NW_027649802.1, read as the reverse complement.
GACACCGAGACTCTGAGACTCAGAGACACTGAGGCACTGAGACTCTGAGACTCAGAGACACTGAGACACTGAGACACTGAGACTCAGAGACACTGAGACACAGAGACACTGAGACTCTGAGACACTGAGACACAGGGACACTGAGACACTGAGACTCAGAGACACTGTGACACAGAGACACTGATACACTGAGACACTGAGACTCAGAGACACTGAGACTCAGAGACACAGAGACACTGAGACACAGAGACACTGAGACTCTGAGACACAGAGACACTGAGACTCTGAGACACTGAGATCCAGAGACACTGAGACACAGAGACACTGAGACTCAGAGACACTGAGACACAGAGACACTGAGACTCAGAGACACAGAGACACTGAGACTCAGTGACACTGAGACTCTGATACACTGAGACACAGAGACACAGAGATACTGAGTCACAGAGACACTGAGACACTGAGACACTGAGACTCAGAGACACTGAGACACAGAGACACTGAGACTCTGAGACACTGAGACACTGGGACACTGAGACACTGAAACACAGAGACTCAGAGACACTGAGACTCAGAGACACTGAGTCACAGAGACACTGAGACACAGAGACACTGAGACTCAGAGACACTGAGACTCAGAGACACTGAGACACTGAGACACAGTGACACTGAGACTCTGAGACACTGAGACACAGAGGCACTGAGACTCAGAGACACTGAGATACAGAGAAACTGAGACACAGTGACACAGAGACACTGCGACTCTGAGACACTCAGACGCAGAGACGCTGAGACACTGAGACCAAGAGACACTGAGACTCTGAGACGCAGAGACACTGAGATACTGAGACACAGAGACACTGAGGCACAGATACACTGAGACACTGAGACACAGAGACACTGAGATTCAGAGACACTGAGACACAGAGACACTGAGACTCTGAGACACGGAGACACAGAGACACTGAGACACAGACACACTGAGACAAAGAGGCACAGAGACGCTGAGACACCGAGACACAGAGACACTGAGACTCTCAGACTCAGAGACACTGAGACACTGAGACACTGAGACACAGAGACACTGAGACACTGAGAGACTGAGACTCTGAGACACTGAGACAGAGAGACACAGAGACACTGAGACTCTGAGACACTGAGACAAAGAGACTCAGAGACACTGAGACACGGAGACACTGAGACTCAGAGACACTGAGACAAAGAGACACAGAGACACTGAGGCTCTGAGACACTGAGACACAGAGACTCAGAGACACTGAGACACTGAGACACGGACACACTGAGACTCAGAGACACTGAGACTCAGAGACACTGAGACACAGAGACACTGAGACACTGAGACACTGAGACTCAGAGACACTGAGACACAGAGACACTGAGACTCTGAGACACTGAGGCACTGTGACTCAGAGACACTGAGTCACAGAGACACTGAGACACAGAGACACTGAGACTCAGAGACACAGAGACACAGAGACACTGAGACTCAGTGACACTGAGACCCTGAGACACTGAGTCACAGAGACACAGAGACACAGAGACACTGAGACACTGAGACTCAGAGACACTGACACACAGAGACACTGAGACTCTGAGACACTGAGACACTGTGACTCAGAGACACTGAGTCACAGAGACACTGAGGCACAGAGACACTGAGACTCAGAGACACTGAGACTCTGAGACACTGAGACTCTGAGACACTGAGACACAGAGGCACTGAGACTCAGAGACACTGAGACACTGAGACACAGAGACTCAGAGATACTGAGACACTGAGACACTGAGTCTCTGAGAAACAGAGACACTGAGACACAGAGAAACAGACACACTGAGAGTCTGAGACACAGAGACACTGAGACACAGAGACACTGAGACACTCAGACTCAGAGACACTGAGACACAGAGAGACAGAGACACTGAGACACAGAGACACTGAGACACTGAGACTCAGAGACTCTGAGACACAGAGACACTGAGACACTGAGACACAGAGACACTGAGACACTGAGAGACTGAGACTCTGAGACACTGAGACACAGAGACACAGAGACACTGAGACTCTGAGACACTGAGACAAAGAGACTCAGAGACACTGAGACACTGAGACACGGAGACACAGAGACTCAGAGACACTGAGACAAAGAGACACAGAGACACTGAGACTCTGAGACACTGAGACACAGATACTCAGAGACACTGAGACACTGAGACACGGAGACACTGAGACTCAGAGACACTGAGACTCAGAGACACTGAGACACAGAGACACTGAGACACTGAGACACAGAGACACTGAGTCAGAGACACTGAGACTCAGAGACACTGAGACACAGAGACACTGAGACTCTGAGGCTCAGAGACACTGAGACACTGAGACTCTGAGACTCTGAGACGCAGAGACACTGAGACACTGAGACACAGAGACACTGAGTCAGAGACACTGAGACTCAGAGACACTGAGACAAAGAGACACTGAGACTCTGAGGCTCAGAGACCCTGAGACTCGGAGACTCTGAGACGCAGAGACACTGAGACACTGAGACACAGAGACACAGAGACACTGAGACTCTGAGACACTGAGACACTGAGACACTGAGACTCAGAGACACTGAGATTCTGAGACACTGAGACCCAGAGACACTGAGACACTGAGACACAGAGACACTGAGACTCTGAGACTCTGAGACACTGAGACACAGAGACACTGAGACTCAGAGACACTGAAACACAGAGACACTGAGACTCTGAGACACTGAGACACAGGGACACTTAGACACTGAGACTCAGAGACACTGAGACACAGAGACACTGATACACTGAGACACTGAGACTCAGAGACACTGAGACTCAGAGACAGAGAGACAATGAGACACAGAGACACTGAGACTCTGAGACACAGAGACACTGAGACTCTGAGACACTGAGACCCAGAGACACTGAGACTCAGAGACACTGAGACTCTGAGAAACTGAGACACAGAGACACTGAGACACAGAGACACTGAGACTCAGAGACACTGAGACACAGAGACACTGAGACTCAGAGACACTGAGACACAGAGACACTGAGACTCAGAGACACTGAGACACAGAGACACTGAGACACTGAGAGTCAGAGACACTGAGACTCAGTGACACTGAGACCCTGAGACACTGAGACACAGAGACACAGAGACACTGAGAAACTGAGACACTGAGACTCAGAGACACTGAGACACAGAGACACTGAGACTCTGAGACACTGAGACACTGTGACTCAGAGACACTGAGTCACAGAGACACTGAGACACAGAGACACTGAGACTCAGAGACACTGTGACTCAGAGACACTGAGTCACAGAGACACTGAGACACAGAGACACTGAGACTCAGAGACACTGAGACTCAGAGACACTGAGACTCTGAGACACTGAGACACTGAGACACAGTGACACTGAGACTCTGAGACACTGAGACACTGAGACACAGAGGCACTGAGACTCAGAGACACTGAGACACAGAGAAACTGAGACACAGAGACACAGAGACACTGAGACTCTGAGACACTCAGACGCAGAGACGCTGAGACACTGAGACCAAGAGACACTGAGACTCTGAGACGCAGAGACACTGAGATACTGAGACACAGAGACACTGAGGCACAGATACACTGAGACACTGAGACACAGAGACACTGAGATTCAGAGACACTGAGACACAGAGACACTGAGACTCTGAGACACTGAGACACAGAGACATTGAGACACAGACACACTGAGACAAAGAGGCACAGAGACGCTGAGACACCGAGACACAGAGACACTGAGACTCTCAGACTCAGAGACACTGAGACACTGAGACACAGAGACTCAGAGACACTGAGACACTGAGAGACTGAGACTCTGAGACACTGAGACACAGAGACACAGAGACACTGAGACTTTGAGACACTGAGACAAAGAGACTCAGACACACTGAGACACTGAGACACGGAGACACTGAGACTCAGAGACACTGAGACAAAGAGACACAGAGACACTGAGACTCTGAGACACTGAGACACAGAGACTCAGAGACACTGAGACACTGAGACACGGAGACACTGAGACTCAGAGACACTGAGACTCAGAGACACTGAGACACAGAGACACTGAGACACTGAGACACTGAGACACTGAGATTCAGAGACACTGAGACTCTGAGACACTGAGACACTGTGACTCAGAGACACTGAGTCACAGAGACACTGAGACACAGAGACACTGAGACACTGAGACACTGAGACACTGAGACTCAGAGACACTGACACACAGAGACACTGAGACTCTGAGACACTGAGACACTGTGACTCAGAGACACTGAGTCACAGAGACACTGAGACACAGAGACACTGAGACTCAGAGACACTGTGACTCAGAGACACTGAGTCACAGAGACACTGAGGCACAGAGACACTGAGACTCAGAGACACTGAGACTCAGAGACACTGAGACTCTGAGACACTGAGACACAGAGGCACTGAGACTCAGAGACACTGAGACACTGAGACACAGAGACTCAGAGACACTGAGACTCTGAGACTCTGAGATGCAGAGACACTGAGACACTGAGACACAGAGACACAGAGACACTGAGACTCTGAGACACTGAGACACTGAGACACAGATACACTGAGACACTGAGACTCAGAGACACTGAGATTCTGAGACACTGAGACCCAGAGACACTGAGACACAGAGACACTGAGACTCAGAGACACTGAGACACTGAGACACAGAGACACTGAGACTCTGAGACACTGAGACACAGAGACACTGAGACTCAGAGACACTGAGACACAGAGACACTGAGACTCTGAGACACTGAGACACAGGGACACTTAGACACTGAGACTCAGAGACACTGAGACACAGAGACACTGATACACTGAGACACTGAGACTCAGAGACACTGAGACTCAGAGACACAGAGACACTGAGACTCTGAGACACAGAGACACTGAGACTCTGAGACACTGAGACCCAGAGACACTGAGACTCAGAGACACTGAGACTCTGAGAAACTGAGACACAGAGACACTGAGACACAGAGACACTGAGACTCAGAGACACTGAGACACAGAGACACTGAGACACAGAGACACTGAGACTCAGAGACACTGAGACACAGAGACACAGAGACACTGAGACTCAGTGACACTGAGACCCTGAGACACTGAGACACAGAGACACAGAGACACTGAGACACTGAGACTCAGAGACACTGAGACACAGAGACACTGAGACTCTGAGACACTGAGACACTGTGACTCAGAGACACTGAGTCACAGAGACACTGAGACACAGAGACACTGAGACTCAGAGACACTGAGACACAGAGACACAGAGACACTGAGACTCAGTGACACTGAGACCCTGAGACACTGAGACACAGAGACACAGAGACACTGAGAAACTGAGACACTGAGACTCAGAGACACTGAGACACAGAGACATTGAGACTCTGAGACACTGAGACACTGTGACTCAGAGACACTGAGTCACAGAGACACTGAGACACAGAGACACTGAGACTCAGAGACACTGTGACTCAGAGACACTGAGTCACAGAGACACTGAGACACAGAGACACTGAGACTCAGAGACACTGAGACTCAGAGACACTGAGGCTCTGAGACACTGAGACACTGAGACACAGTGACACTGAGACTCTGAGACACTGAGACACTGAGACACAGAGGCACTGAGACTCAGAGACACTGAGACACAGAGAAACTGAGACACAGAGACACTGAGACTCTGAGACACTCAGACGCAGAGACGCTGAGACACTGAGACCAAGAGACACTGAGACTCTGAGACGCAGAGACACTGAGATACTGAGACACAGAGACACTGAGGCACAGATACACTGAGACACTGAGACACAGAGACACTGAGATTCAGAGACACTGAGACACAGAGACACTGAGACTCTGAGACACTGAGACAAAGAGACATTGAGACACAGACACACTGAGACAAAGAGGCACAGAGACGCTGAGACACCGAGACACAGAGACACTGAGACTCTCAGACTCAGAGACACTGAGACACTGAGACACTGAGACACTGAGACACTGAGACACTGAGAGACAGAGACTCTGAGACACTGAGACACAGAGACACAGAGACACTGAGACTCTGAGACACTGAGACAAAGAGACTCAGAGACACTGAGACACTGAGACACGGGGACACTGAGACTCAGAGACACTGAGACAAAGAGACACAGAGACACTGAGACTCTGAGACACTGAGACACAGAGACTCAGAGACACTGAGACACTGAGACACGGAGACACTGAGACTCAGAGACACTGAGACTCAGAGACACTGAGACACAGAGACACTGAGACACTGAGACTCAGAGACACTGAGACACAGAGACACTGAGACTCTGAGACACTGAGACACTGTGACTCAGAGACACTGAGTCACAGACACACTGAGACACAGAGACACTGAGACTCTGAGACACTGAGACACAGAGACACAGAGACACTGAGACTCAGTGACACAGAGACACTGAGACACTGAGACACAGAGACACAGAGACACAGAGACACTGAGACACTGAGACACTGAGACTCAGAGACACTGAGACACAGAGACACTGAGACTCTGAGACACTGAGACACTGTGACTCAGAGACACTGAGTCACAGAGACACTGAGACACAGAGACACTGAGACTCAGAGACACTGTGACTCAGAGACACTCAGTCACAGAGACACTGAGGCACAGAGACACTGAGACTCAGAGACACTGAGACTCAGAGACACTGAGACTCTGAGACACTGAGACACAGAGGCACTGAGACTCAAAGACACTGAGACACTGAGACACAGAGACTCAGAGATACTGAGACACTGAGACACTGAGTCTCTGAGAAACAGAGACACTGAGACACAGAGAAACAGAGACACTGTGAGTCTGAGACACAGAGACACTGAGACACAGAGACACTGAGACACTCAGACTCAGAGACACTGAGACACAGAGAGACAGAGACACTGAGACACAGAGACACTGAGACACTGAGACTCAGAGACTCTGAGACACAGAGACACTGAGACACTGAGACACAGAGACACAGAGACACTGAGACACTGAGACACTGAGAGACTGAGACTCTGAGACACTGAGACACAGAGACACAGAGACACTGAGACTCTGAGACACTGAGACAAAGAGACTCAGAGACACTGAGACACTGAGACACGGAGACACTGAGACTCAGAGACACTGAGACTCAGAGACACTGAGACAAAGAGACACAGAGACACTGAGACTCTGAGACACTGAGACACAGAGACTCAGAGACACTGAGACACTGAGACACGGAGACACTGAGACTCAGTGACACTGAGACTCAGAGACACTGAGACACAGAGACACTGAGACACTGAGACACTGAGACACAGAGACACTGAGTCAGAGACACTGAGACTCAGAGACACTGAGACACTGAGACTCTGAGACTCTGAGACGCAGAGACACTGAGACACAGAGACACTGAGTCAGAGACACTGAGACTCAGAGACACTGAGACACAGAGACACTGAGACTCTGAGGCTCAGAGACACTGAGACTCTGAGACTCTGAGACGCAGAGACACTGAGACACTGAGACACAGAGACACAGAGACACTGAGACTCTGAGACACTGAGACACTGAGACACTGAGACACAGAGACACAGAGACACTGAGACTCTGAGACACTGAGACACTGAGACACAGATACACTGAGACACTGAGACTCAGAGACACTGAGATTCTGAGACACTGAGACCCAGAGACACTGAGACACAGAGACACTGAGACTCAGAGACACTGAGACACTGAGACACAGAGACACTGAGACTCTGAGACACTGAGACACAGAGACACTGAGACTCAGAGACACTGAGACACAGAGACACTGAGACTCTGAGACACTGAGACACAGGGACACTTAGACACTGAGACTCAGAGACACTGAGACACAGAGACACTGATACACTGAGACACTGAGACTCAGAGACACTGAGACTCAGAGACACAGAGACACAGAGACACTGAGACTCTGAGACACAGAGACACTGAGACTCTGAGACACTGAGACCCAGAGACACTAAGACTCAGAGACACTGAGACTCTGAGAAACTGAGACACAGAGACACTGAGACACAGAGACACTGAGACTCAGAGACACTGAGACACAGAGACACTGAGACACAGAGACACTGAGACTCAGAGACACTGAGACACAGAGACACAGAGACACTGAGACTCAGTGACACTGAGACCCTGAGACACTGAGACACAGAGACACAGAGACACTGAGACACTGAGACTCAGAGACACTGAGACACAGAGACACTGAGACTCTGAGACACTGAGACACTGTGACTCAGAGACACTGAGTCACAGAGACACTGAGACACAGAGACACTGAGACTCAGAGACACTGAGACACAGAGACACAGAGACACTGAGACTCAGTGACACTGAGACCCTGAGACACTGAGACACAGAGACACAGAGACACTGAGAAACTGAGACACTGAGACTCAGAGACACTGAGACACAGAGACATTGAGACTCTGAGACACTGAGACACTGTGACTCAGAGACACTGAGTCACAGAGATACTGAGACACAGAGACACTGAGACTCAGAGACACTGTGACTCAGAGACACTGAGTCACAGAGACACTGAGACACAGAGACACTGAGACTCAGAGACACTGAGACTCAGAGACACTGAGGCTCTGAGACACTGAGACACTGAGACACAGTGACACTGAGACTCTGAGACACTGAGACACTGAGACACAGAGGCACTGAGACTCAGAGACACTGAGACACAGAGAAACTGAGACACAGAGACACTGAGACTCTGAGACACTCAGACGCAGAGACGCTGAGACACTGAGACCAAGAGACACTGAGACTCTGAGACGCAGAGACACTGAGATACTGAGACACAGAGACACTGAGGCACAGATACACTGAGACACTGAGACACAGAGACACTGAGATTCAGAGACACTGAGACACAGAGACACTGAGACTCTGAGACACTGAGACAAAGAGACATTGAGACACAGACACACTGAGACAAAGAGGCACAGAGACGCTGAGACACCGAGACACAGAGACACTGAGACTCTCAGACTCAGAGACACTGAGACACTGAGACACTGAGACACAGAGACACTGAGACACTGAGACACTGAGAGACAGAGACTCTGAGACACTGAGACACAGAGACACAGAGACACTGAGACTCTGAGACACTGAGACAAAGAGACTCAGAGACACTGAGACACTGAGACACGGGGACACTGAGACTCAGAGACACTGAGACAAAGAGACACAGAGACACAGAGACACTGAGACTCTGAGACACTGAGACACAGAGACTCAGAGACACTGAGACACTGAGACACGGAGACACTGAGACTCAGAGACACTGAGACTCAGAGACACTGAGACACAGAGACACTGAGACACTGAGACTCAGTGACACTGAGACACAGAGACACTGAGACTCTGAGACACTGAGACACTGTGACTCAGAGACACTGAGTCACAGACACACTGAGACACAGAGACACTGAGACTCTGAGACACTGAGACACAGAGACACAGAGACACTGAGACTCAGTGACACAGAGACACTGAGACACTGAGACACAGAGACACAGAGACACAGAGACACTGAGACACTGAGACACTGAGACTCAGAGACACTGAGACACAGAGACACTGAGACTCTGAGACACTGAGACACTGTGACTCAGAGACACTGAGTCACAGAGACACTGAGACACAGAGACACTGAGACTCAGAGACACTGTGACTCAGAGACACTCAGTCACAGAGACACTGAGGCACAGAGACACTGAGACTCAGAGACACTGAGACTCAGAGACACTGAGACTCTGAGACACTGAGACACAGAGGCACTGAGACTCAAAGACACTGAGACACTGAGACACAGAGACTCAGAGATACTGAGACACTGAGACACTGAGTCTCTGAGAAACAGAGACACTGAGACTCAGAGACACTGAGACACAGAGACACTGAGACTCTGAGACACTGAGACACTGTGACTCAGAGACACTGAGTCACAGAGACACTGAGACACAGAGACACTGAGACTCAGAGACACTGTGACTCAGAGACACTGAGTCACATAGACACTGAGACACTGAGACTCAGAGACACTGAGACACTGAGACTCAGAGACACTGAGACTCTGAGACACTGAGACACTGAGACACAGTGACACTGAGACTCTGAGACACTGAGACACTGAGACACAGAGGCACTGAGACTCAGAGACACTGAGACACAGAGAAACTGAGACACAGAGACACAGAGACACTGAGACTCTGAGACACTCAGACGCAGAGACGCTGAGACACTGAGACCAAGAGACACTGAGACTCTGAGACGCAGAGACACTGAGATACTGAGACACAGAGACACTGAGGCACAGATACACTGAGACACTGAGACACAGAGACACTGAGATCCAGAGACACTGAGACACAGAGACAATGAGACTCTGAGACACTGGGACACAGAGACATTGAGACACAGACACACTGAGACAAAGAGGCACAGAGACGCTGAGACACCGAGACACAGAGACACTGAGACTCTCAGACTCAGAGACACTGAGACACTGAGACACAGAGACACAGAGACACTGAGACACTGAGACACTGAGAGACTGAGACTCTGAGACACTGAGACACAGAGACACAGAGACACTGAGACTCTGAGACACTGAGACAAAGAGACTCAGAGACACTGAGACACTGAGACACGGAGACACTGAGACTCAGAGACACTGAGACACAGAGACACAGAGACACTGAGACTCTGAGACACTGAGACAAAGAGACTCAGAGACACTGAGACACTGAGACACGGAGACACTGAGACTCAGAGACACTGAGACAAAGAGACACAGAGACACTGAAACTCTGAGACACTGAGACACAGAGACTCAGAGACACTGAGACACTGAGACACGGAGACACTGAGACTCAGAGACACTGAGACTCAGAGACACTGAGACACAGAGACACTGAGACACTGAGACACTGAGACACTGAGACTCAGAGACACTGAGACACAGAGACACTGAGACTATGAGACACTGAGACACTGTGACTCAGAGACACTGAGTCACAGAGACACTGAGACACAGAGACACTGAGACTCTGAGACACTGAGACACAGAGACACAGAGACACTGAGACTCAGTGACACTGAGACCCTGAGACACTGAGACACAGAGAAACAGAGACACAGAGACACTGAGACACTGAGACACTGAGACTCAGAGACACTGAGACACAGAGACACTGAGACTCTGAGACACTGAGACACTGTGACTCAGAGACACTGAGTCACAGAGACACTGAGACACAGAGACACTGAGACTCAGAGACACTGTGACTCAGAGACACTGAGTCACAGAGACACTGAGGCACAGAGACACTGAGACTCAGAGACACTGAGACTCTGAGACACTGAGACACAGAGGCACTGAGACTCAGAGACACTGAGACACTGAGACACAGAGACTCAGAGATACTGAGACACTGAGACACTGAGTCTCTGAGAAACAGAGACACTGAGACACAGAGAAACAGAGACACTGAGAGTCTGAGACACAGAGACACTGAGACACAGAGACACTGAGACACTCAGACTCAGAGACACTGAGACACAGAGAGACAGAGACACTGAGACACAGAGACACTGAGACACTGAGACTCAGAGACTCTGAGACACAGAGACACTGAGACACTGAGACACAGAGACACAGAGACACTGAGACACTGAGACACTGAGAGACTGAGACTCTGAGACACTGAGACACAGAGACACAGAGACACTGAGACTCTGAGACACTGAGACAAAGAGACTCAGAGACACTGAGACACTGAGACACGGAGACACTGAGACTCAGAGACACTGAGACAAAGAGACACAGAGACACTGAGACTCTGAGACACTGAGACACAGAGGCTCAGAGACACTGAGACACTGAGACACGGAGACACTGAGACTCAGAGACACTGAGACTCAGAGACACTGAGACACAGAGACACTGAGACACTGAGACACAGAGACACTGAGTCAGAGACACTGAGACTCAGAGACACTGAGACACAGAGACACTGAGACTCTGAGGCTCAGAGACACTGAGACACTGAGACTCTGAGACTCTGAGACGCAGAGACACTGAGACACTGAGACACAGAGACACTGAGTCAGAGACACTGAGACTCAGAGACACTGAGACACAGAGACACTGAGACTCTGAGGCTCAGAGACACTGAGACTCTGAGACTCTGAGACGCAGAGACACTGAGACACTGAGACACAGAGACACAGAGACACTGAGACTCTGAGACACTGGGACACTGAGACACAGATACACTGAGACACTGAGACTCAGAGACACTGAGATTCTGAGACACTGAGACCCAGAGACACTGAGACACAGAGACACTGAGACTCAGAGACACTGAGACACAGAGACACTGAGACTCTGAGACACTGAGACACAGAGACACTGAGACTCAGAGACACTGAGACACAGAGACACTGAGACTCTGAGACACTGAGACACAGGGACACTTAGACACTGAGACTCAGAGACACTGAGACACAGAGACACTGATACACTGAGACACTGAGACTCAGAGACACTGAGACTCAGAGACACAGAGACAATGAGACGCAGAGACACTGAGACTCTGAGACACAGAGACACTGAGACTCTGAGACACTGAGACCCAGAGACACTGAGACTCAGAGACACTGAGACTCTGAGAAACTGAGACACAGAGACACTGAGACACAGAGACACTGAGACTCAGAGACACTGAGACACAGAGACACTGAGACACAGAGACACTGAGACTCAGAGACACTGAGACACAGAGACACTGAGACACTGAGAGTCAGAGACACTGAGACTCAGAGACACTGAGACACAGAGACACAGAGACACTGAGACTCAGTGACACTGAGACCCTGAGACACTGAGACACAGAGACACTGAGACACTGAGACACTGAGACACTGAGACTCAGAGACACTGAGACACAGAGACACTGAGAATCTGAGACACTGAGACACTGTGACTCAGAGACACTGAGTCACAGAGACACTGAGACACAGAGACACTGAGACTCAGAGACACTGAGACACAGAGACACAGAGACACTGAGACTCAGTGACACTGAGACCCTGAGACACTGAGACACAGAGACACAGAGACACTGAGAAACTGAGACACTGAGACTCAGAGACACTGAGACACAGAGACACTGAGACTCTGAGACACTGAGACACTGTGACTCAGAGACACTGAGACTCAGAGACACTGAGACACAGAGACACTGAGACTCAGAGACACTGTGACTCAGAGACACTGAGTCACAGAGACACTGAGGCACAGAGACACTGAGACTCAGAGACACTGAGACTCAGAGACACTGAGGCTCTGAGACACTGAGACACTGAGACACAGTGACACTGAGACTCTGAGACACTCAGACGCAGAGACGCTGAGACACTGAGACCAAGAGACACTGAGACTCTGAGACGCAGAGACACTGAGATACTGAGACACAGAGACACTGAGGCACAGATACACTGAGACACTGAGACACAGAGACACTGAGATTCAGAGACACTGAGACACAGAGACACTGAGACTCTGAGAAACTGAGACACAGAGACATTGAGACACAGACACACTGAGACAAAGAGGCACAGAGACGCTGAGACACCGAGACACAGAGACACTGAGACTCTCAGACTCAGAGACACTGAGACACTGAGACACTGAGACACAGAGACACTGAGACACTGAGACACTGAGAGACTGAGACTCTGAGACACTGAGACACAGAGACACAGAGACACTGAGACTCTGAGAGACTGAGACAAAGAGACTCAGAGACACTGAGACACTGAGACACGGAGACACTGAGACTCAGAGACACTGAGACAAAGAGACACAGAGACACTGAGACTCTGAGACACTGAGACACAGAGACTCAGAGACACTGAGACACTGAGACACGGAGACACTGAGACTCAGAGACACTGAGACTCAGAGACACTGAGACACAGAGACACTGAGACACTGAGACACTGAGACACAGAGACTCAGAGATACTGAGACACTGAGACACTGAGTCTCTGAGAAACAGAGACACTGAGACACAGTGAAACAGAGACACTGAGAGTCTGAGACACAGAGACACTGAGACACAGAGACACTGAGACACTCAGACTCAGAGACACTGAGACACAGAGAGACAGAGACACTGAGACACAGAGACACTGAGACACTGAGACTCAGAGACTCTGAGACACAGAGACACTGAGACACTGAGACACAGAGACACTGAGACACTGAGACACTGAGAGACTGAGACTCTGAGACACTGAGACACAGAGACACAGAGACAAAGAGACTCTGAGACACTGAGACAAAGAGACTCAGAGAAACTGAGACACTGAGACACGGAGACACTGAGACTCAGAGTCACTGAGACACAGAGACTCAGAGACACTGAGACACAGAGACACTGAGACACAGAGACACTGAGACACTGAGACACTGAGACTCAGAGACACTGAGACACAGAGACACTGAGACCCAGAGACACTGAGGCACTGAGACTCTGAGACACTGAGACACAGAGACACAGAGACACTGAGACACAGAGACACTGAGACACTGAGACACTGAGACTCAGAGACACTGAGACACAGAGACACTACGACTCTGAGACACTGAGACACTGGGACACTGAGACACTGAAACACTGAGACTCAGAGACAGTGAGACTCAGAGACACAGATACACAGAGACACTGAGACACTGATACTCAGAGACACTGAGACTCTGAGACACTGAGACACTGAGACACAGAGACTCAGAGATACTGAGACACTGAGACACTGAGACTCTGAGACACAGAGACACTGAGACACAGAGAAACAGAGACACTGAGAGTCTGAGACACTGAGACACTGAGACACAGAGACACTGAGACACTCAGACTCAGAGACACTGAGACACAGAGAGACAGAGACACTGAGACACAGAGACACTGAGACACTGAGACTCAGAGACTCTGAGACACAGAGACACTGAGGCTCTGAGACATTGAGACACAGAGACACTGAGACTCAGAGACACTGTGACTCAGAGACACTGACACACAGAGACACTGTGACACTGAGACACTGAGACACAGAGACACTGAGACTCAGAGTCACTGAGACACTGAGACACAGAGACACTGAGACTCTGAGACACAGAGACACTGAGACACAGAGACACCGAGACACTGAGACACTGAGACGCAGAGACACTGAGACACTGAGACACTGAGACGCAGAGACACTGAGACACTGAGACGCAGAGACACTGAGACACTGAGACACTGAGACGCAGAGACACTGAGACACTGAGACACAGAGACACTGAGACTCTGAGACTCAGAGACACTGAGACACTGAGACACAGAGACACTGAGACACAGACACACTGAGACAAAGAGACACAGAGACGCTGAGACACTGAGACACAGAGACACTGAGACTCTGAGACTCAGAGACACTGAGACACTGAGACACAGAGACACTGAGACACTGAGACACAGAGACACTGAGACACTGAGACACTGAGACTCAGAGACACTGAGACACAGAGACATTGAGACACTGAGACACTGAGACTCAGAGACACTGAGACACAGAGACACAGAGACACTGAGACCCAGAGACACTGAGGCACTGAGACTCAGAGACACTGAGAAACAGAGACACTGAGACACAGAGACACTGAGACACTGAGACTCAGAGAAACTGAGACTCAGAGACACTGTGACACTGTGACTCAGAGACACTGAGACACAGAGACACTGAGACACTGAGACTCAGAGACGCTGTGTCACAGAGACACTGAGGCAGAGAGACACTGAGACTCAGAGACACTGAGACACAGAGACACTGAGACACTGAGACTCAGAGACGCTGTGTCACAGAGACACTGAGACACTGAGACACTGAGACTCAGAGACACTGAGACACAGAGACACAGAGACACTGAGACACAGAGGCACTCAGACACTGAGACACTGAGATACAGAGACACTGAGACTCTGAGACTCAGAGACACTGAGACACAGAGACACTGAGACTTGCAGAGGCACTGAGACTCTGAGACACTGAGACTCAGAGACACTGAGACACTGAGACACAGAGACACAGAGACACTGAGACTCAGAGACACTGAGACACAGAGACACTGAGACACTGAGACACTGAGACTCAGTGACACTGAGACTCAGAGACACTGAGACACAGAGACACTGAGACTGTGAGACACTGAGACACAGAGACACTGAGACTCAGAGACACTGAGACACAGAGACACTGAGACTCTGAGACTCTGAGACACTGAGACCCAGAGACACTGAGACCCAGAGACACTGAGACACAGAGACACTGAGACACAGAGACACAGAGACACTGAGACTCAGTGACACTGAGACCCTGAGACTCTGAGACACTGAGACACAGAGACACAGAGACACTGAGACACTGAGACTCAGAGACACTGAGACACAGAGACACTGAGACTATGAGGCACTGAGACACTGTGACTCAGAGACACTGAGTCACAGAGACACTGAGACACAGAGACACTGAGACTCAGAGACACTGTGACTCAGAGACACTGAGTCACAGAGACACTGAGACACAGAGACACTGAGACTCAGAGACACTGAGACTCAGAGACACTGAGACTCTGAGACACTGAGACACAGAGGCACTGAGACTAAGAGACACTGAGACACTGAGACACAGAGGCTCAGAGATACTGAGACACTGAGACACTGACTCTCTGAGAAACAGAGACACTGAGACACAGAGAAACAGAGACACTGAGAGTCTGAGACACAGAGACACTGAGACACAGAGACACTGAGACACTCAGACTCAGAGACACTGAGACACAGAGAGACAGAGACACTGAGACACAGAGACACTGAGACACTGAGACTCAGAGACTCTGAGACACAGAGACACTGAGGCTCTGAGACACTGAGACACAGAGACACTGAGACTCAGAGACACTGTGACTCAGAGACACTGACAGACAGAGACACTGTGACACTGAGACACTGAGACACAGAGACACTGAGACTCAGAGACACTGAGACACTGAGACTCAGAGACACTGAGACTCAGAGACACTGAGACACAGAGACACAGAGACACTGAGACTCAGTGACACTGAGACCCTGAGACACTGAGACACAGAGACACAGAGACACAGAGACACTGAGACACTGAGACTCAGAGACACTGAGACACAGAGTCACTGTGACACTGAGACTCAGAGACACTGAGACACAGAGACACAGAGACACAGAGACACTGAGACTCAGAGAAACTGAGACTCAGAGACACTGAGACACTGTGACTCAGAGACACTGAGACACAGAGACACTGAGACACAGAGACACTGAGACACTGAGACACAGAGACACTGAGACACTGAGACTCAGAGACACTGAGACACAGAGACACTGAGACACTGAGACTCAGAGACGCTGTGTCACAGAGACACTGAGACACTGAGACACAGAGACACTGAGACACAGACACACTGAGACAAAGAGGCACAGAGACGCTGAGACACTAAGACACAGAGACACTGAGACACTGAGACACTGAGACACTGAGACACTTAGAAACTGAGACTCAGAGACACTGAGACACAGAGACTCAGAGACACTGAGACACTGAGACACGGAGACACTGAGACTCTGAGACACTGAGACACAGGGACACTGAGACACTGAGACTCAGAGACACTGAGACTCAGAGACACTGATACACTGAGACACTGAGACTCAGAGACACTGAGACACAGAGACACTGAGACTCTGAGACACTGTGACACTGGGACACTGAGACACAGAGACACTGAGACTCTGAGACACTGTGACTCAGAGACACTGAGTCACAGAGAAACTGAGACACAGAGACACTGAGACTCAGAGACACTGAGACTCAGAGACACTGAGACACAGAGGCACTGAGACTCAGAGACACTGAGACACTGAGACACAGAGACTCAGAGATACTGAGACACTGAGACACTGAGACTCTGAGACACAGAGACACTGAGACACAGAGAAACAGAGACACTGAGAGTCTGAGACACAGAGACACTGAGACACAGAGACACTGAGACACTCAGACTCAGAGACACTGAGACACAGAGAGACAGAGACACTGAGACACAGAGACACTGAGACACTGAGACTCAGAGACTCTGAGACACAGAGACACTGAGGCTCTGAGACACTGAGACACAGAGACACTGAGACTCAGAGACACTGTGACTCAGAGACACTGTGACACAGAGACACTGTGACACTGAGACACTGAGACACAGAGACACTGAGACACTGAGACACAGAGACACTTAGACTCTGAGACACAGAGACACTGAGACACAGAGACACTGAGACACTGAGACACTGAGACGCAGAGACACTGAGAAACTGAGACACAGAGACAATGTGACTCTGCGACTCAGAGACACTGAGACACTGAGACACAGAGACACTGAGACACAGACACACTGAGACAAAGAGACACAGAGACGCTGAGACACTGAGACGCAGAGACACTGAGACTCTGAGACTCAGAGCCACTGAGACACTGAGACACAGAGACACAGAGACACTGAGACACTGAGACACTGAGACACTGAGACTCTGAGACTCAGAGTCACTGAGACACAGAGACTCAGAGACACTGAGACACAGAGACACTGAGACACAGAGACACTGAGACACTGAGACACTGAGACTCAGAGACACTGAGACACAGAGACACTGAGACCCAGAGACACTGAGGCACTGAGACTCTGAGACACTGAGACACAGAGACACAGAGACACTGAGACACAGAGACACTGAGACACTGAGACACTGAGACTCAGAGACACTGAGACACAGAGACACTACGACTCTGAGACACTGAGACACTGGGACACTGAGACACTGAAACACTGAGACTCAGAGACAGTGAGACTCAGAGACACAGATACACAGAGACACTGAGACACTGATACTCAGAGACACTGAGACTCTGAGACACTGAGACACTGAGACACAGAGACTCAGAGATACTGAGACACTGAGACACTGAGACTCTGAGACACAGAGACACTGAGACACAGAGAAACAGAGACACTGAGAGTCTGAGACACTGAGACACTGAGACACAGAGACACTGAGACACTCAGACTCAGAGACACTGAGACACAGAGAGACAGAGACACTGAGACACAGAGACACTGAGACACTGAGACTCAGAGACTCTGAGACACAGAGACACTGAGGCTCTGAGACATTGAGACACAGAGACACTGAGACTCAGAGACACTGTGACTCAGAGACACTGACACACAGAGACACTGTGACACTGAGACACTGAGACACAGAGACACTGAGACTCAGAGTCACTGAGACACTGAGACACAGAGACACTGAGACTCTGAGACACAGAGACACTGAGACACAGAGACACCGAGACACTGAGACACTGAGACGCAGAGACACTGAGACACTGAGACACTGAGACGCAGAGACACTGAGACACTGAGACGCAGAGACACTGAGACACTGAGACACTGAGACGCAGAGACACTGAGACACTGAGACACTGAGACACAGAGACACTGAGACTCTGAGACTCAGAGACACTGAGACACTGAGACACAGAGACACTGAGACACAGACACACTGAGACAAAGAGACACAGAGACGCTGAGACACTGAGACACAGAGACACTGAGACTCTGAGACTCAGAGACACTGAGACACTGAGACACAGAGACACTGAGACACTGAGACACAGAGACACTGAGACACTGAGACACTGAGACTCAGAGACACTGAGACACAGAGACATTGAGACACTGAGACACTGAGACTCAGAGACACTGAGACACAGAGACACAGAGACACTGAGACCCAGAGAAACTGAGGAACTGAGACTCAGAGACACTGAGAAACAGAGACACTGAGACACAGAGACACTGAGACACTGAGACTCAGAGAAACTGAGACTCAGAGACACTGTGACACTGTGACTCAGAGACACTGAGACACAGAGACACTGAGACACTGAGACTCAGAGACGCTGTGTCACAGAGACACTGAGGCAGAGAGTCACTGAGACTCAGAGACACTGAGACACAGAGACACTGAGACACTGAGACTCAGAGACGCTGTGTCACAGAGACACTGAGACACTGAGACACTGAGACTCAGAGACACTGAGACACAGAGACACAGAGACACTGAGACACAGAGGCACTCAGACACTGAGACACTGAGATACAGAGACACTGAGACTCTGAGACTCAGAGACACTGAGACACAGAGACACTGAGACTTGCAGAGGCACTGAGACTCTGAGACACTGAGACTCAGAGACACTGAGACACTGAGACACAGAGACACAGAGACACTGAGACTCAGAGACACTGAGACACAGAGACACTGAGACACTGAGACACTGAGACTCAGTGACACTGAGACTCAGAGACACTGAGACACAGAGACACTGAGACTGTGAGACACTGAGACACAGAGACACTGAGACTCAGAGACACTGAGACACAGAGACACTGAGACTCTGAGACTCTGAGACACTGAGACCCAGAGACACTGAGACCCAGAGACACTGAGACACAGAGACACTGAGACACAGAGACACAGAGACACTGAGACTCAGTGACACTGAGACCCTGAGACTCTGAGACACAGAGACACAGAGACACAGAGACACTGAGACACTGAGACTCAGAGACACTGAGACACAGAGACACTGAGACTATGAGGCACTGAGACACTGTGACTCAGAGACACTGAGTCACAGAGACACTGAGACACAGAGACACTGAGACTCAGAGACACTGTGACTCAGAGACACTGAGTCACAGAGACACTGAGACACAGAGACACTGAGACTCAGAGACACTGAGACTCAGAGACACTGAGACTCTGAGACACTGAGACACAGAGGCACTGAGACTAAGAGACACTGAGACACTGAGACACAGAGACTCAGAGATACTGAGACACTGAGACACTGACTCTCTGAGAAACAGAGACACTGAGACACAGAGAAACAGAGACACTGAGAGTCTGAGACACAGAGACACTGAGACACAGAGACACTGAGACACTCAGACTCAGAGACACTGAGACACAGAGAGACAGAGACACTGAGACACAGAGACACTGAGACACTGAGACTCAGAGACTCTGAGACACAGAGACACTGAGGCTCTGAGACACTGAGACACAGAGACACTGAGACTCAGAGACACTGTGACTCAGAGACACTGACAGACAGAGACACTGTGACACTGAGACACTGAGACACAGAGACACTGAGACTCAGAGACACTGAGACACTGAGACTCAGAGACACTGAGACTCAGAGACACTGAGACACAGAGACACAGAGACACTGAGACTCAGTGACACTGAGACCCTGAGACACTGAGACACAGAGACACAGAGACACAGAGACACTGAGACACTGAGACTCAGAGACACTGAGACACAGAGACACTGAGACTCTGAGACACTGAGACACTGTGACTCAGAGACACTGAGTCACAGAGACACTGAGACACAGAGACACTGAGACTCAGAGACACTGAGACACAGAGACACAGAGACACTTAGACACAGAGACACTGAGACCCTGAGACACTGAGACACAGAGACACAGAGACACTGAGACACTGAGACTCAGAGACACTGAGACACAGAGACACTGAGACTCTGAGACACTGAGACACTGTGACTCAGAGACACTGAGTCACAGAGACACTGAGACACAGAGACACTGAGACTCAGAGACACTGTGACTCAGAGACACTGAGTCACAGAGACACTGAGACACAGAGATACTGAGACTCAGAGACACTGAGACTCAGAGACACTGAGACTCTGAGACACTGAGACACAGAGGCACTGAGACTCAGAGACACTGAGACACTGAGACACAGAGACTCAGAGATACTGAGACACTGAGACACTGAGTCTCTGAGAAACAGAGACACTGAGACACAGAGAAACAGAGACACTGAGAGTCTGAGACACAGAGACACTGAGACACAGAGACACTGAGACACTCAGACTCAGAGACACTGAGACACAGAGAGACAGAGACACAGAGACACTGAGACACTGAGACTCAGAGACTCTGAGACACAGAGACACTGAGGCTCTGAGACACTGAGACACAGAGACACTGAGACTCAGAGACACTGTGACTCAGAGACACTGACACACAGAGACACTGTGACACTGAGACACTGAGACACAGAGACACTGAGACTCAGAGACACTGAGACACTGAGACACTGAGACTCTGAGACACAGAGACACTGAGACACTGAGACGCAGAGACACTGAGACACTGAGACACAGAGACACTGAGACTCTGAGAATCAGAGACACTGAGACACTGAGACACAGAGACACTGAGACACAGAGTCACTGAGACACTGAGACACAGAGACACTGAGACTCTGAGAATCAGAGACACTGAGACGCTGAGACACAGAGACACTGAGACACAGAGACACTGAGACGCAGAGTCACTGAGACACTGAGACACAGAGACACTGAGGCACTGAGACTCAGAGACACTGAGAAACAGAGACACTGAGACTCTGTGACACTGAGACACAGAGACACTGAGACTCTGAGACACTGAGACACAGAGGCACTGAGACTAAGAGACACTGAGACACTGAGACACAGAGACTCAGAGATACTGAGACACTGAGACACTGAGTCTCTGAGAAACAGAGACACTGAGACACAGAGAAACAGAGACACTGAGAGTCTGAGACACAGAGACACTGAGACACAGAGACACTGAGACACTCAGACTCAGAGACACTGAGACACAGAGAGACAGAGACACTGAGACACAGAGACACTGAGACACTGAGACTCAGAGACTCTGAGACACAGAGACACAGAGGCTCTGAGACACTGAGACACAGAGACACTGAGACTCAGAGACACTGTGACTCAGAGACACTGACAGACAGAGACACTGTGACACTGAGACACTGAGACACAGAGACACTGAGACTCAGAGACACTGAGACACTGAGACTCAGAGACACTGAGACTCAGAGACACTGAGACACAGAGACTCAGAGACACTGAGACTCAGTGACACTGAGACTCAGTGACACTGAGACCCTGAGACACTGAGACACAGAGACACAGAGACACAGAGACACTGAGACACTGAGACACTGAGACTCAGAGACACTGAGACACAGAGACAATGAGACTCTGAGACACTGAGACAATGTGACTCAGAGACACTGAGTCACAGAGACACTGAGACACAGAGACACTGAGACTCAGAGACACTGAGACACAGAGACACAGAGACACTGAGACACAGAGACACTGAGACCCTGAGACACTGAGACACAGAGACACAGAGACACTGAGACACTGAGACACTGAGACTCAGAGACACTGAGACACAGAGACACTGAGACTCTGAGACACTGAGACACTGTGACTCAGAGACACTGAGTCACAGAGACACTGAGACACAGAGACACTGAGACTCAGAGACACTGTGACTCAGAGACACTGAGTCACAGAGACACTGAGACACAGAGATACTGAGACTCAGAGACACTGAGACTCAGAGACACTGAGACTCTGAGACACTGAGACACAGAGGCACTGAGACTCAGAGACACTGAGACACTGAGACACAGAGACTCAGAGATACTGAGACACTGAGACACTGAGTCTCTGAGAAACAGAGACACTGAGACACAGAGAAACAGAGACACTGAGAGTCTGAGACACAGAGACACTGAGACACAGAGACACTGAGACACTCAGACTCAGAGACACTGAGACACAGAGAGACAGAGACACAGAGACACTGAGACACTGAGACTCAGAGACTCTGAGACACAGAGACACTGAGGCTCTGAGACACTGAGACACAGAGACACTGAGACTCAGAGACACTGTGACTCAGAGACACTGACACACAGAGACACTGTGACACTGAGACACTGAGACACAGAGACACTGAGACTCAGAGACACTGAGACACTGAGACACTGAGACTCTGAGACACAGAGACACTGAGACACTGAGACACTGAGACGCAGAGACACTGAGACACTGAGACACAGAGACACTGAGACTCTGAGAATCAGAGACACTGAGACACTGAGACACAGAGACACTGAGACACAGAGACACTGAGACGCAGAGTCACTGAGACACTGAGACACTGAGACACAGAGACACTGAGACTCTGAGAATCAGAGACACTGAGACATTGAGACACAGAGACACTGAGACACTGAGACACAGACACACTGAGACAAAGAGACACAGAGACGCTGAGACACTGAGACACAGAGACACTGAGACTCTGACACTCAGAGACACTGAGACACTAATACACAGAGACACTGAGACACTGAGACACTGAGACACTGAGACTCTGAGACTCTGAGACACTGAGACACAGAGACGCTGAGACACTGAGACACTGAGACTCTGACACTCTGAGACACTGAGACACTGAGACTCAGAGACACTGAGACACAGAGACACTGAGACACAGAGATACTGAGACACTGAGACACTGAGACTCAGAGACACTGAGACACAGAGACACAGAGACACTGAGACCCAGAGACACTGAGGCACTGAGACTCCGAGACACTGAGACACAGAGACACTGTGACACTGAGACTCAGTGACACTGAGACACAGAGACACTGAGACACAGAGACACTGAGACACTGAGACTCAGAGAAACTGAGACTCAGAGACACTGAGACACTGTGACTCAGAGACACTGAGACACAGAGACACTGAGACTCAGAGACACTGAGACACTGAGACACAGAGACACTGAGACTCTGAGACACAGAGACACTGAGACACATAGACACTGAGACACTGAGGCAGAGAGACACTGAGACTCAGAGACACTGAGACACAGAGACACTGAGACACTGAGACTCAGAGACGCTGTGTCACAGAGACACTGAGACACTGAGACACTGAGACTCAGAGACACTGAGACACAGAGACACAGAGACACTGAGACACAGAGGCACTGAGACACTGAGACACTGAGATACACAGACACTGAGACTCTGAGACTCAGAGACTCAGAGACACTGAGACACAGAGACACTGAGACTTGCAGAGGCACTGAGACTCTGAGACACTGAGACTCAGAGACACTGAGACACTGAGACACAGAGACACTGAGACTCAGAGACACTGAGACACAGAGACACTGAGACACTGAGACACTGAGACTCAGAGACGCTGAGACTCAGAGACACAGAGACACTGAGACACAGAGGCACTGAGACTCTGAGACACTGAGACACAGAGACTCAGAGACACTGAGACACTGAGACACTGAGACTCAGAGACACTGAGGCTCAGAGACACAGAGACACTGAGACACTGAGACTCTGAGACTCTGAGACACAGAGACACTGAGACTCTGAGACACTGAGACCCAGAGACACTGAGACCCAGAGACACTGAGACTCAGAGACACTGAGACACAGAGACACTGAGACTCTGAGACACTGAGACACAGAGACACTGAGACTCAGAGACACTGAGACACAGAGACACTGAGACTCTGAGACACTGAGACACTGAGACACAGGGACACTGAGACACTGAGACTCAGAGACACTGAGACACAGAGACACTGATACACTGAGACACTGAGACTCAGAGACACTGAGACTCAGAGACACAGAGACACTGAGACACAGAGACACTGAGACTCTGAGACACAGAGACACTGAGACTCAGAGACACTGAGACACTGAGACTCTGAGACACTGAGACACAGAGACACTGAGACTCAGAGACACTGAGACTCAGAGACACTGAGACACAGAGACACAGAGACACTGAGACTCAGTGACACTGAGACTCTGAGACACTGAGAAACAGAGACACAGAGACACTGAGTCACA
The DNA here is from genome assembly GCF_965287045.1 of Carcharhinus amblyrhynchos. NCBI lineage: Eukaryota > Metazoa > Chordata > Chondrichthyes > Carcharhiniformes > Carcharhinidae > Carcharhinus > Carcharhinus amblyrhynchos. The sequence goes on along the minus strand of NW_027649802.1, from coordinate 332,374 downwards.
GAGACACTGAGACACTGAGACACTGAGACTCAGAGACACTGAGACACAGAGACACTGAGACTCTGAGACACTGAGACACTGGGACACTGAGACACTGAAACACTGAGACTCAGAGACAGTGAGACTCAGAGACACAGAGACACAGAGACACAGAGAAACTGAGACACTGAGACTCAGAGACACTGAGACTCAGAGACACTGAGTCACAGAGACACTGAGACTCAGAGACACTGAGACTCAGAGACACTGAGACTCTGAGACACTGAGACACTGAGACACAGTGACACTGAGACTCTGAGACACTGAGACACTGAGACACAGAGGCACTGAGACTCAGAGACACTGAGACACAGAGAAACTGAGACACAGAGACACAGAGACACTGAGACTCTGAGACACTGAGACACAGAGACACTGAGACTCAGAGACACTGAGACACAGAGACACTGAGACACTGAGACTCAGAGACGCTGTGTCACAGAGACACTGAGACACTGAGACACAGAGACACTGAGACACAGACACACTGAGACAAAGAGGCACAGAGACGCTGAGACACTAAGACACAGAGACACTGAGACACTGAGACACTGAGACACTGAGACACTTAGAAACTGAGACTCAGAGACACTGAGACACAGAGACTCAGAGACACTGAGACACTGAGACACGGAGACACTGAGACTCTGAGACACTGAGACACAGGGACACTGAGACACTGAGACTCAGAGACACTGAGACTCAGAGACACTGATACACTGAGACACTGAGACTCAGAGACACTGAGACACAGAGACACTGAGACTCTGAGACACTGTGACACTGGGACACTGAGACACAGAGACACTGAGACTCTGAGACACTGTGACTCAGAGACACTGAGTCACAGAGAAACTGAGACACAGAGACACTGAGACTCAGAGACACTGAGACTCAGAGACACTGAGACACAGAGGCACTGAGACTCAGAGACACTGAGACACTGAGACACAGAGACTCAGAGATACTGAGACACTGAGACACTGAGACTCTGAGACACAGAGACACTGAGACACAGAGAAACAGAGACACTGAGAGTCTGAGACACAGAGACACTGAGACACAGAGACACTGAGACACTCAGACTCAGAGACACTGAGACACAGAGAGACAGAGACACTGAGACACAGAGACACTGAGACACTGAGACTCAGAGACTCTGAGACACAGAGACACTGAGGCTCTGAGACACTGAGACACAGAGACACTGAGACTCAGAGACACTGTGACTCAGAGACACTGTGACACAGAGACACTGTGACACTGAGACACTGAGACACAGAGACACTGAGACACTGAGACACAGAGACACTTAGACTCTGAGACACAGAGACACTGAGACACAGAGACACTGAGACACTGAGACACTGAGACGCAGAGACACTGAGAAACTGAGACACAGAGACAATGTGACTCTGCGACTCAGAGACACTGAGACACTGAGACACAGAGACACTGAGACACAGACACACTGAGACAAAGAGACACAGAGACGCTGAGACACTGAGACGCAGAGACACTGAGACTCTGAGACTCAGAGCCACTGAGACACTGAGACACAGAGACACAGAGACACTGAGACACTGAGACACTGAGACACTGAGACTCTGAGACTCAGAGTCACTGAGACACAGAGACTCAGAGACACTGAGACACAGAGACACTGAGACACAGAGACACTGAGACACTGAGACACTGAGACTCAGAGACACTGAGACACAGAGACACTGAGACCCAGAGACACTGAGGCACTGAGACTCTGAGACACTGAGACACAGAGACACAGAGACACTGAGACACAGAGACACTGAGACACTGAGACACTGAGACTCAGAGACACTGAGACACAGAGACACTACGACTCTGAGACACTGAGACACTGGGACACTGAGACACTGAAACACTGAGACTCAGAGACAGTGAGACTCAGAGACACAGATACACAGAGACACTGAGACACTGATACTCAGAGACACTGAGACTCTGAGACACTGAGACACTGAGACACAGAGACTCAGAGATACTGAGACACTGAGACACTGAGACTCTGAGACACAGAGACACTGAGACACAGAGAAACAGAGACACTGAGAGTCTGAGACACTGAGACACTGAGACACAGAGACACTGAGACACTCAGACTCAGAGACACTGAGACACAGAGAGACAGAGACACTGAGACACAGAGACACTGAGACACTGAGACTCAGAGACTCTGAGACACAGAGACACTGAGGCTCTGAGACATTGAGACACAGAGACACTGAGACTCAGAGACACTGTGACTCAGAGACACTGACACACAGAGACACTGTGACACTGAGACACTGAGACACAGAGACACTGAGACTCAGAGTCACTGAGACACTGAGACACAGAGACACTGAGACTCTGAGACACAGAGACACTGAGACACAGAGACACCGAGACACTGAGACACTGAGACGCAGAGACACTGAGACACTGAGACACTGAGACGCAGAGACACTGAGACACTGAGACGCAGAGACACTGAGACACTGAGACACTGAGACGCAGAGACACTGAGACACTGAGACACAGAGACACTGAGACTCTGAGACTCAGAGACACTGAGACACTGAGACACAGAGACACTGAGACACAGACACACTGAGACAAAGAGACACAGAGACGCTGAGACACTGAGACACAGAGACACTGAGACTCTGAGACTCAGAGACACTGAGACACTGAGACACAGAGACACTGAGACACTGAGACACAGAGACACTGAGACACTGAGACACTGAGACTCAGAGACACTGAGACACAGAGACATTGAGACACTGAGACACTGAGACTCAGAGACACTGAGACACAGAGACACAGAGACACTGAGACCCAGAGACACTGAGGCACTGAGACTCAGAGACACTGAGAAACAGAGACACTGAGACACAGAGACACTGAGACACTGAGACTCAGAGAAACTGAGACTCAGAGACACTGTGACACTGTGACTCAGAGACACTGAGACACAGAGACACTGAGACACTGAGACTCAGAGACGCTGTGTCACAGAGACACTGAGGCAGAGAGTCACTGAGACTCAGAGACACTGAGACACAGAGACACTGAGACACTGAGACTCAGAGACGCTGTGTCACAGAGACACTGAGACACTGAGACACTGAGACTCAGAGACACTGAGACACAGAGACACAGAGACACTGAGACACAGAGGCACTCAGACACTGAGACACTGAGATACAGAGACACTGAGACTCTGAGACTCAGAGACACTGAGACACAGAGACACTGAGACTTGCAGAGGCACTGAGACTCTGAGACACTGAGACTCAGAGACACTGAGACACTGAGACACAGAGACACAGAGACACTGAGACTCAGAGACACTGAGACACAGAGACACTGAGACACTGAGACACGGAGACTCAGTGACACTGAGACTCAGAGACACTGAGACACAGAGACACTGAGACTGTGAGACACTGAGACACAGAGACACTGAGACTCAGAGACACTGAGACACAGAGACACTGAGACTCTGAGACTCTGAGACACTGAGACCCAGAGACACTGAGACCCAGAGACACTGAGACACAGAGACACTGAGACACAGAGACACAGAGACACTGAGACTCAGTGACACTGAGACCCTGAGACTCTGAGACACAGAGACACAGAGACACAGAGACACTGAGACACTGAGACTCAGAGACACTGAGACACAGAGACACTGAGACTATGAGGCACTGAGACACTGTGACTCAGAGACACTGAGTCACAGAGACACTGAGACACAGAGACACTGAGACTCAGAGACACTGTGACTCAGAGACACTGAGTCACAGAGACACTGAGACACAGAGACACTGAGACTCAGAGACACTGAGACTCAGAGACACTGAGACTCTGAGACACTGAGACACAGAGGCACTGAGACTAAGAGACACTGAGACACTGAGACACAGAGACTCAGAGATACTGAGACACTGAGACACTGACTCTCTGAGAAACAGAGACACTGAGACACAGAGAAACAGAGACACTGAGAGTCTGAGACACAGAGACACTGAGACACAGAGACACTGAGACACTCAGACTCAGAGACACTGAGACACAGAGAGACAGAGACACTGAGACACAGAGACACTGAGACACTGAGACTCAGAGACTCTGTGACACAGAGACACTGAGGCTCTGAGACACTGAGACACAGAGACACTGAGACTCAGAGACACTGTGACTCAGAGACACTGACAGACAGAGACACTGTGACACTGAGACACTGAGACACAGAGACACTGAGACTCAGAGACACTGAGACACTGAGACTCAGAGACACTGAGACTCAGAGACACTGAGACACAGAGACACAGAGACACTGAGACTCAGTGACACTGAGACCCTGAGACACTGAGACACAGAGACACAGAGACACAGAGACACTGAGACCCTGAGACTCAGAGACACTGAGACACAGAGACACTGAGACTCTGAGACACTGAGACACTGTGACTCAGAGACACTGAGTCACAGAGACACTGAGACACAGAGACACTGAGACTCAGAGACACTGAGACACAGAGACACAGAGACACTTAGACACAGAGACACTGAGACCCTGAGACACTGAGACACAGAGACACAGAGACACTGAGACACTGAGACTCAGAGACACTGAGACACAGAGACACTGAGACTCTGAGACACTGAGACACTGTGACTCAGAGACACTGAGTCACAGAGACACTGAGACACAGAGACACTGAGACTCAGAGACACTGTGACTCAGAGACACTGAGTCACAGAGACACTGAGACACAGAGATACTGAGACTCAGAGACACTGAGACTCAGAGACACTGAGACTCTGAGACACTGAGACACAGAGGCACTGAGACTCAGAGACACTGAGACACTGAGACACAGAGACTCAGAGATACTGAGACACTGAGACACTGAGTCTCTGAGAAACAGAGACACTGAGACACAGAGAAACAGAGACACTGAGAGTCTGAGACACAGAGACACTGAGACACAGAGACACTGAGACACTCAGACTCAGAGACACTGAGACACAGAGAGACAGAGACACAGAGACACTGAGACACTGAGACTCAGAGACTCTGAGACACAGAGACACTGAGGCTCTGAGACACTGAGACACAGAGACACTGAGACTCAGAGACACTGTGACTCAGAGACACTGACACACAGAGACACTGTGACACTGAGACACTGAGACACAGAGACACTGAGACTCAGAGACACTGAGACACTGAGACACTGAGACTCTGAGACACAGAGACACTGAGACACTGAGACACTGAGACGCAGAGACACTGAGACACTGAGACACAGAGACACTGAGACTCTGAGAATCAGAGACACTGAGACACTGAGACACAGAGACACTGAGACACAGAGTCACTGAGACACTGAGACACAGAGACACTGAGACTCTGAGAATCAGAGACACTGAGACGCTGAGACACAGAGACACTGAGACACAGAGACACTGAGACGCAGAGTCACTGAGACACTGAGACACAGAGACACTGAGGCACTGAGACTCAGAGACACTGAGAAACAGAGACACTGAGACTCTGTGACACTGAGACACAGAGACACTGAGACTCTGAGACACTGAGACACAGAGGCACTGAGACTAAGAGACACTGAGACACTGAGACACAGAGACTCAGAGATACTGAGACACTGAGACACTGAGTCTCTGAGAAACAGAGACACTGAGACACAGAGAAACAGAGACACTGAGAGTCTGAGACACAGAGACACTGAGACACAGAGACACTGAGACACTCAGACTCAGAGACACTGAGACACAGAGAGACAGAGACACTGAGACACAGAGACACTGAGACACTGAGACTCAGAGACTCTGAGACACAGAGACACAGAGGCTCTGAGACACTGAGACACAGAGACACTGAGACTCAGAGACACTGTGACTCAGAGACACTGACAGACAGAGACACTGTGACACTGAGACACTGAGACACAGAGACACTGAGACTCAGAGACACTGAGACACTGAGACTCAGAGACACTGAGACTCAGAGACACTGAGACACAGAGACTCAGAGACACTGAGACTCAGTGACACTGAGACTCAGTGACACTGAGACCCTGAGACACTGAGACACAGAGACACAGAGACACAGAGACACTGAGACACTGAGACACTGAGACTCAGAGACACTGAGACACAGAGACAATGAGACTCTGAGACACTGAGACAATGTGACTCAGAGACACTGAGTCACAGAGACACTGAGACACAGAGACACTGAGACTCAGAGACACTGAGACACAGAGACACAGAGACACTGAGACACAGAGACACTGAGACCCTGAGACACTGAGACACAGAGACACAGAGACACTGAGACACTGAGACACTGAGACTCAGAGACACTGAGACACAGAGACACTGAGACTCTGAGACACTGAGACACTGTGACTCAGAGACACTGAGTCACAGAGACACTGAGACACAGAGACACTGAGACTCAGAGACACTGTGACTCAGAGACACTGAGTCACAGAGACACTGAGACACAGAGATACTGAGACTCAGAGACACTGAGACTCAGAGACACTGAGACTCTGAGACACTGAGACACAGAGGCACTGAGACTCAGAGACACTGAGACACTGAGACACAGAGACTCAGAGATACTGAGACACTGAGACACTGAGTCTCTGAGAAACAGAGACACTGAGACACAGAGAAACAGAGACACTGAGAGTCTGAGACACAGAGACACTGAGACACAGAGACACTGAGACACTCAGACTCAGAGACACTGAGACACAGAGAGACAGAGACACAGAGACACTGAGACACTGAGACTCAGAGACTCTGAGACACAGAGACACTGAGGCTCTGAGACACTGAGACACAGAGACACTGAGACTCAGAGACACTGTGACTCAGAGACACTGACACACAGAGACACTGTGACACTGAGACACTGAGACACAGAGACACTGAGACTCAGAGACACTGAGACACTGAGACACTGAGACTCTGAGACACAGAGACACTGAGACACTGAGACACTGAGACGCAGAGACACTGAGACACTGAGACACAGAGACACTGAGACTCTGAGAATCAGAGACACTGAGACACTGAGACACAGAGACACTGAGACACAGAGACACTGAGACGCAGAGTCACTGAGACACTGAGACACTGAGACACAGAGACACTGAGACTCTGAGAATCAGAGACACTGAGACATTGAGACACAGAGACACTGAGACACTGAGACACAGACACACTGAGACAAAGAGACACAGAGACGCTGAGACACTGAGACACAGAGACACTGAGACTCTGACACTCAGAGACACTGAGACACTAATACACAGAGACACAGAGACACTGAGACACTGAGACACTGAGACACTGAGACTCTGAGACTCTGAGACACTGAGACACAGAGACGCTGAGACACTGAGACACTGAGACTCTGAGACTCTGAGACACTGAGACACTGAGACTCAGAGACACTGAGACACAGAGACACTGAGACACAGAGATACTGAGACACTGAGACACTGAGACTCAGAGACACTGAGACACAGAGACACAGAGACACTGAGACCCAGAGACACTGAGGCACTGAGACTCCGAGACACTGAGACACAGAGACACTGTGACACTGAGACTCAGTGACACTGAGACACAGAGACACTGAGACACAGAGACACTGAGACACTGAGACTCAGAGAAACTGAGACTCAGAGACACTGAGACACTGTGACTCAGAGACACTGAGACACAGAGACACTGAGACTCAGAGACACTGAGACACTGAGACACAGAGACACTGAGACTCTGAGACACAGAGACACTGAGACACATAGACACTGAGACACTGAGGCAGTGAGACACTGAGACTCAGAGACACTGAGACACAGAGACACTGAGACACTGAGACTCAGAGACGCTGTGTCACAGAGACACTGAGACACTGAGACACTGAGACTCAGAGACACTGAGACACAGAGACACAGAGACACTGAGACACAGAGGCACTGAGACACTGAGACACTGAGATACACAGACACTGAGACTCTGAGACTCAGAGACTCAGAGACACTGAGACACAGAGACACTGAGACTTGCAGAGGCACTGAGACTCTGAGACACTGAGACTCAGAGACACTGAGACACTGAGACACAGAGACACTGAGACTCAGAGACACTGAGACACAGAGACACTGAGACACTGAGACACTGAGACTCAGAGACGCTGAGACTCAGAGACACAGAGACACTGAGACACAGAGGCACTGAGACTCTGAGACACTGAGACACAGAGACTCAGAGACACTGAGACACTGAGACACTGAGACTCAGAGACACTGAGGCTCAGAGACACAGAGACACTGAGACACTGAGACTCTGAGACTCTGAGACACAGAGACACTGAGACTCTGAGACACTGAGACCCAGAGACACTGAGACCCAGAGACACTGAGACTCAGAGACACTGAGACACAGAGACACTGAGACTCTGAGACACTGAGACACAGAGACACTGAGACTCAGAGACACTGAGACACAGAGACACTGAGACTCTGAGACACTGAGACACTGAGACACAGGGACACTGAGACACTGAGACTCAGAGACACTGAGACACAGAGACACTGATACACTGAGACACTGAGACTCAGAGACACTGAGACTCAGAGACACAGAGACACTGAGACACAGAGACACTGAGACTCTGAGACACAGAGACACTGAGACTCAGAGACACTGAGACACTGAGACTCTGAGACACTGAGACACAGAGACACTGAGACTCAGAGACACTGAGACTCAGAGACACTGAGACACAGAGACACAGAGACACTGAGACTCAGTGACACTGAGACTCTGAGACACTGAGAAACAGAGACACAGAGACACTGAGTCACAGAGACACTGAGACACTGAGACACTGAGACTCAGAGACACTGAGACACAGAGACACTGAGACTCTGAGACACTGAGACACTGGGACACTGAGACACTGAAACACTGAGACTCAGAGACAGTGAGACTCAGAGACACAGAGACACAGAGACACAGAGAAACTGAGACACTGAGACTCAGAGACACTGAGACTCAGAGACACTGAGTCACAGAGACACTGAGACTCAGAGACACTGAGACTCAGAGACACTGAGACTCTGAGACACTGAGACACTGAGACACAGTGACACTGAGACTCTGAGACACTGAGACACTGAGACACAGAGGCACTGAGACTCAGAGACACTGAGACACAGAGAAACTGAGACACAGAGACACAGAGACACTGAGACTCTGAGACACTCAGACGCAGAGACGCTGAGACACTGAGACCAAGAGACACTGAGACTCTGAGACGCAGAGACACTGAGATACTGAGACACAGAGACACTGAGGTACAGATACACTGAGACACTGAGACACAGAGACACTGAGATTCAGAGACACTGAGACACAGAGACACTGAGACTCTGAGACACTGAGACACAGAGACGCTGAGACACAGAGACACTGAGACTCTGAGATTCAGAGACACTGAGACACTGAGACACAGAGACGCTGAGACACTGAGACACTGAGACTCAGAGACACTGAGACACTGAGACACAGAGACACTGAGACACAGAGACACTGAGACACTGAGACTCAGAGACACCGACACACAGAGACGCTGAGACACTGAGACTCAGAGACACTGAGACTCAGAGACACTGAGACACTGAGACACAGAGACACTGAGACTCTGAGACACAGAGACACTGAGACACATAGACACTGAGACACTGAGGCAGAGAGACACTGAGACTCAGAGACACTGAGACACAGAGACACTGAGACACTGAGACACTGAGACACTGTGACTCAGAGACACTGAGACACAGAGACACTGAGACTCAGAGACACTGAGACACTGAGACACAGAGACACTGAGACTCTGAGACACAGAGACACTGAGACACATAGACACTGAGACACTGAGGCAGAGAGACACTGAGACTCAGAGACACTGAGACACAGAGACACTGAGACACTGAGACTCAGAGACGCTGTGTCACAGAGACACTGAGACACTGAGACACTGAGACTCAGAGACACTGAGACACAGAGACACAGAGACACTGAGACACAGAGGCACTGAGACACTGAGACACTGAGATACACAGACACTGAGACTCTGAGACTCAGAGACTCAGAGACACTGAGACACAGAGACACTGAGACTTGCAGAGGCACTGAGACTCTGAGACACTGAGACTCAGAGACACTGAGACACTGAGACACAGAGACACTGAGACTCAGAGACACTGAGACACAGAGACACTGAGACACTGAGACACTGAGACTCAGAGACGCTGAGACTCAGAGACACAGAGACACTGAGACACAGAGGCACTGAGACTCTGAGACACTGAGACACAGAGACTCAGAGACACTGAGACACTGAGACACTGAGACTCAGAGACACTGAGGCTCAGAGACACAGAGACACTGAGACACTGAGACTCTGAGACTCTGAGACACAGAGACACTGAGACTCTGAGACACTGAGACCCAGAGACACTGAGACCCAGAGACACTGAGACTCAGAGACACTGAGACACAGAGACACTGAGACTCTGAGACACTGAGACACAGAGACACTGAGACTCAGAGACACTGAGACACAGAGACACTGAGACTCTGAGACACTGAGACACTGAGACACAGGGACACTGAGACACTGAGACTCAGAGACACTGAGACACAGAGACACTGATACACTGAGACACTGAGACTCAGAGACACTGAGACTCAGAGACACAGAGACACTGAGACACAGAGACACTGAGACTCTGAGACACAGAGACACTGAGACTCAGAGACACTGAGACACTGAGACTCTGAGACACTGAGACACAGAGACACTGAGACTCAGAGACACTGAGACTCAGAGACACTGAGACACAGAGACACAGAGACACTGAGACTCAGTGACACTGAGACTCTGAGACACTGAGAAACAGAGACACAGAGACACTGAGTCACAGAGACACTGAGACACTGAGACACTGAGACTCAGAGACACTGAGACACAGAGACACTGAGACTCTGAGACACTGAGACACTGGGACACTGAGACACTGAAACACTGAGACTCAGAGACAGTGAGACTCAGAGACACAGAGACACAGAGACACAGAGAAACTGAGACACTGAGACTCAGAGACACTGAGACTCAGAGACACTGAGTCACAGAGACACTGAGACTCAGAGACACTGAGACTCAGAGACACTGAGACTCTGAGACACTGAGACACTGAGACACAGTGACACTGAGACTCTGAGACACTGAGACACTGAGACACAGAGGCACTGAGACTCAGAGACACTGAGACACAGAGAAACTGAGACACAGAGACACAGAGACACTGAGACTCTGAGACACTCAGACGCAGAGACGCTGAGACACTGAGACCAAGAGACACTGAGACTCTGAGACGCAGAGACACTGAGATACTGAGACACAGAGACACTGAGGTACAGATACACTGAGACACTGAGACACAGAGACACTGAGATTCAGAGACACTGAGACACAGAGACACTGAGACTCTGAGACACTGAGACACAGAGACGCTGAGACACAGAGACACTGAGACTCTGAGATTCAGAGACACTGAGACACTGAGACACAGAGACGCTGAGACACTGAGACACTGAGACTCAGAGACACTGAGACACTGAGACACAGAGACACTGAGACACAGAGACACTGAGACACTGAGACTCAGAGACACCGACACACAGAGACGCTGAGACACTGAGACTCAGAGACACTGAGACTCTGAGACTCTGAGACTCTGAGATTCAGAGACACTGAGACACTGAGACACAGAGACGCTGAGACACTGCGACACAGAGACACTGAGACTCTGAGACTCAGAGACACTGAGACACTGAGACACAGAGACACTGAGACACTGAGACACAGAGACACTGAGACACAGAGACACTGAGACTCAGAGACACCAAGACACAGAGACACTGAGACTCTGAGACACTGAGACACAGAGACGCTGAGACACAGAGACACTGAGACTCTGAGACTCAGAGACACTGAGACACTGAGACACAGAAACGCTGAGACACTGAGACACAGAGACACTGAGACTCTGAGACTCAGAGACAAGGAGACACTGAGACTCTGAGACACTGAGACTCTCAGACACTGAGACACTGAGACAGAGAGACACTGAGACTCAGGGACACTGAGACACAGAGACACTGAGACACAGAGACACTGAGACGCTGAGACACTGAGACTCAGAGACACTGAGACTCTGAGACTCTGAGACTCTGAGATTCAGAGACACTGAGACACTGAGACACAGAGACGCTGAGACACTGCGACACAGAGACACTGAGACTCTGAGACTCAGAGACACTGAGACACTGAGACACAGAGACACTGAGACACTGAGACACAGAGACACTGAGACACAGAGACACTGAGACTCAGAGACACCAAGACACAGAGACGCTGAGACACTGAGACTCAGAGACACTGAGACTCTGAGACTAAGAGACACAGAAACACTGAGACACAATGACACTGAGACACAGAGACACTGAGACACAGAGACACTGAGACTCTGAGACACTGAGACACAGAGACGCTGAGACACAGAGACACTGAGACTCTGAGACTCAGAGACACTGAGACACTGAGACACTGAGACACAGAAACGCTGAGACTCTGAGACACAGAGACACTGAGACTCTGAGACTCAGAGACAAGGAGACACTGAGACTCTGAGACACTGAGACTCTCAGACACTGAGACACTGAGACAGAGAGACACTGAGACTCAGGGACACTGAGACACAGAGACACTGAGACACAGAGACACTGAGACGCTGAGACACTGAGACACAGAGACAATGAGACTCTGAGACTCAGAGACACTGAGACACAGAGACACTGAGACACAGAGGCACTGAGACACTGAGACACAGACACACTGAAAGAAAGAGACACAGAGACGCTGTGACTCTGAGACTCAGAGACAGTGAGACACTTAGACACTTAGACACAGAGACACTGAGACACAGAGACGCAGAGACAATGAGACACTAAGACTCAGAGACACTGAGACACTGAGACACAGAGACACTGAGACTCTGAGACACAGAGACACAGAGACACTGAGACACAGAGGCACTGAGACACTGAGACTCAGAGACACTGAGACACTGAGACACAGTGACACTGAGACTCAGAGACACTGAGACACTGAGACTCAGAGACACAGAGACACTGAGACACAGAGACACTGAGACTCTGAGTCACTGAGACACAGAGACACTGAGACACAGAGACACTGAGACACAGAGACACTGAGACACAGACACACTGAGACAAAGAGGCACAGAGACGCTGAGACACTAAGACACAGAGACACTGAGACTCTGAGACTCAGAGACACGGAGACACTAAGACACAGAGACACAGAGACACAGAGACACTGAGACTCTGAGACACTGAGACACTGAGACTCTGAGGCACTGAGACACTGAGACACGGATACACTGAGACTCTGAGACACTGAGATACAGGGACACTGAGACACTGAGACTCAGAGACACTGAGACTCAGAGACACTGATACACTGAGACACTGAGACTCAGAGACACTGAGACACAGAGACACAAAGACACTGAGACACAGAGACACTGAGACTCTGAGACACAGAGACACTGAGACTCTGAGACACTGAGACCCAGAGACACTGAGACACAGAGACACTGAGACTCAGAGACACTGAGACACAGAGACACTGAGACTCTGAGACACCGAGACACAGAGACACTGAGACTCAGAGACACTGAGACTCTGAGACACTGAGACACAGAGACACTGAGACACAGAGACACTGAGACTCAGAGACACTGAGACACAGAGACACTGAGACACAGAGACACAGAGACATTGAGACTCAGTGACACTGAGACTCTGAGACACTGAGATACAGAGACACAGAGACACTGAGTCACAGAGACACTGGGACACTGAGACACTGAAACACTGAGACTCAGAGACAGTGAGACTCAGAGACACAGAGAAACAGAGACACTGAGACACTGAGACTCAGAGACACTGAGACTCAGAGACACTGAGTCACAGAGACACTGAGACACAGAGACACTGAGACTCAGAGACACTGAGACTCAGAGACACTGAGACTCTGAGACACTGAGACACTGAGACACAGTGACACTGAGACTCTGAGACACTGAGACACTGAGACACAGAGGCACTGAGACTCAGAGACACTGAGACACAGAGAAACTGAGACACAGAGACACAGAGACACTGAGACTCTGAGACACTCAGACGCAGAGACGCTGAGACACTGATGCCAAGAGACACTGAGACTCTGAGACGCAGAGACACTGAGATACTGAGACACAGAGACACTGAGGCACAGATACACTGAGACACTGAGACACAGAGACACTGAGATTCAGAGACACTGAGACACAGAGACACTGAGACTCTGAGACACTGAGACACAGAGACGCTGAGACACAGAGACACTGAGACTCTGAGATTCAGAGACACTGAGACACTGAGACACAGAGACGCTGAGACACTGCGACACAGAGACACTGAGACTCTGAGACTCAGAGACACTGAGACACTGAGACACAGAGACACTGAGACACTGAGACACAGAGACACTGAGATACAGAGACACTGAGACTCAGAGACACCAAGACACAGAGACACTGAGACACTGAGACTCAGAGACACTGAGACTCTGAGACTAAGAGACACTGAGACACTGAGACACAGAGACACTGAGACACTGAGACACAGAGACTCTGAGACACAGAGTCACTGAGACTCTGAGACACTGAGACACAGAGACGCTGAGACACAGAGACACTGAGACTCTGAGACTCAGAGACACTGAGACACTGAGACACTGAGACACAGAAACGCTGAGACACTGAGACACAGAGACACTGAGACTCTGAGACTCAGAGACAAGGAGACACTGAGACACTGAGACTCTCAGACACTGAGACAGAGAGACACTGAGACTCAGGGACATTGAGACACAGAGACACTGAGACACAGAGACACTGAGACGCTGAGACACTGAGACACAGACACAATGAGACTCTGAGACTCAGAGACACTGAGACACAGAGACACTGAGACACAGAGGCACTGAGACACTGAGACACAGACACACTGAAACAAAGAGACACAGAGACGCTGTGACTCTGAGACTCAGAGACAGTGAGACACTTAGACACTGAGACACAGAGACACTGAGACACAGAGACACAGAGACAATGAGACACTAAGACTCAGAGACACTGAGACACTGAGACTCAAAGACAGTGAGACTCAGAGACACAGAGACACAGAGACACTGAGACACAGAGGCACTGAGACACTGAGACACAGAGACACTGAGACTCAGAGACACTGAGACTCAGAGACACTGAGACACTGAGACACAGTGACACTGAGACTCAGAGACACTGAGACACTGAGACACAGAGACACTGAGACTCAGAGACACAGAGACACTGAGACACAGAGACACTGAGACTCTGAGTCACTGAGACACAGAGACACTGAGACACAGAGACACTGAGACACAGACACACTGAGACAAAGAGGCACAGAGACGCTGAGACACTAAGACACAGAGACACTGAGACTCTGAGACTCAGAGACACTGAGACACTGAGACACAGAGACACAGAGACACTGAGACACAGAGACACTGAGACACTGAGACACTGAGACTCAGAGACACAGAGACACTGAGACACAGAGACACTGAGACTCTGAGTCACTGAGACACAGAGACACTGAGACTCAGAGACACAGAGACACTGAGACACAGAGACACTGAGACTCTGAGTCACTGAGACACAGAGACACTGAGACACAGAGACACTGAGACACAGACACACTGAGACAAAGAGGCACAGAGACGCTGAGACACTAAGACACAGAGACACTGAGTCTCTGAGACTCAGAGACACGGAGACACTAAGACACAGAGACACTGAGACACTGAGACACTGAGACTCTGAGACACTGAGACTCTGAGACACTGAGACACTGAGACACGGAGACACTGAGACTCTGAGACACTGAGACACAGGGACACTGAGACACTGAGACTCAGAGACACTGAGACTCAGAGACACTGAGACACAGAGACACTGAGACTCAGAGACACTGAGACACAGAGACACAGAGACACTGAGACACAGAGACACTGAGACTCTGAGACACAGAGACACTGAGACTCTGAGACACTGAGACCCAGAGACACTGAGACACAGAGACACTGAGACTCAGAGACACTGAGACACAGAGACACTGAGACTCTGAGACACCGAGACACAGAGACACTGAGACTCAGAGACACTGAGACTCTGAGACACTGAGACACAGAGACACTGAGACACAGAGACACTGAGACTCAGAGACACTGAGACTCAGATACACCAAGACACAGAGACGCTGAGACACTGAGACTCAGAGACACTGAGACTCTGAGACTCAGAGACACTGAGACACTGAGACACAGAGACACTGAGACACTGAGACACAGAGACACTGAGACTCTGAGACACTGAGACACTGAGACTCTGAGACACTGAGACACTGAGACACGGAGACACTGAGACTCTGAGACACTGAGACACAGGGACACTGAGACACTGAGACTCAGAGACACTGAGACTCAGAGACACTGATACACTGAGACACTGAGACTCAGAGACACTGAGACTCAGAGACACAGAGACACTGAGACACAGAGACACTGAGACACTGAGACTCTGAGACACTGAGACACAGAGACACTGAGACACAGAGACACTGAGACTCAGATACACCAAGACACAGAGACGCTGAGACACTGAGACTCAGAGACACTGAGACTCTGAGACTCAGAGACACTGAGACACTGAGACACAGAGACACTGAGACACTGAGACACAGAGACACTGAGACTCTGAGACACTGAGACAATGAGACTCTGAGACACTGAGACACTGAGACACGGAGACACTGAGACTCTGAGACACTGAGACACAGGGACACTGAGACACTGAGACTCAGAGACGCTGAGACTCAGAGACACTGATACACTGAGACACTGAGACTCAGAGACACTGAGACTCAGAGACACAGAGACACTGAGACACAGAGACACTGAGACTCTGAGGCACAGAGACACTGAGACTCTGAGACAATGAGACCCAGAGACACTGAGACACAGAGACACTGAGACTCAGAGACACTGAGACACAGAGGCACTGAGACTCTGAGACACCGAGACACAGAGACACTGAGACTCAGAGACACTGTGACACAGAGTCACTGAGACTCTGAGACACTGAGACACAGAGACACTGAGACACAGAGACACTGAGACTCAGAGACACTGAGACTCAGAGACACTGAGACACAGAGACACTGAGACTCAGTGACACTGAGACTCTGAGACACTGAGACACAGAGACACAGAGACACTGAGTCACAGAGACACTGGGACACTGAGACACTGAAACACTGAGACTCAGAGACAGTGAGACTCAGAGACACAGAGACACAGAGACACTGAGACACTGAGACTCAGAGACACTGTGACTCAGAGACACTGAGTCACAGAGACACTGAGACACAGAGACACTGTGACTCAGAGACACTGAGACTCAGAGACACTGAGACTCTGAGACACTGAGACACTGAGACACAGTGACACTGAGACTCTGAGACACTGAGACACTGAGACACAGAGGCACTGAGACTCAGAGACACTGAGACACAGAGAAACTGAGACACAGAGACACAGAGACACTGAGACCCTGAGACACTCAGACGCAGAGACGCTGAGACACTGAGACCAAGAGACACTGAGACTCTGAGACGCAGAGACACTGAGATACTGAGACACAGAGACACTGAGGCACAGATACACTGAGACACTGAGACACAGAGACACTGAGATTCAGAGACACTGAGACACAGAGACACTGAGACTCTGAGACACTGAGACACAGAGACACTGAGACTCAGAGACACTGAGACACAGAGACACTGAGACTCTGAGACACTGAGACACTGAGACACAGGGACACTGAGACACTGAGACTCAGAGACACTGAGACACAGAGACACTGATACACTGAGACACTGAGACTCAGAGACACTGAGACTCAGAGACACAGAGACACTGAGACACAGAGACACTGAGACTCTGAGACACAGAGACACTGAGACTCTGAGACACTGAGACACAGAGACACTGAGACTCAGAGACACTGAGACACTGAGACTCTGAGACACTGAGACACAGAGACACTGAGACTCAGAGACACTGAGACTCAGAGACACTGAGACACAGAGACACAGAGACACTGAGACTCAGTGACACTGAGACTCTGAGACACTGAGAAACAGAGACACAGAGACACTGAGTCACAGAGACACTGAGACACTGAGACACTGAGACTCAGAGACACTGAGACACAGAGACACTGAGACTCTGAGACACTGAGACACTGGGACACTGAGACACTGAAACACTGAGACTCAGAGACAGTGAGACTCAGAGACACAGAGACACAGAGACACAGAGAAACTGAGACACTGAGACTCAGAGACACTGAGACTCAGAGACACTGAGTCACAGAGACACTGAGACTCAGAGACACTGAGACTCAGAGACACTGAGACTCTGAGACACTGAGACACTGAGACACAGTGACACTGAGACTCTGAGACACTGAGACACTGAGACACAGAGGCACTGAGACTCAGAGACACTGAGACACAGAGAAACTGAGACACAGAGACACAGAGACACTGAGACTCTGAGACACTCAGACGCAGAGACGCTGAGACACTGAGACCAAGAGACACTGAGACTCTGAGACGCAGAGACACTGAGATACTGAGACACAGAGACACTGAGGCACAGATACACTGAGACACTGAGACACAGAGACACTGAGATTCAGAGACACTGAGACACAGAGACACTGAGACTCTGAGACACTGAGACACAGAGACGCTGAGACACAGAGACACTGAGACTCTGAGATTCAGAGACACTGAGACACTGAGACACAGAGACGCTGAGACACTGAGACACTGAGACTCAGAGACACTGAGACACTGAGACACAGAGACACTGAGACACAGAGACACTGAGACACTGAGACTCAGAGACACCGACACACAGAGACGCTGAGACACTGAGACTCAGAGACACTGAGACTCTGAGACTCTGAGACTCTGAGATTCAGAGACACTGAGACACTGAGACACAGAGACGCTGAGACACTGCGACACAGAGACACTGAGACTCTGAGACTCAGAGACACTGAGACACTGAGACACAGAGACACTGAGACACTGAGACACAGAGACACTGAGACACAGAGACACTGAGACTCAGAGACACCAAGACACAGAGACGCTGAGACACTGAGACTCAGAGACACTGAGACTCTGAGACTAAGAGACACAGAAACACTGAGACACAATGACACTGAGACACAGAGACACTGAGACACAGAGACACTGAGACTCTGAGACACTGAGACACAGAGACGCTGAGACACAGAGACACTGAGACTCTGAGACTCAGAGACACTGAGACACTGAGACACTGAGACACAGAAACGCTGAGACACTGAGACACAGAGACACTGAGACTCTGAGACTCAGAGACAAGGAGACACTGAGACTCTGAGACACTGAGACTCTCAGACACTGAGACACTGAGACAGAGAGACACTGAGACTCAGGGACACTGAGACACAGAGACACTGAGACACAGAGACACTGAGACGCTGAGACACTGAGACTCAGAGACACTGAGACTCTGAGACTCTGAGACTCTGAGATTCAGAGACACTGAGACACTGAGACACAGAGACGCTGAGACACTGCGACACAGAGACACTGAGACTCTGAGACTCAGAGACACTGAGACACTGAGACACAGAGACACTGAGACACTGAGACACAGAGACACTGAGACACAGAGACACTGAGACTCAGAGACACCAAGACACAGAGACGCTGAGACACTGAGACTCAGAGACACTGAGACTCTGAGACTAAGAGACACAGAAACACTGAGACACAATGACACTGAGACACAGAGACACTGAGACACAGAGACACTGAGACTCTGAGACACTGAGACACAGAGACGCTGAGACACAGAGACACTGAGACTCTGAGACTCAGAGACACTGAGACACTGAGACACTGAGACACAGAAACGCTGAGACACTGAGACACAGAGACACTGAGACTCTGAGACTCAGAGACAAGGAGACACTGAGACTCTGAGACACTGAGACTCTCAGACACTGAGACACTGAGACAGAGAGACACTGAGACTCAGGGACACTGAGACACAGAGACACTGAGACACAGAGACACTGAGACGCTGAGACACTGAGACACAGAGACAATGAGACTCTGAGACTCAGAGACACTGAGACACAGAGACACTGAGACACAGAGGCACTGAGACACTGAGACACAGACACACTGAAACAAAGAGACACAGAGACGCTGTGACTCTGAGACTCAGAGACAGTGAGACACTTAGACACTTAGACACAGAGACACTGAGACACAGAGACGCAGAGACAATGAGACACTAAGACTCAGAGACACTGAGACACTGAGACACAGAGACACTGAGACTCTGAGACACAGAGACACAGAGACACTGAGACACAGAGGCACTGAGACACTGAGACTCAGAGACACTGAGACACTGAGACACAGTGACACTGAGACTCAGAGACACTGAGACACTGAGACTCAGAGACACAGAGACACTGAGACACAGAGACACTGAGACTCTGAGTCACTGAGACACAGAGACACTGAGACACAGAGACACTGAGACACAGACACACTGAGACAAAGAGGCACAGAGACGCTGAGACACTAAGACACAGAGACACTGAGACTCTGAGACTCAGAGACACGGAGACACTAAGACACAGAGACACAGAGACACAGAGACACTGAGACTCTGAGACACTGAGACACTGAGACTCTGAGGCACTGAGACACTGAGACACGGATACACTGAGACTCTGAGACACTGAGATACAGGGACACTGAGACACTGAGACTCAGAGACACTGAGACTCAGAGACACTGATACACTGAGACACTGAGACTCAGAGACACTGAGACACAGAGACACAAAGACACTGAGACACAGAGACACTGAGACTCTGAGACACAGAGACACTGAGACTCTGAGACACTGAGACCCAGAGACACTGAGACACAGAGACACTGAGACTCAGAGACACTGAGACACAGAGACACTGAGACTCTGAGACACCGAGACACAGAGACACTGAGACTCAGAGACACTGAGACTCTGAGACACTGAGACACAGAGACACTGAGACTCAGAGACACTGAGACACAGAGACACTGAGACACAGAGACACTGAGACTCAGAGACACTGAGACACAGAGACACAGAGACATTGAGACTCAGTGACACTGAGACTCTGAGACACTGAGACACAGAGACACAGAGACACTGAGTCACAGAGACACTGGGACACTGAGACACTGAAACACTGAGACTCAGAGACAGTGAGACTCAGAGACACAGAGAAACAGAGACACTGAGACACTGAGACTCAGAGACACTGAGACTCAGAGACACTGAGTCACAGAGACACTGAGACACAGAGACACTGAGACTCAGAGACACTGAGACTCAGAGACACTGAGACTCTGAGACACTGAGACACTGAGACACAGTGACACTGAGACTCTGAGACATTGAGACACTGAGACACAGAGGCACTGAGACTCAGAGACACTGAGACACAGAGAAACTGAGACACAGAGACACAGAGACACTGAGACTCTGAGACACTCAGACGCAGAGACGCTGAGACACTGATGCCAAGAGACACTGAGACTCTGAGACGCAGAGACACTGAGATACTGAGACACAGAGACACTGAGGCACAGATACACTGAGACACTGAGACACAGAGACACTGAGATTCAGAGACACTGAGACACAGAGACACTGAGACTCTGAGACACTGAGACACAGAGACGCTGAGACACAGAGACACTGAGACTCTGAGATTCAGAGACACTGAGACACTGAGACACAGAGACGCTGAGACACTGCGACACAGAGACACTGAGACTCTGAGACTCAGAGACACTGAGACACTGAGACACAGAGACACTGAGACACTGAGACACAGAGACACTGAGATACAGAGACACTGAGACTCAGAGACACCAAGACACAGAGACACTGAGACACTGAGACTCAGAGACACTGAGACTCTGAGACTAAGAGACACTGAGACACTGAGACACAGAGACACTGAGACACTGAGACACAGAGACTCTGAGACACAGAGTCACTGAGACTCTGAGACACTGAGACACAGAGACGCTGAGACACAGAGACACTGAGACTCTGAGACTCAGAGACACTGAGACACTGAGACACTGAGACACAGAAACGCTGAGACACTGAGACACAGAGACACTGAGACTCTGAGACTCAGAGACAAGGAGACACTGAGACACTGAGACTCTCAGACACTGAGACAGAGAGACACTGAGACTCAGGGACATTGAGACACAGAGACACTGAGACACAGAGACACTGAGACGCTGAGACACTGAGACACAGACACAATGAGACTCTGAGACTCAGAGACACTGAGACACAGAGACACTGAGACACAGAGGCACTGAGACACTGAGACACAGACACACTGAAACAAAGAGACACAGAGACGCTGTGACTCTGAGACTCAGAGACAGTGAGACACTTAGACACTGAGACACAGAGACACTGAGACACAGAGACACAGAGACAATGAGACACTAAGACTCAGAGACACTGAGACACTGAGACTCAAAGACAGTGAGACTCAGAGACACAGAGACACAGAGACACTGAGACACAGAGGCACTGAGACACTGAGACACAGAGACACTGAGACTCAGAGACACTGAGACTCAGAGACACTGAGACACTGAGACACAGTGACACTGAGACTCAGAGACACTGAGACACTGAGACACAGAGACACTGAGACTCAGAGACACAGAGACACTGAGACACAGAGACACTGAGACTCTGAGTCACTGAGACACAGAGACACTGAGACACAGAGACACTGAGACACAGACACACTGAGACAAAGAGGCACAGAGACGCTGAGACACTAAGACACAGAGACACTGAGACTCTGAGACTCAGAGACACTGAGACACTGAGACACAGAGACACAGAGACACTGAGACACAGAGACACTGAGACACTGAGACACTGAGACACTGAGACTCAGAGACACAGAGACACTGAGACACAGAGACACTGAGACTCTGAGTCACTGAGACACAGAGACACTGAGACTCAGAGACACAGAGACACTGAGACACAGAGACACTGAGACTCTGAGTCACTGAGACACAGAGACACTGAGACACAGAGACACTGAGACACAGACACACTGAGACAAAGAGGCACAGAGACGCTGAGACACTAAGACACAGAGACACTGAGACTCTGAGACTCAGAGACACGGAGACACTAAGACACAGAGACACTGAGACACTGAGACACTGAGACTCTGAGACACTGAGACTCTGAGACACTGAGACACTGAGACACGGAGACACTGAGACTCTGAGACACTGAGACACAGGGACACTGAGACACTGAGACTCAGAGACACTGAGACTCAGAGACACTGAGACACAGAGACACTGAGACTCAGAGACACTGAGACACAGAGACACAGAGACACTGAGACACAGAGACA
Source organism: Carcharhinus amblyrhynchos (assembly GCF_965287045.1). NCBI lineage: Eukaryota > Metazoa > Chordata > Chondrichthyes > Carcharhiniformes > Carcharhinidae > Carcharhinus > Carcharhinus amblyrhynchos. The sequence continues at coordinate 308,402 of NW_027649802.1, read as the reverse complement.
CTGAGACTCTGAGACACAGAGACACTGAGACTCTGAGACACTGAGACCCAGAGACACTGAGACACAGAGACACTGAGACTCAGAGACACTGAGACACAGAGACACTGAGACTCTGAGACACCGAGACACAGAGACACTGAGACTCAGAGACACTGAGACTCTGAGACACTGAGACACAGAGACACTGAGACACAGAGACACTGAGACTCAGAGACACTGAGACTCAGATACACCAAGACACAGAGACGCTGAGACACTGAGACTCAGAGACACTGAGACTCTGAGACTCAGAGACACTGAGACACTGAGACACAGAGACACTGAGACACTGAGACACAGAGACACTGAGACTCTGAGACACTGAGACACTGAGACTCTGAGACACTGAGACACTGAGACACGGAGACACTGAGACTCTGAGACACTGAGACACAGGGACACTGAGACACTGAGACTCAGAGACACTGAGACTCAGAGACACTGATACACTGAGACACTGAGACTCAGAGACACTGAGACACTGAGACTCTGAGACACTGAGACACAGAGACACTGAGACACAGAGACACTGAGACTCAGATACACCAAGACACAGAGACGCTGAGACACTGAGACTCAGAGACACTGAGACTCTGAGACTCAGAGACACTGAGACACTGAGACACAGAGACACTGAGACACTGAGACACAGAGACACTGAGACTCTGAGACACTGAGACAATGAGACTCTGAGACACTGAGACACTGAGACACGGAGACACTGAGACTCTGAGACACTGAGACACAGGGACACTGAGACACTGAGACTCAGAGACACTGAGACTCAGAGACACTGATACACTGAGACACTGAGACTCAGAGACACTGAGACTCAGAGACACAGAGACACTGAGACACAGAGACACTGAGACTCTGAGGCACAGAGACACTGAGACTCTGAGACACTGAGACCCAGAGACACTGAGACACAGAGACACTGAGACTCAGAGACACTGAGACACAGAGACACTGAGACTCTGAGACACCGAGACACAGAGACACTGAGACTCAGAGACACTGTGACACAGAGTCACTGATACTCTGAGACACTGAGACACAGAGACACTGAGTCACAGAGACACTGAGACTCAGAGACACTGAGACTCAGAGACACTGAGACACAGAGACACTGAGACTCAGTGACACTGAGACTCTGAGACACTGAGACACAGAGACACAGAGACACTGAGTCACAGAGACACTGGGACACTGAGACACTGAAACACTGAGACTCAGAGACAGTGAGACTCAGAGACACAGAGACACAGAGACACTGAGACACTGAGACTCAGAGACACTGTGACTCAGAGACACTGAGTCACAGAGACACTGAGACACAGAGACACTGTGACTCAGAGACACTGAGACTCAGAGACACTGAGACTCTGAGACACTGAGACACTGAGACACAGTGACACTGAGACTCTGAGACACTGAGACACTGAGACACAGAGGCACTGAGACTCAGAGACACTGAGACGCAGAGAAACTGAGACACAGAGACACAGAGACACTGAGACCCTGAGACACTCAGACGCAGAGACGCTGAGACACTGAGACCAAGAGACTCTGAGACTCTGAGACGCAGAGACACTGAGATACTGAGACACAGAGACACTGAGGCACAGATACACTGAGACACTGAGACACAGAGACACTGAGATTCAGAGACACTGAGACACAGAGACACTGAGACTCTGAGACACTGAGACACAGAGACGCTGAGACACAGAGACACTGAGACTCTGAGATTCAGAGACACTGAGACACTGAGACACTGAGACATAGAGACGCTGAGACACTGCGACACAGAGACACTGAGACTCTGAGACTCAGAGACACTGAGACACTGAGACACAGAGACACTGAGACACTGAGACACAGAGACACTGAGACACAGAGACACTGAGACACTGAGACACAGAGACACTGAGACTCTGAGACACTGAGACACAGAGACGCTGAGACACAGAGACACTGAGACTCTGAGACTCAGAGACACTGAGACACTGAGACACTGAGACACAGAAACGCTGAGACACTGAGACACAGAGACACTGAGACTCTGAGACTCAGAGACACGGAGACACTGAGACACTGAGACACTGAGACTCTCAGACACTGAGACACTGAGACAGAGAGACACTGAGACTCAGGGACACTGAGACACAGAGACACTGAGACACAGAGACACTGAGACGCTGAGACACTGAGACACAGAGACAATGAGACTCTGAGACTCAGAGACACTGAGACACAGAGACACTGAGACACAGAGGCACTGAGACACTGAGACACAGACACACTGAAACAAAGAGACACAGAGACGCTGTGACTCTGAGACTCAGAGACAGTGAGACACTTAGACACTGAGACACAGAGACACTGAGACACAGAGACACAGAGACAATGAGACACTAAGACTCAGAGACACTGAGACACTGAGACACTGAGACACAGAGACACTGAGACTCTGAGACACAGAGACACAGAGACGCTGAGACACAGAGGCACTGAGACACTGAGACACAGAGACACTGAGACTCAGAGACACTGAGACACTGAGACTCAGAGACACTGAGACACTGAGACACAGTGACACTGAGACTCAGAGACACTGAGACACTGAGACACAGAGACACTGAGACTCAGAGACACAGAGACACTGAGACACAGAGACACTGAGACTCTGCGTCACTGAGACACAGAGACACTGAGACACAGAGACACTGAGACACAGACACACTGAGACAAAGAGGCACAGAGACGCTGAGACACTAAGACACAGAGACACTGAGACTCTGAGACTCAGAGACACTGAGACACTGAGACACAGAGACACAGAGACACTGAGACACAGAGACACTGAGACACTGAGACACTGAGACACAGAGACTCAGAGACACTGAGACTCTGAGACACTGAGACACAGAGACTCAGAGACACTGAGACACTGAGACACGGAGACACTGAGACTCTGAGACACTGAGACACAGGGACACTGAGACACTGAGACTCAGAGACACTGAGACTCAGAGACACTGATACACTGAGACACTGAGACTCAGAGACACTGAGACTCAGAGACACAGAGACACTGAGACACAGAGACACTGAGACTCTGAGACTCTGAGACACAGAGACACTGAGACTCTGAGACACTGAGACACAGAGACACTGAGACAAAGAGACACTGAGACTCAGAGACACTGAGACTCAGAGACACTGAGACACAGAGACACAGAGACACTGAAACTCAGTGACACTGAGACTCTGAGACACTGAGACACAGAGACACAGAGACAATGAGTCACAGAGATACTGAGACACTGAGACACTGAGACTCAGAGACACTGAGACACAGAGACACTGAGACTCTGAGACACTGAGACACTGGGACACTGAGGCACTGAAACACTGAGACTCAAAGACAGTGAGACTCAGAGACACAGAGACACAGAGACAGTGAGACACTGAGACTCTGAGACACAGAGACACAGAGACACTGAGACACAGAGGCACTGAGACACAGAGACACTGAGACTCAGAGACACTGAGACACTGAGACACAGTGACACTGAGACTCAGAGACACTGAGACACTGAGACACAGAGACACTGAGACTCAGAGACACAGAGACACTGAGACACAGAGACACTGAGACTCTGAGTCACTGAGACACAGAGACACTGAGACACAGAGACACTGAGACACAGACACACTGAGACAAAGAGGCACAGAGACGCTGAGACACTAAGACACAGAGACACTGAGACTCTGAGACTCAGAGACACTGAGACACTGAGACACAGAGACACAGAGACACTGAGACACAGAGACACTGAGACACTGAGACACTGAGACACAGAGACACAGAGACTCAGAGACACTGAGACTCTGAGACACTGAGACACAGAGACTCAGAGACACTGAGACACTGAGACACGGAGACACTGAGACTCTGAGACACTGAGACACAGAGACACTGAGACACTGAGACACTGAGACACAGAGACTCAGAGACACTGAGACTCTGAGACACTGAGACACAGAGACTCAGAGACACTGAGACACTGAGACACGGAGACACTGAGACTCTGAGACACTGAGACACAGGGACACTGAGACACTGAGACTCAGAGACACTGAAACTCAGAGACACTGATACACTGAGACACTGAGACACTGAGACTCAGAGACACTGAGACTCAGAGACACAGAGACACTGAGACACAGAGACACTGAGACTCTGAGACACAGAGACACTGAGACTCTGAGACACTGAGACCCAGAGACACTGAGACACAGAGACACTGAGACTCAGAGACACTGAGACACAGAGACACTGAGACTCTGAGACACTGAGACACAGAGACACTGAGACACAGAGACACTGAGACTCAGAGACACTGAGACTCAGAGACACTGATACACTGAGACACAGAGACACTGAGACTCAGTGACACTGAGACTCTGAGACACTGAGACACAGAGACACAGAGACACTGAGTCACTGAGACACTGAGACACTGAGACACTGAGACTCAGAGACACAGAGGCACTGAGACTCAGAGACACTGAGACACAGAGAAACTGAGACACAGAGACACTGAGACTCTGAGACACTCAGACGCAGAGACGCTGAGACACTGATGCCAAGAGACACTGAGACTCTGAGACGCAGAGACACTGAGATACTGAGACACAGAGACACTGAGGCACAGATACACTGAGACACTGAGACTCTGAGACACTGAGACACTGAGACACGGAGACACTGAGACTCTGAGACACTGAGACACAGAGACGCTGAGACTCTGAGACACTGAGACACAGAGACGCTGAGACACAGAGACACTGAGACTCTGAGATTCAGAGACACTGAGACACTGAGACACAGAGACGCTGAGACACTGCGACACAGAGACACTGAGACTCTGAGACTCAGAGACACTGAGACACTGAGACACAGAGACACTGAGACACTGAGACACAGAGACACTGAGATACAGAGACACTGAGACTCAGAGACACCAAGACACAGAGACACTGAGACACTGAGACTCAGAGAAGCTGAGACTCTGAGACTAAGAGACACTGAGACACTGAGACACAGAGACACTGAGACACTGAGACACAGAGACACTGAGACACAGAGACACTGAGACGCTGAGACACTGAGACACAGACACAATGAGACTCTGAGACTCAGAGACACTGAGACACAGAGACACTGAGACACAGAGGCACTGAGACACTGAGACACAGACACACTGAAACAAAGTGACACAGAGACGCTGTGACTCTGAGACTCAGAGACAGTGAGACACTTAGACACTGAGACACAGAGACACTGAGACACAGAGACACAGAGACAATGAGACACTAAGACTCAGAGACACTGAGACACTGAGACACAGAGACACTGAGACTCTGAGACACAGAGACACAGAGACACTGAGACACAGAGGCACTGAGACACTGAGACACAGAGACACTGAGACTCAGAGACACTGAGACTCAGAGACACTGAGACACTGAGACACAGTGACACTGAGACTCAGAGACACTGAGACACTGAGACACAGAGACACTGAGACTCAGAGACACAGAGACACTGAGACACAGAGACACTGAGACTCTGAGTCACTGAGACACAGAGACACTGAGACACAGAGACACTGAGACACAGACACACTGAGACAAAGAGGCACAGAGACGCTGAGACACTAAGACACAGAGACACTGAGACTCTGAGACTCAGAGACACTGAGACACTGAGACACAGAGACACAGAGACACTGAGACACAGAGACACTGAGACACTGAGACACTGAGACACTGAGACACAGAGACACTGAGACTCAGAGACACAGAGACACTGAGACACAGAGACACTGAGACTCTGAGTCACTGAGACACAGAGACACTGAGACACAGAGACACTGAGACACAGACACACTGAGACAAAGAGGCACAGAGACGCTGAGACACTAAGACACAGAGACACTGAGACTCTGAGACTCAGAGACACGGAGACACTAAGACACAGAGACACTGAGACACTGAGACACAGAGACACTGAGACTCTGAGACACTGAGACTCTGAGACACTGAGACACTGAGACACTGAGACTCTGAGACACTGAGACACAGGGACACTGAGACACTGAGACTCAGAGACACTGAGACTCAGAGACACTGAGACACAGAGACACTGAGACTCAGAGACACTGAGACACAGAGACACAGAGACACTGAGACACAGAGACACTGAGACTCTGAGACACAGAGACACTGAGACTCTGAGACACTGAGACCCAGAGACACTGAGACACAGAGACACTGAGACTCAGAGACACTGAGACACAGAGACACTGAGACTCTGAGACACCGAGACACAGAGACACTGAGACTCAGAGACACTGAGACACAGAGACACTGAGACACAGAGACACTGAGACACAGAGACTCAGAGACACTGAGACTCAGATACACCAAGACACAGAGACGCTGAGACACTGAGACTCAGAGACACTGAGACTCTGAGACTCAGAGACACTGAGACACTGAGACACAGAGACACTGAGACACTGAGACACAGAGACACTGAGACTCTGAGACACTGAGACACTGAGACTCTGAGACACTGAGACACTGAGACACGGAGACACTGAGACTCTGAGACACTGAGACACAGGGACACTGAGACACTGAGACTCAGAGACACTGAGACTCAGAGACACTGATACACTGAGACACTGAGACTCAGAGACACTGAGACTCAGAGACACAGAGACACTGAGACACTGAGACTCTGAGACACTGAGACACAGAGACACTGAGACACAGAGACACTGAGACACAGAGACACTGAGACTCAGATACACCAAGACACAGAGACGCTGAGACACTGAGACTCAGAGACACTGAGACTCTTAGACTCAGAGACACTGAGACACTGAGACAGAGAGACACTGAGACACTGAGACACAGAGACACTGAGACTCTGAGACACTGAGACAATGAGACTCTGAGACACTGAGACACTGAGACACGGAGACACTGAGACTCTGAGACACTGAGACACAGGGACACTGAGACACTGAGACTCAGAGACACTGAGACTCAGAGACACTGATACACTGAGACACTGAGACTCAGAGACACTGAGACTCAGAGACACAGAGACACTGAGACACAGAGACACTGAGACTCTGAGGCACAGAGACACTGAGACTCTGAGACACTGAGACCCAGAGACACTGAGACACAGAGACACTGAGACTCAGAGACACTCAGACGCAGAGACGCTGAGACACTGATGCCAAGAGACACTGAGACTCTGAGACGCAGAGACAATGAGATACTGAGACACAGAGACACTGAGGCACAGATACACTGAGACACTGAGACACAGAGACACTGAGATTCAGAGACACTGAGACACAGAGACACTGAGACTCTGAGACACTGAGACACAGAGACGCTGAGACACAGAGACACTGAGACTCTGAGATTCAGAGACACTGAGACACTGAGACACAGAGACGCTGAGACACTGCGACACAGAGACACTGAGACTCTGAGACTCAGAGACACTGAGACACTGAGACACAGAGACACTGAGACACTGAGACACAGAGACACTGAGATACAGAGACACTGAGACTCAGAGACACCAAGACACAGAGACACTGAGACACTGAGACTCAGAGAAGCTGAGACTCTGAGACTAAGAGACACTGAGACACTGAGACACAGAGACACTGAGACACTGAGACACAGAGACACTGAGACACAGAGACACTGAGACGCTGAGACACTGAGACACAGACACAATGAGACTCTGAGACTCAGAGACACTGAGACACAGAGACACTGAGACACAGAGGCACTGAGACACTGAGACACAGACACACTGAAACAAAGTGACACAGAGACGCTGTGACTCTGAGACTCAGAGACAGTGAGACACTTAGACACTGAGACACAGAGACACTGAGACACAGAGACACAGAGACAATGAGACACTAAGACTCAGAGACACTGAGACACTGAGACACAGAGACACTGAGACTCTGAGACACAGAGACACAAAGACACTGAAAATCAGAGGCACTGAGACACTGAGACACAGAGACACTGAGACTCAGAGACACTGAGACTCAGAGACACTGAGACACTGAGACACAGTGACACTGAGACTCAGAGACACTGAGACACTGAGACACAGAGACACTGAGACTCAGAGACACAGAGACACTGAGACACAGAGACACTGAGACTCTGAGTCACTGAGACACAGAGACACTGAGACACAGAGACACTGAGACACAGACACACTGAGACAAAGAGGCACAGAGACGCTGAGACACTAAGACACAGAGACACTGAGACTCTGAGACTCAGAGACACTGAGACACTGAGACACAGAGACACAGAGACACTGAGACACAGAGACACTGAGACACTGAGACACTGAGACACTGAGACACAGAGACACTGAGACTCAGAGACACAGAGACACTGAGACACAGAGACACTGAGACTCTGAGTCACTGAGACACAGAGACACTGAGACACAGAGACACTGAGACACAGACACACTGAGACAAAGAGGCACAGAGACGCTGAGACACTAAGACACAGAGACACTGAGACTCTGAGACTCAGAGACACGGAGACACTAAGACACAGAGACACTGAGACACTGAGACACAGAGACACTGAGACTCTGAGACACTGAGACTCTGAGACACTGAGACACTGAGACACGGAGACACTGAGACTCTGAGACACTGAGACACAGGGACACTGAGACACTGAGACTCAGAGACACTGAGACTCAGAGACACTGAGACACAGAGACACTGAGACTCAGAGACACTGAGACACAGAGACACAGAGACACTGAGACACAGAGACACTGAGACTCTGAGACACAGAGACACTGAGACTCTGAGACACTGAGACCCAGAGACACTGAGACACAGAGACACTGAGACTCAGAGACACTGAGACACAGAGACACTGAGACTCTGAGACACCGAGACACAGAGACACTGAGACTCAGAGACACTGAGACACAGAGACACTGAGACACAGAGACACTGAGACTCAGAGACACTGAGACACAGAGACACTGAGACACAGAGACACTGAGACACAGAGACACTGAGACTCAGAGACACTGAGACTCAGATACACCAAGACACAGAGACGCTGAGACACTGAGACTCAGAGACACTGAGACTCTGAGACTCAGAGACACTGAGACACTGAGACACAGAGACACTGAGACACTGAGACACAGAGACACTGAGACTCTGAGACACTGAGACACTGAGACTCTGAGACACTGAGACACTGAGACACGGAGACACTGAGACTCTGAGACACTGAGACACAGGGACACTGAGACACTGAGACTCAGAGACACTGAGACTCAGAGACACTGATACACTGAGACACTGAGACTCAGAGACACTGAGACTCAGAGACACAGAGACACTGAGACACTGAGACTCTGAGACACTGAGACACAGAGACACTGAGACACAGAGACACTGAGACACAGAGACACTGAGACTCAGATACACCAAGACACAGAGACGCTGAGACACTGAGACTCAGAGACACTGAGACTCTTAGACTCAGAGACACTGAGACACTGAGACAGAGAGACACTGAGACACTGAGACACAGAGACACTGAGACTCTGAGACACTGAGACAATGAGACTCTGAGACACTGAGACACTGAGACACGGAGACACTGAGACTCTGAGACACTGAGACACAGGGACACTGAGACACTGAGACTCAGAGACACTGAGACTCAGAGACACTGATACACTGAGACACTGAGACTCAGAGACACTGAGACTCAGAGACACAGAGACACTGAGACACAGAGACACTGAGACTCTGAGGCACAGAGACACTGAGACTCTGAGACACTGAGACCCAGAGACACTGAGACACAGAGACACTGAGACTCAGAGACACTGAGACACAGAGACACTGAGACTCTGAGACACCGAGACACAGAGACACTGAGACTCAGAGACACTGTGACACAGAGTCACTGAGACTCTGAGACACTGAGACACTGAGACACAGAGACACTGAGATTCAGAGACACTGAGACACAGAGACACTGAGACTCTGAGACACTGAGACACAGAGACGCTGAGACACAGAGACACTGAGACTCTGAGATTCAGAGACACTGAGACACTGAGACACAGAGACGCTGAGACACTGCGACACAGAGACACTGAGACTCTGAGACTCAGAGACACTGAGACACTGAGACACAGAGACACTGAGACACTGAGACACAGAGACACTGAGATACAGAGACACTGAGACTCAGAGACACCAAGACACAGAGACACTGAGACACTGAGACTCAGAGAAGCTGAGACTCTGAGACTAAGAGACACTGAGACACTGAGACACAGAGACACTGAGACACTGAGACACAGAGACACTGAGACACAGAGACACTGAGACGCTGAGACACTGAGACACAGACACAATGAGACTCTGAGACTCAGAGACACTGAGACACAGAGACACTGAGACACAGAGGCACTGAGACACTGAGACACAGACACACTGAAACAAAGAGACACAGAGACGCTGTGACTCTGAGACTCAGAGACAGTGAGACACTTAGACACTGAGACACAGAGACACTGAGACACAGAGACACAGAGACAATGAGACACTAAGACTCAGAGACACTGAGACACTGAGACACTGAGACTCTGAGACACAGAGACACAGAGACACTGAGACACAGAGGCACTGAGACACTGAGACACAGAGACACTGAGACTCAGAGACACTGAGACTCAGAGACACTGAGACACTGAGACACAGTGACACTGAGACTCAGAGACACTGAGACACTGAGACACAGAGACACTGAGACTCAGAGACACAGAGACACTGAGACACAGAGACACTGAGACTCTGAGTCACTGAGACACAGAGACACTGAGACACAGAGACACTGAGACACAGACACACTGAGACAAAGAGGCACAGAGACGCTGAGACACTAAGACACAGAGACACTGAGACTCTGAGACTCAGAGACACTGAGACACTGAGACACAGAGACACAGAGACACTGAGACACTGAGACACTGAGACACAGAGACACTGAGACTCAGAGACACAGAGACACTGAGACACAGAGACACTGAGACTCTGAGTCACTGAGACACAGAGACACTGAGACACAGAGACACTGAGACACAGAGACACTGAGACACAGACACACTGAGACAAAGAGGCACAGAGACGCTGAGACACTAAGACACAGAGACACTGAGACTCTGAGACTCAGAGACACGGAGACACTAAGACACAGAGACACTGAGACACTGAGACACAGAGACACTGAGACTCTGAGACACTGAGACTCTGAGACACTGAGACACTGAGACACGGAGACTCTGAGACACTGAGACACAGGGACACTGAGACACTGAGACTCAGAGACACTGAGACTCAGAGACACTGAGACACAGAGACACTGAGACTCAGAGACACTGAGACACAGAGACACAGAGACACTGAGACACAGAGACACTGAGACTCTGAGACACAGAGACACTGAGACTCTGAGACACTGAGACCCAGAGACACTGAGACACAGAGACACTGAGACTCAGAGACACTGAGACACAGAGACACTGAGACTCTGAGACACCGAGACACAGAGACACTGAGACTCAGAGACACTGAGACTCTGAGACACTGAGACACAGAGACACTGAGACACAGAGACACTGAGACTCAGAGACACTGAGACTCAGATACACCAAGACACAGAGACGCTGAGACACTGAGACCCAGAGACACTGAGACTCTGAGACTCAGAGACACTGAGACACTGAGACACAGAGACACTGAGACACTGAGACACAGAGACACTGAGACTCTGAGACACTGAGACACTGAGACTCTGAGACACTGAGACACTGAGACACGGAGACACTGAGACTCTGAGACACTGAGACACAGGGACACTGAGACACTGAGATTCAGAGACACTGAGACTCAGAGACACTGATACACTGAGACACTGAGACTCAGAGACACTGAGACTCAGAGACACAGAGACACTGAGACACTGAGACTCTGAGACACTGAGACACAGAGACACTGAGACACAGAGACACTGAGACACAGAGACACTGAGACTCAGATACACCAAGACGCTGAGACACTGAGACTCAGAGACACTGAGACTCTGAGACTCAGAGACACTGAGACACTGAGACACAGAGACACTGAGACACTGAGACACAGAGACACTGAGACTCTGAGACACTGAGACAATGAGACTCTGAGACACTGAGACACTGAGACACGGAGACACTGAGACTCTGAGACACTGAGACACAGGGACACTGAGACACTGAGACTCAGAGACACTGAGACTCAGAGACACTGATACACTGAGACACTGAGACTCAGAGACACTGAGACTCAGAGACACAGAGACACTGAGACACAGAGACACTGAGACTCTGAGGCACAGAGACACTGAGACTCTGAGACACTGAGACCCAGAGACACTGAGACACAGAGACACTGAGACTCAGAGACACTGAGACACAGAGACACTGAGACTCTGAGACACCGAGACACAGAGACACTGAGACTCAGAGACACTGTGACACAGAGTCACTGAGACTCTGAGACACTGAGACACAGAGACACTGAGACACAGAGACACTGAGACTCAGAGACACTGAGACTCAGAGACACTGAGACACAGAGACACTGAGACTCAGTGACACTGAGACTCTGAGACACTGAGACTCAGAGACACTGAGACTCTGAGACACTGAGACACTGAGACACAGTGACACTGAGACTCTGAGACACTGAGACACTGAGACACAGAGGCACTGAGACTCAGAGACACTGAGACACAGAGAAACTGAGACACAGAGACACAGAGACACTGAGACCCTGAGACACTCAGACGCAGAGACGCTGAGACACTGAGACCAAGAGACACTGAGACTCTGAGACGCAGAGACACTGAGATACTGAGACACAGAGACACTGAGGCACAGATACACTGAGACACTGAGACACAGAGACACTGAGATTCAGAGACACTGAGACACAGAGACACTGAGACTCTGAGACACTGAGACACAGAGACGCTGAGACGCAGAGACACTGAGACTTTGAGATTCAGAGACACTGAGACACTGAGACACAGAGACGCTGAGACACTGCGACACAGAGACACTGAGACTCTGAGACTCAGAGACACTGAGACACTGAGACACAGAGACACTGAGACACTGAGACACAGAGTCACTGAGACACAGAGACACTGAGACTCAGAGCCACCAAGACACAGAGACGCTGAGACACTGAGACTCAGAGACACTGAGACTCTGAGACTAAGAGACACTGAGACACTGAGACACAGAGACACTGAGACACTGATACACAGAGACACTGAGACACAGAGACACTGAGACTCTGAGACACTGAGACACTGAGACACAGAGACACTGAGACACTGAGACACAGAGACACTGAGACACAGAGACACTGAGACTCTGAGACACTGAGACACAGAGACGCTGAGACACAGAGACACTGAGACTCTGAGACTCTGAGACTCAGAGACACTGAGACACTGAGACACTGAGACACAGAAACGCTGAGACACTGAGATACAGAGACACTGAGACTCTGAGACTCAGAGACAAGGAGACACTGAGACACTGAGACACTGAGACTCTCAGACACTGAGACACTGAGACAGAGAGACACTGAGACTCAGGGACACTGAGACACAGAGACACTGAGACACAGAGACACTGAGACGCTGAGACACTGAGACACAGAGACAATGAGACTCTGAGACTCAGAGACACTGAGACACAGAGACACTGAGACACAGAGGCACTGAGACACTGAGACACAGACACACTGAAACAAAGAGACACAGAGACGCTGTGACTCTGAGACTCAGAGACAGTGAGACACTTAGACACTGAGACACAGAGACACTGAGACACAGAGACACAGAGACAATGAGACACTAAGACTCAGAGACACTGAGACACTGAGACACAGAGACACTGAGACTCTGAGACACAGAGACACAGAGACACTGAGACACAGAGGCACTGAGACACTGAGACACAGAGACACTGAGACTCAGAGACACTGAGACACTGAGACTCAGAGACACTGAGACACTGAGACACAGTGACACTGAGACTCAGAGACACTGAGACACTGAGACACAGAGACACTGAGACTCAGAGACACAGAGACACTGAGACACAGAGACACTGAGACTCTGAGTCACTGAGACACAGAGACACTGAGACACAGAGACACTGAGACACAGACACACTGAGACAAAGAGGCACAGAGACGCTGAGACACTAAGACACAGAGACACTGAGACTCTGAGACTCAGAGACACTGAGACACTGAGACACAGAGACACAGAGACACTGAGACACAGAGACACTGAGACACTGAGACACTGAGACACAGAGACTCAGAGACACTGAGACTCTGAGACACTGAGACACAGAGACTCAGAGACACTGAGACACTGAGACACGGAGACACTGAGACTCTGAGACACTGAGACACAGGGACACTGAGACACTGAGACTCAGAGACACTGAGACTCAGAGACACTGATACACTGAGACACTGAGACTCAGAGACACTGAGACTCAGAGACACAGAGACACTGAGACACTGAGACACAGAGACTCAGAGACACTGAGACACTGAGACACGGAGACACTGAGACTCTGAGACACTGAGACACAGGGACACTGAGACACTGAGACTCAGAGACACTGAGACTCAGAGACACTGATACACTGAGACACTGAGACTCAGAGACACTGAGACTCAGAGACACAGAGACACTGAGACACAGAGACACTGAGACTCTGAGACTCTGAGACACAGAGACACTGAGACTCTGAGACACTGAGACCCAGACACACTGAGACACAGAGACACTGAGACTCAGAGACACTGAGACACAGAGACACTGAGACTCTGAGACACTGAGACACAGAGACACTGAGACACAGAGACACTGAGACTCAGAGACACTGAGACACTGAGACACAGAGACACAGAGACACTGAAACTCAGTGACACTGAGACTCTGAGACACTGAGACACAGAGACACAGAGACACTGAGTCACAGAGATACTGAGACACTGAGACACTGAGACTCAGAGACACTGAGACACAGAGACACTGGGACTCTGAGACACTGAGACACTGGGACACTGAGGCACTGAAACACTGAGACTCAAAGACAGTGAGACTCAGAGACACAGAGACAGTGAGACACTGAGACTCTGAGACACAGAAGGCACTGGACACAGAGGCACTGAGACACAGAGACACTGAGACTCAGAGACACTGAGACTCAGAGACACTGAGACACTGAGACACAGTGACACTGAGACTCAGAGACACTGAGACACTGAGACACAGAGACACTGAGACTCAGAGACACAGAGACACTGAGACACAGAGACACTGAGACTCTGAGTCACTGAGACACAGAGACACTGAGACACAGAGACACTGAGACACAGACACACTGAGACAAAGAGGCACAGAGACGCTGAGACACTAAGACACAGAGACACTGAGACTCTGAGACTCAGAGACACTGAGACACTGAGACACAGAGACACTGAGACACAGAGACACTGAGACACTGAGACACTGAGACACAGAGACTCAGAGACACTGAGACTCTGAGACACTGAGACACAGAGACTCAGAGACACTGAGACACTGAGACACGGAGACACTGAGACTCTGAGACACTGAGACACAGGGACACTGAGACACTGAGACTCAGAGACACTGAGACTCAGAGACACTGATACACTGAGACACTGAGACACTGAGACTCAGAGACACTGAGACTCAGAGACACAGAGACACTGAGACACAGAGACACTGAGACTCTGAGACACAGAGACACTGAGACTCTGAGACACTGAGACCCAGAGACACTGAGACACAGAGACACTGAGACTCAGAGACACTGAGACACAGAGACACTGAGACTCTGAGACACTGAGACACCGAGACACTGAGACACAGAGACACTGAGACTCAGAGACACTGAGACTCAGAGACACTGAGACACAGAGACACAGAGACACTGAGACTCAGTGACACTGAGACTCTGAGACACTGAGACACAGAGACACAGAGACACTGAGTCACAGAGACACTGAGACACTGAGACACTGAGACTCAGAGACACTGAGACACAGAGGCACTGAGACTCAGAGACACTGAGACACAGAGAAACTGAGACACAGAGACACAGAGACACTGAGACTCTGAGACACTCAGACGCAGAGACGCTGAGACACTGATGCCAAGAGACACTGAGACTCTGAGACGCAGAGACACTGAGATACTGAGACACAGAGACACTGAGGCACAGATACACTGAGACACTGAGACACAGAGACACTGAGATTCAGAGACACTGAGACACAGAGACACTGAGACTCTGAGACACTGAGACACAGAGACGCTGAGACACAGAGACACTGAGACTCTGAGATTCAGAGACACTGAGACACTGAGACACAGAGACGCTGAGACACTGCGACACAGAGACACTGAGACTCTGAGACTCAGAGACACTGAGACACTGAGACACACAGACACTGAGACACTGAGACACAGAGACACTGAGATACAGAGACACTGAGACTCAGAGACTCAGAGACACTGAGACACTGAGACACTGAGACACAGAAACGCTGAGACACTGAGACACAGAGACACTGAGACTCTGAGACTCAGAGACAAGGAGACACTGAGACACTGAGACTCTC
The DNA here is from genome assembly GCF_965287045.1 of Carcharhinus amblyrhynchos. Classification (NCBI taxonomy): domain Eukaryota; kingdom Metazoa; phylum Chordata; class Chondrichthyes; order Carcharhiniformes; family Carcharhinidae; genus Carcharhinus; species Carcharhinus amblyrhynchos. Next base: position 291,447 of record NW_027649802.1, on the reverse strand, counting down.
AGACACTGAGACACTGAGACAGAGAGACACTGAGACTCAGGGACATTGAGACACAGAGACACTGAGACACAGAGACACTGAGACGCTGAGACACTGAGACACAGACACAATGAGACTCTGAGACTCAGAGACACTGAGACACAGAGACACTGAGACACAATGGCACTGAGACACTGAGACACAGACACACTGAAACAAAGAGACACAGAGACGCTGTGACTCTGAGACTCAGAGACAGTGAGACACTTAGACACTGAGACACAGAGACACTGAGACACAGAGACACAGAGACAATGAGACACTAAGACTCAGAGACACTGAGACACTGAGACACAGAGACACTGAGACTCTGAGACACAGAGACACAGAGACACTGAGACACAGAGGCACTGAGACACTGAGACACAGAGACACTGAGACTCAGAGACACTGAGACTCAGAGACACTGAGACACTGAGACACAGTGACACTGAGACTCAGAGACACTGAGACACTGAGACACAGAGACACTGAGACTCAGAGACACAGAGACACTGAGACACAGAGACACTGAGACTCTGAGTCACTGAGACACAGAGACACTGAGACACAGAGACACTGAGACACAGACACACTGAGACAAAGAGGCACAGAGACGCTGAGACACTAAGACACAGAGACACTGAGACTCTGAGACTCAGAGACACTGAGACACTGAGACACAGAGACACTGAGACACTGAGACACTGAGACACTGAGACTCAGAGACACAGAGACACTGAGACTCAGAGACACAGAGACACTGAGACACAGAGACACTGAGACTCTGAGTCACTGAGACACAGAGACACTGAGACACAGAGACACTGAGACACAGACACACTGAGACAAAGAGGCACAGAGACGCTGAGACATTAAGACACAGAGACACTGAGACTCTGAGACTCAGAGACACGGAGACACTAAGACACAGAGACACTGAGACACTGAGACACAGAGACACTGAGACTCTGAGACACTGAGACTCTGAGACACTGAGACACTGAGACACGGAGACACTGAGACTCTGAGACACTGAGACACAGGGACACTGAGACACTGAGACTCAGAGACACTGAGACTCAGAGACACTGATACACTGAGACACTGAGACTCAGAGACACTGAGACACAGAGACACAGAGACACTGAGACACAGAGACACTGAGACTCTGAGACACAGAGACACTGAGACTCTGAGACACTGAGACCCAGAGACACTGAGACACAGAGACACTGAGACTCAGAGACACTGAGACACAGAGACACTGAGACTCTGAGACACCGAGACACAGAGACACTGAGACTCAGAGACACTGAGACTCTGAGACACTGAGACACAGAGACACTGAGACACAGAGACACTGAGACTCAGAGACACTGAGACTCAGATACACCAAGACACAGAGACGCTGAGACACTGAGACTCAGAGACACTGAGACTCTGAGACTCAGAGACACTGAGACACTGAGACACAGAGACACTGAGACACTGAGTCACAGAGACACTGAGACTCTGAGACACTGAGACACTGAGACTCTGAGACACTGAGACACTGAGACACGGAGACACTGAGACTCTGAGACACTGAGACACAGGGACACTGAGACACTGAGACTCAGAGACACTGATACACTGAGACACTGAGACTCAGAGACACTGAGACTCAGAGACACAGAGACACTGAGACACAGAGACACTGAGACACTGAGACTCTGAGACACTGAGACACAGAGACACTGAGACACAGAGACACTGAGACACAGAGACACTGAGACTCAGATACACCAAGACACAGAGACGCTGAGACACTGAGTCTCAGAGACACTGAGACTCTGAGACTCAGAGACACTGAGACACTGAGACACAGAGACACTGAGACACTGAGACACAGAGACACTGTGACTCTGAGACACTGAGACAATGAGACTCTGAGACACTGAGACACTGAGACACGGAGACACTGAGACTCTGAGACACTGAGACACAGGGACACTGAGACACTGAGACTCAGAGACACTGAGACTCAGAGACACTAATACACTGAGACACTGAGACTCAGAGACACTGAGACTCAGAGACACAGAGACACTGAGACACAGAGACACTGAGACTCTGAGGCACAGAGACACTGAGACACTGAGACTCAGAGACACTGTGACACAGAGTCACTGAGACTCTGAGACACTGAGACACAGAGACACTGAGACACAGAGACACTGAGACTCAGAGACACTGAGACTCAGAGACACTGAGACACAGAGACACTGAGACTCAGTGACACTGAGACTCTGAGACACTGAGACACAGAGACACAGAGACACTGAGTCACAGAGACACTGGGACACTGAGACACTGAAACACTGAGACTCAGAGACAGTGAGACTCAGAGACACAGAGACACAGAGACACTGAGACACTGAGACTCAGAGACACTGTGACTCAGAGACACTGAGTCACAGAGACACTGAGACACAGAGACACTGTGACTCAGAGACACTGAGACTCAGAGACACTGAGACTCTGAGACACTGAGACACTGAGACACAGTGACACTGAGACTCTGAGACACTGAGACACTGAGACACAGAGGCACTGAGACTCAGAGACACTGAGACACAGAGAAACTGAGACACAGAGACACAGAGACACTGAGACCCTGAGACACTCAGACGCAGAGACTCTGAGACACTGAGACCAAGAGACACTGAGACTCTGAGACGCAGAGACACTGAGATACTGAGACACAGAGACACTGAGGCACAGATACACTGAGACACTGAGACACAGAGACACTGAGATTCAGAGACACTGAGACACAGAGACACTGAGACTCTGAGACACTGAGACACAGAGACGCTGAGACACAGAGACACTGAGACTCTGAGATTCAGAGACACTGAGACACTGAGACACAGAGACGCTGAGACACTGCGACACAGAGACACTGAGACTCTGAGACTCAGAGACACTGAGACACTGAGACACAGAGACACTGAGACACTGAGACACAGAGACACTGAGACACAGAGACACTGAGACTCAGAGCCACCAAGACACAGAGACACTGAGACACTGAGACTCAGAGACACTGAGACTCTGAGACTAAGAGACTCTGAGACACTGAGACACAGAGACACTGAGACACTGAGACACTGAGACACAGACACACTGAGACTCTGAGACACTGAGACACAGAGACGCTGAGACACAGAGACACTGAGACTCTGAGACTCTGAGACACTGAGACACTGAGACACTGAGACACAGAAACGCTGAGACACTGAGACACAGAGACACTGAGACTCTGAGACTCAGAGACAAGGTGACACTGAGACACTGAGACACTGAGACTCTCAGACACTGAGACACTGAGACAGAGAGACACTGAGACTCAGGGACACTGAGACACAGAGACACTGAGACACAGAGACACTGAGACGCTGAGACACTGAGACACAGAGACAATGAGACTCTGAGACTCAGAGACACTGAGACACAGAGACACTGAGACACAGAGGCACTGAGACACTGAGACACAGACACACTGAAACAAAGAGACACAGAGACGCTGTGACTCTGAGACTCAGAGACAGTGAGACACTTAGACACTGAGACACAGAGACACTGAGACACAGAGACACAGAGACAATGAGACACTAAGACTCAGAGACACTGAGACACTGAGACACAGAGACACTGAGACTCTGAGACACAGAGACACAGAGACACTGAGACACAGAGGCACTGAGACACTGAGACACAGAGACACTGAGACTCAGAGACACTGAGACACTGAGACTCAGAGACACTGAGACACTGAGACACAGTGACACTGAGACTCAGAGACACTGAGACACTGAGACACAGAGACACTGAGACTCAGAGACACAGAGACACTGAGACACAGAGACACTGAGACTCTGAGTCACTGAGACACAGAGACACTGAGACACAGAGACACTGAGACACAGACACACTGAGACAAAGAGGCACAGAGACGCTGAGACACTAAGACACAGAGACACTGAGACTCTGAGACTCAGAGACACTGAGACACTGAGACACAGAGACACAGAGACACTGAGACACTGAGACACTGAGACTCAGAGACACTGAGACTCTGAGACACTGAGACACAGAGACTCAGAGACTCTGAGACACTGAGACACGGAGACACTGAGACTCTGAGACACTGAGACACAGGGACACTGAGACACTGAGACTCAGAGACACTGAGACTCAGAGACACTGATACACTGAGACACTGAGACTCAGAGACACTGAGACTCAGAGACACAGAGACACTGAGACACAGAGACACTGAGACTCTGAGACTCTGAGACACAGAGACACTGAGACTCTGAGACACTGAGACCCAGACACACTGAGACACAGAGACACTGAGACTCAGAGACACTGAGACACAGAGACACTGAGACTCTGAGACACTGAGACACAGAGACACTGAGACACAGAGACACTGAGACTCAGAGACACTGAGACTCAGAGACACAGAGACACAGAGACACAGAGACACTGAAACTCAGTGACACTGAGACTCTGAGACACTGAGACACAGAGACACAGAGACACTGAGTCACAGAGATACTGAGACACTGAGACACTGAGACTCAGAGACACTGAGACACAGAGACACTGAGACTCTGAGACACTGAGACACTGGGACACTGAGGCACTGAAACACTGAGACTCAAAGACAGTGAGACTCAGAGACACAGAGACACAGAGACAGTGAGACACTGAGACTCTGAGACACAGAGACACAGAGACACTGAGACACAGAGGCACTGAGACACAGAGACACTGAGACTCAGAGACACTGAGACTCAGAGACACTGAGACACTGAGACACAGTGACACTGAGACCCTGAGACACTGAGACACAGAGACACAGAGACACAGAGACACTGAGACACTGAGCCACTGAGACTCAGAGACACTGAGACACAGAGACACTGAGACTCTGAGACACTGAGACACTGGGACACTGAGACACTGAAACACTGAGACTCAGAGACAGTGAGACTCAGAGACACAGAGACACAGAGACACTGAGACTCAGAGACACTGAGACTCTGAGACACTGAGACAAAGAGGCACTGAGACACAGAGACACTGAGACACTGAGACACAGAGGCACTGAGACACAGAGAAACAGAGACACTGAGAGTTGAGACACAGAGACACTGAGACACAGAGACACTGAGACACTCAGACTTAGAGACACTGAGGCACAGAGAGACAGAGACACTGAGACACAGAGACACTGAGACACTGAGACACAGACACACTGAAACAAAGAGACACAGAGACGCTGTGACTCTGAGACTCAGAGACAGTGAGACACTTAGACACTGAGACACAGAGACACTGAGACACAGAGACACAGAGACAATGAGACACTAAGACTCAGAGACACTGAGACACTGAGACACAGAGACACTGAGACTCTGAGACACAGAGACACAGAGACACTGAGACACAGAGGCACTGAGACACTGAGACACAGAGACACTGAGACTCAGAGACACTGAGACACTGAGACTCAGAGACACTGAGACACTGAGACACAGTGACACTGAGACTCAGAGACACTGAGACACTGAGACACAGAGACACTGAGACTCAGAGACACAGAGACACTGAGACACAGAGACACTGAGACTCTGAGTCACTGAGACACAGAGACACTGAGACACAGAGACACTGAGACACAGACACACTGAGACAAAGAGGCACAGAGACGCTGAGACACTAAGACACAGAGACACTGAGACTCTGAGACTCAGAGACACGGAGACACTGAGACACAGAGACACTGAGACACTGAGACACAGAGACACTGAGACTCTGAGACACTGAGACACTGAGACACGGAGACACTGAGACACTGAGACACAGGGACACTGAGACACTGAGACTCAGAGACACTGAGACTCAGAGACACTGATACACTGAGACACTGAGACTCAGAGACACTGAGACTCAGAGACACAGAGACACTGAGACACAGAGACACTGAGACTCTGAGACACAGAGACACTGAGACTCTGAGACACTGAGACCCAGAGACACTGAGACACAGAGACACTGAGACTCAGAGACAATGAGACACAGAGACACTGAGACTCAGAGACACTGAGACACTGAGACTCAGAGACACTGAGACACTGAGACACAGTGACACTGAGACTCAGAGACACTGAGACACTGAGACACAGAGACACTGAGACTCAGAGACACAGAGACACTGAGACACAGAGACTCTGAGTCACTGAGACACAGAGACACTGAGACACAGAGACACTGAGACACAGACGCACTGAGACAAAGAGGCACAGAGACGCTGAGACACTAAGACACAGAGACACTGAGACTCTGAGACTCAGAGACACTGAGACACAGAGACACAGAGACACTGAGACACTGAGACACTGAGACACTGAGACACAGAGACTCAGAGACACTGAGACTCTGAGACACTGAGACACAGAGACTCAGAGACACTGAGACACTGAGACACGGAGACACTGAGACTCTGAGACACTGAGACACAGGGACACTGAGACACTGAGACTCAGAGACACTGAGACTCAGAGACACTGATACACTGAGACACTGAGACTCAGAGACACTGAGACTCAGAGACACAGAGACACTGAGACACAGAGACACTGAGACTCTGAGACACAGAGACACTGAGACTCTGAGACACTGAGACCCAGACACACTGAGACACAGAGACACTGAGACTCAGAGACACTGAGACACAGAGACACTGAGACTCTGAGACACTGAGACACAGAGACACTGAGACACAGAGACACTGAGACTCAGAGACACTGAGACTCAGAGACACTGAGACACAGAGACACAGAGACACTGAAACTCAGTGACACTGAGACTCTGAGACACTGAGACACAGAGACACAGAGACACTGAGTCACAGAGATACTGAGACACTGAGACACTGAGACTCAGAGACACTGAGACACAGAGACACTGAGACTCTGACACACTCTAGACACTGGGACACTGAGGCACTGAATCACTGAGACTCAAAGACAGTGAGACTCAGAGACACAGAGACACAGAGACAGTGAGACACTGAGACTCTGAGACACAGAGACACTGAGACACAGAGGCACTGAGACACAGAGACACTGAGACTCAGAGACACTGAGACTCAGAGACACTGAGACACTGAGACACAGTGACACTGAGACTCTGAGACACTGAGACACAGAGACACAGAGACACTGAGTCACAGAGACACTGAGACACTGAGACACTGAGACTCAGAGACACTGAGACACAGAGGCACTGAGACTCAGAGACACTGAGACACAGAGAAACTGAGACACAGAGACACAGAGACACTGAGACTCTGAGACACTCAGACGCAGAGACGCTGAGACAATGATGCCAAGAGACACTGAGACTCTGAGACGCAGAGACACTGAGATACTGAGACACAGAGACACTGAGGCACAGATACACTGAGACACTGAGACACAGAGACACTGAGATTCAGAGACACTGAGACACAGAGACACTGAGACTCTGAGACACTGAGACACAGAGACGCTGAGACACAGAGACACTGAGACTCTGAGATTCAGAGACACTGAGACACTGAGACACAGAGACGCTGAGACACTGCGACACAGAGACACTGAGACTCTGAGACTCAGAGACACTGAGACACTGAGACACAGAGACACTGAGACACTGAGACACAGAGACACTGAGATACAGAGACACTGAGACTCAGAGACACCAAGACACAGAGACACTGAGACACTGAGACTCAGAGACACTGAGACTCTGAGACTAAGAGACACTGAGACACTGAGACACAGAGACACTGAGACACTGAGACACTGAGACACTGAGACTCTGAGACACTGAGACACAGAGACGCTGAGACACAAAGACACTGAGACTCTGAGACTCAGAGACACTGAGACACTGAGACACTGAGACACAGAAACGCTGAGACACTGAGACACAGAGACACTGAGACTCTGAGACTCAGAGACAAGGAGACACTGAGACACTGAGACTCTCAGACACTGAGACACTGAGACAGAGAGACACTGAGACTCAGGGACATTGAGACACAGAGACACTGAGACACAGAGACACTGAGACGCTGAGACACTGAGACACAGACACAGTGAGACTCTGAGACTCAGAGACACTGAGACACAGAGACACTGAGACACAGAGGCACTGAGACACTGAGACACAGACACACTGAAACAAAGAGACACAGAGACGCTGTGACTCTCAGACTCAGAGACAGTGAGACACTTAGACACTGAGACACAGAGACACTGAGACACAGAGACACAGAGACAATGAGACACTAAGACTCAGAGACACTGAGACACTGAGACACAGAGACACTGAGACTCTGAGACACAGAGACACAGAGACACTGAGACACAGAGGCACTGAGACACTGAGACACAGAGACACTGAGACTCAGAGACACTGAGACTCAGAGACACTGAGACACTGAGACACAGTGACACTGAGACTCAGAGACACTGAGACACTGAGACACAGAGACACTGAGACTCAGAGACACAGAGACACTGAGACACAGAGACACTGAGACTCTGAGTCACTGAGACACAGAGACACTGAGACACAGACACACTGAGACACAGACACACTGAGACAAAGAGGCACAGAGACGCTGAGACACTAAGACACAGAGACACTGAGACTCTGAGACTCAGAGACACTGAGACACTGAGACACAGAGACACAGAGACACTGAGACACAGAGACACTGAGACACTGAGACACTGAGACACTGAGACTCAGAGACACAGAGACACTGAGACTCAGAGACACAGAGACACTGAGACACAGAGACACTGAGACTCTGAGTCACTGAGACACAGAGACACTGAGACACAGAGACACTGAGACACAGACACACTGAGACAAAGAGGCACAGAGACGCTGAGACATTAAGACACAGAGACACTGAGACTCTGAGACTCAGAGACACGGAGACACTAAGACACAGAGACACTGAGACACTGAGACACAGAGACACTGAGACTCTGAGACACTGAGACTCTGAGACACTGAGACACTGAGACACGGAGACACTGAGACTCTGAGACACTGAGACACAGGGACACTGAGACACTGAGACTCAGAGACACTGAGACTCAGAGACACTGATACACTGAGACACTGAGACTCAGAGACACTGAGACACAGAGACACAGAGACACTGAGACACAGAGACACTGAGACTCTGAGACACAGAGACACTGAGACTCTGAGACACTGAGACCCAGAGACACTGAGACACACAGACACTGAGACTCAGAGACACTGAGACACAGAGACACTGAGACTCTGAGACACCGAGACACAGAGACACTGAGACTCAGAGACACTGAGACACAGAGACACTGAGACACAGAGACACTGAGACTCAGAGACACTGAGACTCAGATACACCAAGACACAGAGACGCTGAGACACTGAGACTCAGAGACACTGAGACTCTGAGACTCAGAGACACTGAGACACTGAGACACAGAGACACTGAGACACTGAGACACTGAGACTCTGAGACACTGAGACACTGAGACTCTGAGACACTGAGACACTGAGACACGGAGACACTGAGACTCTGAGACACTGAGACACAGGGACACTGAGACACTGAGACTCAGAGACACTGATACACTGAGACACTGAGACTCAGAGACATTGAGACTCAGAGACACAGAGACACTGAGACACAGAGACACTGAGACACTGAGACTCTGAGACACTGAGACACAGAGACACTGAGACACAGAGACACTGAGACACAGAGACACTGAGACTCAGATACACCAAGACACAGAGACGCTGAGACACTGAGACTCAGAGACACTGAGACTCTGAGACTCAGAGACACTGAGACACTGAGACACAGAGACACTGAGACACTGAGACACAGAGACACTGTGACTCTGAGACACTGAGACAATGAGACTCTGAGACACTGAGACACTGAGACACGGAGACACTGAGACTCTGAGACACTGAGACACAGGGACACTGAGACACTGAGACTCAGAGACACTGAGACTCAGAGACACTGATACACTGAGACACTGAGACACTGAGTCACAGAGACACTGAGACTCTGAGTCACTGAGACACAGAGACACTGAGACACAGAGACACTGAGACACAGACACACTGAGACAAAGAGGCACAGAGACGCTGAGACACTAAGACACAGAGACACTGAGACTCTGAGACTCAGAGACACTGAGACACTGAGACACAGTGACACTGAGACTCAGTGACACTGAGACACTGAGACACAGAGACACTGAGACTCAGAGACACAGAGACACTGAGACACAGAGACACTGAGACTGAGTCACTGAGACACAGAGACACTGAGACACAGAGACACTGAGACACAGACACACTGAGACAAAGAGGCACAGAGACGCTGAGACACTAAGACACAGAGACACTGAGACACTGAGACACAGAGACACTGAGACACAGAGACACTGAGACTCTGAGACACTGAGACACAGAGACGCTGAGACACAGAGACGCTGAGACACAGAGACACTGAGACTCTGAGACTCAGAGACACTGAGACACTGAGACACTGAGACACAGAAACGCTGAGACACTGAGACACAGAGACACTGAGACTCTGAGACTCAGAGACAAGGAGACACTGAGACACTGAGACACTGAGACTCTCAGACACTGAGACACTGAGACAGAGAGACACTGAGACTCAGGGACACTGAGACTCAGAGACACAGAGACAATGAGACACAGAGACACTGAGACTCTGAGACACAGAGACACTGAGACTCTGAGACACTGAGACCCAGAGAAACTGAGACACAGAGACACTGAGACTCAGAGACACTGAGACTCTGAGAAACTGAGACACAGAGACACTGAGACTCAGAGACACTGAGACACAGAGACACTGAGACTCAGAGACACTGAGACACAGAGACACTGAGACTCAGAGACACTGAGACACAGAGACACTGAGACACTGAGACTCAGAGACACTGAGACTCAGAGACACAGAGACACTGAGACTCAGTGACACTGAGACCCTGAGACACTGAGACACAGAGACACTGAGACTCAGAGACACTGAGACACAGAGACACTGAGACACTGAGACTCAGAGACACTGAGACTCAGAGAACTGAGACACAGAGACACAGAGACACTGAGACTCAGTGACACTGAGACCCTGAGACACTGAGACACAGAGACACAGAGACACAGAGACACTGAGACACTGAGCCACGGAGACTCAGAGACACTGAGACACAGAGACACTGAGACTCTGAGACACTGAGACACTGGGACACTGAGACACTGAAACACTGAGACTCAGAGACAGTGAGACTCAGAGACACAGAGACACAGAGACACTGAGACACTGAGACTCAGAGACACTGTGACTCAGAGACACTGAGTCACAGAGACACTGAGACACAGAGACACTGAGACTCAGAGAGACTGAGACTCAGAGACACTGAGACTCTGAGACACTGAGACAAAGAGGCACTGAGACTCAGAGAAACAGAGACACTGAGAGTTGAGACACAGAGACACTGAGACACAGAGACACTGAGACACTCAGACTTAGAGACACTGAGGCACAGAGAGACAGAGACACTGAGACACAGAGACACTGAGACACTGAGACACAGACACACTGAAACAAAGAGACACAGAGACGCTGTGACTCTGAGACTCAGAGACAGTGAGACAAATAGACACTGAGACACAGAGACACTGAGACACAGAGACACAGAGACAATGAGACACTAAGACTCAGAGACACTGAGACACTGAGACACAGAGACACTGAGACTCTGAGACACAGAGACACAGAGACACTGAGACACAGAGGCACTGAGACACTGAGACACAGAGACACTGAGACTCAGAGACACTGAGACACTGAGACTCAGAGACACTGAGACACTGAGACACAGTGACACTGAGACTCAGAGACACTGAGACACTGAGACACAGAGACACTGAGACTCAGAGACACAGAGACACTGAGACACAGAGACACTGAGACTCTGAGTCACTGAGACACAGAGACACTGAGACACAGAGACACTGAGACACAGACACACTGAGACAAAGAGGCACAGAGACGCTGAGACACTAAGACACAGAGACACTGAGACTCTGAGACTCAGAGACACGGAGACACTGAGACACAGAGACACTGAGAAACTGAGACACAGAGACACTGAGACTCTGAGACACTGAGACACTGAGACTCTGAGACACTGAGACACTGAGACACGGAGACACTGAGACTCTGAGACACTTAGACACAGGGACACTGAGACACTGAGACTCAGAGACACTGAGACTCAGAGACACTGATACACTGAGACACTGAGACTCAGAGACACTGAGACTCAGAGACACAGAGACACTGAGACACAGAGACACTGAGACTCTGAGACACAGAGACACTGAGACGCTGAGACACTGAGACCCAGAGACACTGAGACACAGAGACACTGAGACTCAGAGACACTGAGACACAGAGACACTGAGACTCTGAGACACCGAGACACAGAGACACTGAGACTCAGAGACACTGAGACTCTGAGACACTGAGACACAGAGGCACTGAGACACAGAGACACTGAGACTCAGAGACACTGAGACTCAGAGACACTGAGACACAGAGACACAGAGACATTGAGACTCAGTGACACTGAGACTCTGAGACACTGAGACACAGAGACACAGAGACACTTAGTCACAGAGACACTGGGACACTGAGACACTGAAACACTGAGACTCAGAGACAGTGAGACTCAGAGACACAGAGACACTGAGACACTGAGACACAGAGACACTGAGACTCAGAGACACTGAGTCACAGAGACACTGAGACACAGAGACACTGAGACTCAGAGACACTGAGACACTGAGACACAGTGACACTGAGACTCTGAGACACTGAGACACTGAGACACAGAGGCACTGAGACACAGAGAAACTGAGACACAGAGACACAGAGACACTGAGACTCTGAGACACTCAGACGCAGAGACGCTGAGACACTGAGACCAAGAGACACTGAGACTCTGAGACGCAGAGACACTGAGATAATGAGACACAGAGACACTGAGGCACAGATACACTGAGACACTGAGACACAGAGACACTGAGATTCAGAGACACTGAGACACAGAGACACTGAGACTCTGAGACACTGAGACACAGAGACGCTGAGACACAGAGACACTGAGACTCTGAGATTCAGAGACACTGAGACACAGAGACGCTGAGACACTGCGACACATGACACTGTGACTCTGAGACTCAGAGACACTGAGACACTGAGACACAGAGACACTGAGACACTGAGACACAGAGACACTGAGACACAGAGACACTGAGACTCAGAGACACCAAGACACAGAGACGCTGAGACACTGAGACTCAGAGACACTGAGACTCTGAGACTAAGAGACACTGAGACACTGAGACACAGAGACACTGAGACACTGAGACACAGAGACACTGAGACACAGAGACACTGAGACTCTGAGACACTGAGACACAGAGACGCTGAGACACAGAGACGCTGAGACACAGAGACACTGAGACTCTGAGACTCAGAGACACTGAGACACTGAGACACTGAGACACTGAGACTCTGAGACACTGAGACACTGAGACACGGAGACACTGAGACTCTGAGACACTGAGACACAGGGACACTGAGACACTGAGACTCAGAGACACTGAGACTCAGAGACACTGATACACTGAGACACTGAGACTCAGAGAGACTGAGACACAGACACACTGAGACAAAGAGGCACAGAGACGCTGAGACACTAAGACACAGAGACACTGAGACTCTGAGACTCAGAGACACTGAGACACTGAGACACAGTGACACTGAGACTCAGTGACACTGAGACACTGAGACACAGAGACACTGAGACTCAGAGACACAGAGACACTGAGACTCAGAGACACTGAGACTCAGAGACACTGAGACACAGAGACACAGAGACACTGAAACTCAGTGACACTGAGACTCTGAGACACTGAGACACAGAGACACAGAGACACTGAGTCACAGAGATACTGAGACACTGAGACACTGAGACTCAGAGACACTGAGACACAGAGACACTGAGACTCTGACACACTCTAGACACTGGGACACTGAGGCACTGAATCACTGAGACTCAAAGACAGTGAGACTCAGAGACACAGAGACACAGAGACAGTGAGACACTGAGACTCTGAGACACAGAGACACTGAGACACAGAGGCACTGAGACACAGAGACACTGAGACTCAGAGACACTGAGACTCAGAGACACTGAGACACTGAGACACAGTGACACTGAGACTCTGAGACACTGAGACACAGAGACACAGAGACACTGAGTCACAGAGACACTGAGACACTGAGACACTGAGACTCAGAGACACTGAGACACAGAGGCACTGAGTCTCAGAGACACTGAGACACAGAGAAACTGAGACACAGAGACACAGAGACACTGAGACTCTGAGACACTCAGACGCAGAGACGCTGAGACACTGATGCCAAGAGACACTGAGACTCTGAGACGCAGAGACACTGAGATACTGAGACACAGAGACACTGAGGCACAGATACACTGAGACACTGAGACACAGAGACACTGAGATTCAGAGACACTGAGACACAGAGACACTGAGACTCTGAGACACTGAGACACAGAGACGCTGAGACACAGAGACACTGAGACTCTGAGATTCAGAGACACTGAGACACTGAGACACAGAGACGCTGAGACACTGCGACACAGAGACACTGAGACTCTGAGACTCAGAGACACTGAGACACTGAGACACAGAGACACTGAGACACTGAGACACAGAGACACTGAGATACAGAGACACTGAGACTCAGAGACTCAGAGACACTGAGACTCTGAGACTAAGAGACACTGAGACACTGAGACACTGAGACACAGAGACACTGAGACACTGAGACACTGAGACACTGAGACTCTGAGACACTGAGACACAGAGACGCTGAGACACAAAGACACTGAGACTCTGAGACTCAGAGACACTGAGACACTGAGACACTGAGACACAGAAACGCTGAGACACTGAGACACAGAGACACTGAGACTCTGAGACTCAGAGACAAGGAGACACTGAGACACTGAGACTCTCAGACACTGAGACACTGAGACAGAGAGACACTGAGACTCAGGGACATTGAGACACAGAGACACTGAGACACAGAGACACTGAGACGCTGAGACACTGAGACACAGACACAATGAGACTCTGAGACTCAGAGACACTGAGACACAGAGACACTGAGACACAGAGGCACTGAGACACTGAGACACAGACACACTGAAACAAAGAGACACAGAGACGCTGTGACTCTCAGACTCAGAGACAGTGAGACACTTAGACACTGAGACACAGAGACACTGAGACACAGAGACACAGAGACACTGAGACTCTGAGACACAGAGACACAGAGACACTGAGACACAGAGGCACTGAGACACTGAGACACAGAGACACTGAGACTCAGAGACACTGAGACTCAGAGACACTGAGACACTGAGACACAGTGACACTGAGACTCAGAGACACTGAGACACTGAGACACAGAGACACTGAGACTCAGAGACACAGAGACACTGAGACACAGAGACACTGAGACTCTGAGTCACTGAGACACAGAGACACTGAGACACAGACACACTGAGACACAGACACACTGAGACAAAGAGGCACAGAGACGCTGAGACACTAAGACACAGAGAAACTGAGACTCTGAGACTCAGAGACACTGAGACACTGAGACACAGAGACACAGAGACACTGAGACACAGAGACACTGAGACACTGAGACACTGAGACTCAGAGACACAGAGACACTGAGACTCAGAGACACAGAGACACTGAGACACAGAGACACTGAGACTCTGAGTCACTGAGACACAGAGACACTGAGACACAGAGACACTGAGACACAGACACACTGAGACAAAGAGGCACAGAGACGCTGAGACATTAAGACACAGAGACACTGAGACTCTGAGACTCAGAGACACGGAGACACTAAGACACAGAGACACTGAGACACTGAGACACAGAGACACTGAGACTCTGAGACACTGAGTCTCTGAGACACTGAGACACTGAGACACGGAGACACTGAGACTCTGAGACACTGAGACACAGGGACACTGAGACACTGAGACTCAGAGACACTGAGACTCAGAGACACTGATACACTGAGACACTGAGACTCAGAGACACTGAGACACAGAGACACAGAGACACTGAGACACAGAGACACTGAGACTCTGAGACACAGAGACACTGAGACTCTGAGACACTGAGACCCAGAGACACTGAGACACAGAGACACTGAGACTCAGAGACACTGAGACACAGAGACACTGAGACTCTGAGACACCGAGACACAGAGACACTGAGACTCAGAGACACTGAGACACAGAGACACTGAGACACAGAGACACTGAGACTCAGAGACACTGAGACTCAGATACACCAAGACACAGAGACGCTGAGACACTGAGACTCAGAGACACTGAGACTCTGAGACTCAGAGACACTGAGACACTGAGACACAGAGACACTGAGACACTGAGACACAGAGACACTGAGACTCTGAGACACTGAGACACTGAGACTCTGAGACACTGAGACACTGAGACACGGAGACACTGAGACTCTGAGACACTGAGACACAGGGACACTGAGACACTGAGACTCAGAGACACTGATACACTGAGACACTGAGACTCAGAGACATTGAGACTCAGAGACACAGAGACACTGAGACACAGAGACACTGAGACACTGAGACTCTGAGACACTGAGACACAGAGACACTGAGACACAGAGACACTGAGACACAGAGACACTGAGACTCAGATACACCAAGACACAGAGACGCTGAGACACTGAGACTCAGAGACACTGAGACTCTGAGACTCAGAGACACTGAGACACTGAGACACAGAGACACTGAGACACTGAGACACAGAGACACTGTGACTCTGAGACACTGAGACAATGAGACTCTGAGACACTGAGACACTGAGACACGGAGACACTGAGACTCTGAGACACTGAGACACAGGGACACTGAGACACTGAGACTCAGAGACACTGAGACTCAGAGACACTGATACACTGAGACACTGAGACACTGAGACACAGAGACACTGAGACTCTGAGTCACTGAGACACAGAGACACTGAGACACAGAGACACTGAGACACAGACACACTGAGACAAAGAGGCACAGAGACGCTGAGACACTAAGACACAGAGACACTGAGACTCTGAGACTCAGAGACACTGAGACACTGAGACACAGTGACACTGAGACTCAGTGACACTGAGACACTGAGACACAGAGACACTGAGACTCAGAGACACAGAGACACTGAGACACAGAGACACTGAGACTCTGAGTCACTGAGACACAGAGACACTGAGACACAGAGACACTGAGACACAGACACACTGAGACAAAGAGGCACAGAGACGCTGAGACACTAAGACACAGAGACACTGAGACACTGAGACACAGAGACACTGAGACACAGAGACACTGAGACTCTGAGACACTGAGACACAGAGACGCTGAGACACAGAGACGCTGAGACACAGAGACACTGAGACTCTGAGACTCAGAGACACTGAGACACTGAGACACAGAAACGCTGAGACACTGAGACACAGAGACACTGAGACTCTGAGACTCAGAGACAAGGAGACACTGAGACACTGAGACACTGAGACTCTCAGACACTGAGACACTGAGACAGAGAGACACTGAGACTCAGGGACACTGAGACTCAGAGACACAGAGACAATGAGACACAGAGACACTGAGACTCTGAGACACAGAGACACTGAGACTCTGAGACACTGAGACCCAGAGACACTGAGACACAGAGACACTGAGACTCAGAGACACTGAGACTCTGAGAAACTGAGACACAGAGACACTGAGACTCAGAGACACTGAGACACAGAGACACTGAGACTCAGAGACACTGAGACACTGAGACTCAGAGACACTGAGACACAGAGACACAGAGACACTGAGACTCAGTGACACTGAGACCCTGAGACACTGAGACACAGAGACACAGAGACACAGAGACACTGAGACTCAGAGACACTGAGACTCTGAGAAACTGAGACACAGAGACACTGAGACTCAGAGACACTGAGACACAGAGACACTGAGACTCAGAGACACTGAGACACAGAGACACTGAGACACTGAGACTCAGAGACACTGAGACTCAGAGAACTGAGACACAGAGACACAGAGACACTGAGACTCAGTGACACTGAGACCCTGAGACACTGAGACACAGAGACACAGAGACACAGAGACACTGAGACACTGAGCCACGGAGACTCAGAGACACTGAGACACAGAGACACTGAGACTCTGAGACACTGAGACACTGGGACACTGAGACACTGAAACACTGAGACTCAGAGACAGTGAGACTCAGAGACACAGAGACACAGAGACACTGAGACACTGAGACTCAGAGACACTGTGACTCAGAGACACTGAGTCACAGAGACACTGAGACACAGAGACACTGAGACTCAGAGAGACTGAGACTCAGAGACACTGAGACTCTGAGACACTGAGACAAAGAGGCACTGAGACTCAGAGACACTGAGACACTGAGACACAGAGGCACTGAGACACAGAGAAACAGAGACACTGAGAGTTGAGACACAGAGACACTGAGACACAGAGACACTGAGACACTCAGACTTAGAGACACTGAGGCACAGAGAGACAGAGACACTGAGACACAGAGACACTGAGACACTGAGACACAGACACACTGAAACAAAGAGACACAGAGACGCTGTGACTCTGAGACTCAGAGACAGTGAGACAAATAGACACTGAGACACAGAGACACTGAGACACAGAGACACAGAGACAATGAGACACTAAGACTCAGAGACACTGAGACACTGAGACACAGAGACACTGAGACTCTGAGACACAGAGACACAGAGACACTGAGACACAGAGGCACTGAGACACTGAGACACAGAGACACTGAGACTCAGAGACACTGAGACACTGAGACTCAGAGACACTGAGACACTGAGACACAGTGACACTGAGACTCAGAGACACTGAGACACTGAGACACAGAGACACTGAGACTCAGAGACACAGAGACACTGAGACACAGAGACACTGAGACTCTGAGTCACTGAGACACAGAGACACTGAGACACAGAGACACTGAGACACAGACACACTGAGACAAAGAGGCACAGAGACGCTGAGACACTAAGACACAGAGACACTGAGACTCTGAGACTCAGAGACACGGAGACACTGAGACACAGAGACACTGAGAAACTGAGACACAGAGACACTGAGACTCTGAGACACTGAGACACTGAGACTCTGAGACACTGAGACACTGAGACACGGAGACACTGAGACTCTGAGACACTTAGACACAGGGACACTGAGACACTGAGACTCAGAGACACTGAGACTCAGAGACACTGATACACTGAGACACTGAGACTCAGAGACACTGAGACTCAGAGACACAGAGACACTGAGACACAGAGACACTGAGACTCTGAGACACAGAGACACTGAGACGCTGAGACACTGAGACCCAGAGACACTGAGACACAGAGACACTGAGACTCAGAGACACTGAGACACAGAGACACTGAGACTCTGAGACACCGAGACACAGAGACACTGAGACTCAGAGACACTGAGACTCTGAGACACTGAGACACAGAGGCACTGAGACACAGAGACACTGAGACTCAGAGACACTGAGACTCAGAGACACTGAGACACAGAGACACAGAGACATTGAGACTCAGTGACACTGAGACTCTGAGACACTGAGACACAGAGACACAGAGACACTTAGTCACAGAGACACTGGGACACTGAGACACTGAAACACTGAGACTCAGAGACAGTGAGACTCAGAGACACAGAGACACTGAGACACTGAGACACAGAGACACTGAGACTCAGAGACACTGAGTCACAGAGACACAGAGACACTGAGACTCAGAGACACTGAGACACTGAGACACAGTGACACTGAGACTCTGAGACACTGAGACACTGAGACACAGAGGCACTGAGACTCAGAGACACTGAGACACAGAGAAACTGAGACACAGAGACACAGAGACACTGAGACTCTGAGACACTCAGACGCAGAGACGCTGAGACACTGAGACCAAGAGACACTGAGACTCTGAGACGCAGAGACACTGAGATAATGAGACACAGAGACACTGAGGCACAGATACACTGAGACACTGAGACACAGAGACACTGAGATTCAGAGACACTGAGACACAGAGACACTGAGACTCTGAGACACTGAGACACAGAGACGCTGAGACACAGAGACACTGAGACTCTGAGATTCAGAGACACTGAGACACAGAGACGCTGAGACACTGCGACACATGACACTGTGACTCTGAGACTCAGAGACACTGAGACACTGAGACACAGAGACACTGAGACACTGAGACACAGAGACACTGAGACACAGAGACACTGAGACTCAGAGACACCAAGACACAGAGACGCTGAGACACTGAGACTCAGAGACACTGAGACTCTGAGACTAAGAGACACTGAGACACTGAGACACAGAGACACTGAGACACTGAGACACAGAGACACTGAGACACAGAGACACTGAGACTCTGAGACACTGAGACACAGAGACGCTGAGACACAGAGACGCTGAGACACAGAGACACTGAGACTCTGAGACTCAGAGACACTGAGACACTGAGACACTGAGACACTGAGACTCTGAGACACTGAGACACTGAGACACGGAGACACTGAGACTCTGAGACACTGAGACACAGGGACACTGAGACACTGAGACTCAGAGACACTGAGACTCAGAGACACTGATACACTGAGACACTGAGACTCAGAGAGACTGAGACTCAGAGACACAGAGACACTGAGACACAGAGACACTGAGACTCTGAGACACAGAGACACTGAGACTCTGAGACACTGAGACCCAGAGACACTGAGACACAGAGACACTGAGACTCAGAGACACTGAGACACAGAGACACTGAGACTCTGAGACACCGAGACACAGAGACACTGAGACTCAGAGACACTGAGACTCTGAGACACTGAGACACAGAGGCACTGAGACACAGAGACACTGAGACTCAGAGACACTGAGACTCAGAGACACTGAGACACAGAGACACAGAGACATTGAGACTCAGTGACACTGAGACTCTGAGACACTGAGACACAGAGACACAGAGACACTTAGTCACAGAGACACTGGGACACTGAGACACTGAAACACTGAGACTCAGAGACAGTGAGACTCAGAGACACAGAGACACAGAGACACTGAGACACTGAGACTCAGAGACACTGAGACTCAGAGACACTGAGTCACAGAGACACTGAGACACAGAGACACTGAGTCTCAGAGACACTGAGACTCAGAGACACTGAGACTCTGAGACACTGAGACACTGAGACACAGTGACACTGAGACTCTGAGACACTGAGACACTGAGACACAGAGGCACTGAGACTCAGAGACACTGAGACACAGAGAAACTGAGACACAGAGACACAGAGACACTGAGACTCTGAGACACTCAGACGCAGAGACGCTGAGACACTGAGACCAAGAGACACTGAGACTCTGAGACGCAGAGACACTGAGATACTGAGACACAGAGACACTGAGGCACAGATACACTGAGACACTGAGACACAGAGACACTGAGATTCAGAGACACTGAGACACAGAGACACAGAGACTCTGTGACACTGAGACACAGAGACGCTGAGACACAGAGACACTGAGACTCTGAGATTCAGAGACACTGAGACACAGAGACGCTGAGACACTGCGACACATGACACTGAGACTCTGAGACTCAGAGACACTGAGACACTGAGACACAGAGACACTGTGACACTGAGACACTGAGACACTGAGACTCAGAGACACCAAGACACAGAGACGCTGAGACACTGAGACTCAGAGACAATGAGACTCTGAGACTAAGAGACACTGAGACACTGAGACACAGAGACACTGAGACACTGAGACACAGAGACACTGAGACACAGAGACACTGAGACTCTGAGACACTGAGACACAGAGACGCTGAGACACAGAGACGCTGAGACACAGAGACACTGAGACTCTGAGACTCAGAGACACTGAGACACTGAGACACTGAGACACAGAAACGCTGAGACACTGAGACACAGAGACACTGAGACTCTGAGACTCAGAGACAAGGAGACACTGAGACACTGAGACTCTCAGACACTGAGACACTGAGACAGAGAGACACTGAGACTCAGGGACACTGAGACACAGAGACACTGAGACACAGAGACACTGAGACGCTGAGACACTGAGACACAGAGACAATGAGACTCTGAGACTCAGAGACACTGAGACACAGAGACACTGAGACACAGAGGCACTGAGACACTGAGACACAGACACACTGAAACAAAGAGACACAGAGACGCTGTGACTCTGAGACTCAGAGACAGTGAGACACTTAGACACTGAGACACAGAGACACTGAGACACAGAGACACAGAGACAATGAGACACTAAGACTCAGAGACACTGAGACACTGAGACACAGAGACACTGAGACTCTGAGACACAGAGACACTGAGACACAGAGGCACTGAGACACTGAGACACAGAGACACAGAGACACTGAGACTCAGAGACACTGAGACACTGAGACACAGCGACACTGAGACTCAGAGACACTGAGACACTGAGACACAGAGACACTGAGACTCAGAGACACAGAGACACTGAGACACAGAGACACTGAGACTCTGAGTCACTGAGACACAGAGACACTGAGACACAGACACACTGAGACAAAGAGGCACAGAGACGCTGAGACACTAAGACACAGAGACACTGAGACTCTGAGACTCAGAGACACTGAGACACAGAGACACTGAGACACAGAGACACTGAGACACTGAGACACTGAGACACAGAGACTCAGAGACACTGAGACTCTGAGACACTGAGACACAGAGACTCAGAGACACTGAGACACTGAGACACAGAGACACTGAGACTCTGAGACACTGAGACACAGGGACACTGAGACACTGAGACTCAGAGACACTGAGACTCAGAGACACTGATACACTGAGACACTGAGACTCAGAGACACTGAGACTCAGAGACACAGAGACACTGAGACACAGAGACACTGAGACTCTGAGACACAGAGACACTGAGACTCTGAGACACTGAGACCCAGAGACACTGAGACACAGAGACACTGAGACTCAGAGACACTGAGACACAGAGACACTGAGACTCTGAGACACTGAGACACAGAGACACTGAGACACAGAGACACTGAGACTCAGAGACACTGAGACTCAGAGACACTGAGACACAGAGACACAGAGACACTGAGACTCAGTGACACTGAGACTCTGAGACACTGAGACACAGAGACACAGAGACACTGAGTCGCAGAGACACTGAGACACTGAGACACTGAGACTCAGAGACACTGAGACACAGAGACACTGAGACTCTGAGACACTGAGACACTGGGACACAGAGACATTGAGACTCAGTGACACTGAGACTCTGAGACACTGAGACACAGAGACACAGAGACACTTAGTCACAGAGACACTGGGACACTGAGACACTGAAACACTGAGACTCAGAGACAGTGAGACTCAGAGACACAGAGACACAGAGACACTGAGACACTGAGACTCAGAGACACTGAGACTCAGAGACACTGAGTCACAGAGACACTGAGACACAGAGACACTGAGTCTCAGAGACACTGAGACTCAGAGACACTGAGACTCTGAGACACTGAGACACTGAGACACAGTGACACTGAGACTCTGAGACACTGAGACACTGAGACACAGAGGCACTGAGACTCAGAGACACTGAGACACAGAGAAACTGAGACACAGAGACACAGAGACCCTGAGACTCTGAGACACTCAGACGCAGAGACGCTGAGACACTGAGACCAAGAGACACTGAGACTCTGAGACGCAGAGACACTGAGATACTGAGACACAGAGACACTGAGGCACAGATACACTGAGACACTGAGACACAGAGACACTGAGATTCAGAGACACTGAGACACAGAGACACTGAGACTCTGTGACCCTGAGACACAGAGACGCTGAGACACAGAGACACTGAGACTCTGAGATTCAGAGACACTGAGACACAGAGACGCTGAGACACTGCGACACATGACACTGAGACTCTGAGACTCAGAGACACTGAGACACTGAGACACAGAGACACTGAGACACTGAGACACTGAGACACTGAGACACTGAGACTCAGAGACACCAAGACACAGAGACGCTGAGACACTGAGACTCAGAGACAATGAGACTCTGAGACTAAGAGACACTGAGACACTGAGACACAGAGACACTGAGACACTGAGACACAGAGACACTGAGACACAGAGACACTGAGACTCTGAGACACTGAGACACAGAGACGCTGAGACACAGAGACGCTGAGACACAGAGACACTGAGACTCTGAGACTCAGAGACACTGAGACACTGAGACACTGAGACACAGAAACGCTGAGACACTGAGACACAGAGACACTGAGACTCTGAGACTCAGAGACAAGGAGACACTGAGACACTGAGACTCTCAGACACTGAGACACTGAGACAGAGAGACACTGAGACTCAGGGACACTGAGACACAGAGACACTGAGACACAGAGACACTGAGACGCTGAGACACTGAGACACAGAGACAATGAGACTCTGAGACTCAGAGACACTGAGACACAGAGACACTGAGACACAGAGGCACTGAGACACTGAGACACAGACACACTGAAACAAAGAGACACAGAGACGCTGTGACTCTGAGACTCAGAGACAGTGAGACACTTAGACACTGAGACACAGAGACACTGAGACACAGAGACACAGAGACAATGAGACACTAAGACTCAGAGACACTGAGACACTGAGACACAGAGACACTGAGACTCTGAGACACAGAGACACTGAGACACAGAGGCACTGAGACACTGAGACACAGAGACACTGAGACTCAGAGACACTGAGACACTGAGACACAGTGACACTGAGACTCAGAGACACTGAGACACTGAGACACAGAGACACTGAGACTCAGAGACACAGAGACACTGAGACACAGAGACACTGAGACTCTGAGTCACTGAGACACAGAGACACTGAGACACAGACACACTGAGACAAAGAGGCACAGAGACGCTGAGACACTAAGACACAGAGACACTGAGACTCTGAGACTCAGAGACACTGAGACACAGAGACACAGAGACACTGAGACACAGAGACACTGAGACACTGAGACACTGAGACACAGAGACTCAGAGACACTGAGACTCTGAGACACTGAGACACAGAGACTCAGAGACACTGAGACACTGAGACACAGAGACACTGAGACTCTGAGACACTGAGACACAGGGACACTGAGACACTGAGACTCAGAGACACTGAGACTCAGAGACACTGATACACTGAGACACTGAGACTCAGAGACACTGAGACTCAGAGACACAGAGACACTGAGACACAGAGACACTGAGACTCTGAGACACAGAGACACTGAGACTCTGAGACACTGAGACCCAGAGACACTGAGACACAGAGACACTGAGACTCAGAGACACTGAGACACAGAGACACTGAGACTCTGAGACACTGAGACACAGAGACACTGAGACACAGAGACACTGAGACTCAGAGACACTGAGACTCAGAGACACTGAGACACAGAGACACAGAGACACTGAGACTCAGTGACACTGAGACTCTGAGACACTGAGACACAGAGACACAGAGACACTGAGTCGCAGAGACACTGAGACACTGAGACACTGAGACTCAGAGACACTGAGACACAGAGACACTGAGACTCTGAGACACTGAGACACTGGGACACTGAGACACTGAAACACTGAGACTCAAAGACAGTGAGACTCAGAGACACAGAGACACAGAGACACTGAGACTCAGAGACGCTGAGACTCAGAGACACTGAGTCACAGAGACACTGAGACACAGAGACACTGAGACTCAGAGACTCTGAGACTCAGAGACACTGAGACTCTGAGACACTGAGACACTGAGACACAGCGACACTGAGACTCTGAGACACTGAGACACTGAGACACTGAGACACAGTGACACTGAGACTCTGAGACACTGAGACACTGAGACACAGAGGCACTGAGACTCAGAGACACTGAGACACAGAGAAACTGAGACACAGAGACACAGAGACACTGAGACTCTGAGACACTCAGACGCAGAGACGCTGAGACACTGAGACCAAGAGACACTGAGACTCTGAGACGCAGAGACACTGAGATACTGAGACACAGAGACACTGAGGCACAGATACACTGAGACACTGAGACACAGAGACACTGAGATTCAGAGACACTGAGACACAGAGACACTGAGACTCTGAGACACTGAGACACAGAGACGCTGAGACACAGAGACACTGAGACTCTGAGATTCAGAGACACTGAGACACAGAGACGCTGAGACACTGCGACACATGACACTGAGACTCTGAGACTCAGAGACACTGAGACACTGAGACACAGAGACACTGAGACACTGAGACACAGAGACACTGAGACACAGAGACACTGAGACTCAGAGACACCAAGACACAGAGACGCTGAGACACTGAGACTCAGAGACACTGAGACTCTGAGACTAAGAGACACTGAGACACTGAGACACAGAGACACTGAGACACTGAGACACAGAGACACTGAGACACAGAGACACTGAGACTCTGAGACACTGAGACACAGAGACGCTGAGACACAGAGACGCTGAGACACAGAGACACTGAGACTCTGAGACTCAGAGACTCTGAGACACTGAGACACTGAGACTCTGAGACACTGAGACACTGAGACACGGAGACACTGAGACTCTGAGACACTGAGACACAGGGACACTGAGACACTGAGACTCAGAGACACTGAGACTCAGAGACACTGATACACTGAGACACTGAGACTCAGAGACACTGAGACTCAGAGACACAGAGACACTGAGACACAGAGACACTGAGACTCTGAGACACAGAG
This sequence comes from Carcharhinus amblyrhynchos, assembly GCF_965287045.1. NCBI lineage: Eukaryota > Metazoa > Chordata > Chondrichthyes > Carcharhiniformes > Carcharhinidae > Carcharhinus > Carcharhinus amblyrhynchos. Next base: position 264,079 of record NW_027649802.1, on the reverse strand, counting down.
ACACTGAGACTCTGAGACACTGAGACCCAGAGACACTGAGACACAGAGACACTGAGACTCAGAGACACCGAGACACAGAGACACTGAGACTCTGAGACACCGAGACACAGAGACACTGAGACTCAGAGACACTGAGACTCTGAGACACTGAGACACAGAGGCACTGAGACACAGAGACACTGAGACTCAGAGACACTGAGACTCAGAGACACTGGGACACTGAGACACTGAAACACTGAGACTCAGAGACAGTGAGACTCAGAGACACAGAGACACAGAGACACTGAGACACTGAGACTCAGAGACACTGAGACTCAGAGACACTGAGTCACAGAGACACTGAGACACAGAGACACTGAGACTCAGAGACACTGAGACTCAGAGACACTGAGAATCTGAGACACTGAGACACTGAGACACAGTGACACTGAGACTCTGAGACACTGAGACACTGAGACACAGAGGCACTGAGACTCAGAGACACTGAGACACAGAGAAACTGAGACACAGAGACACAGAGACACTGAGACTCTGAGACACTCAGACGCAGAGACGCTGAGACACTGAGACCAAGAGACACTGAGACTCAGAGACGCAGAGACACTGAGATACTGAGACACAGAGACACTGAGGCACAGATACACTGAGACACTGAGACACAGAGACACTGAGATTCAGAGACACTGAGACACAGAGACACTGAGACTCTGAGACACTGAGACACAGAGACGCTGAGACACAGAGACACTGAGACTCTGAGATTCAGAGACACTGAGACACAGAGACGCTGAGACACTGCGACACATGACACTGAGACTCTGAGACTCAGAGACACTGAGACACTGAGACACAGAGACACTGAGACACTGAGACACAGAGACACTGAGACACAGAGACACTGAGACTCAGAGACACCAAGACACAGAGACGCTGAGACACTGAGACTCAGAGACACTGAGACTCTGAGACTAAGAGACACTGAGACACTGAGACACAGAGACACTGAGACACTGAGACACAGAGACACTGAGACACAGAGACACTGAGACTCTGAGACACTGAGACACAGAGACGCTGAGACACAGAGACGCTGAGACACAGAGACACTGAGACTCTGAGACACAGAGACACTGAGACACTGAGACACTGAGACACAGAAACGCTGAGACACTGAGACACAGAGACACTGAGACTCTGAGACTCAGAGACAAGGAGACACTGAGACACTGAGACTCTCAGACACTGAGACACTGAGACAGAGAGACACTGAGACTCAGGGACACTGAGACACAGAGACACTGAGACACAGAGACACTGAGACGCTGAGACACTGAGACACAGAGACAATGAGACTCTGAGACTCAGAGACACTGAGACACAGAGACACTGAGACACAGAGGCACTGAGACACTGAGACACAGACACACTGAAACAAAGAGACACAGAGACGCTGTGACTCTGAGACTCAGAGACAGTGAGACACTTAGACACTGAGACACAGAGACACTGAGACACAGAGACACAGAGACAATGAGACACTAAGACTCAGAGACACTGAGACACTGAGACACAGAGACACTGAGACTCTGAGACACAGAGACACAGAGACACTGAGACACAGAGGCACTGAGACACTGAGACACAGAGACACTGAGACTCAGAGACACTGAGACTCAGAGACACTGAGACACTGAGACACAGTGACACTGAGACTCAGAGACACTGAGACACTGAGACACAGAGACACTGAGACTCAGAGACACAGAGACACTGAGACACAGAGACACTGAGACTCTGAGTCACTGAGACACAGAGACACTGAGACACAGACACACTGAGACAAAGAGGCACAGAGACGCTGAGACACTAAGACACAGAGACACTGAGACTCTGAGACTCAGAGACACTGAGACACTGAGACACAGAGACACAGAGACACTGAGACACAGAGACACTGAGACACTGAGACACTGAGACACAGAGACTCAGAGACACTGAGACTCTGAGACACTGAGACACAGAGACTCAGAGACACTGAGACACTGAGACACGGAGACACTGAGACTCTGAGACACTGAGACACAGGGACACTGAGACACTGAGACTCAGAGACACTGAGACTCAGAGACACTGATACACTGAGACACTGAGACTCAGAGACACTGAGACTCAGAGACACAGAGACACTGAGACACAGAGACACTGAGACTCTGAGACACAGAGACACTGAGACTCTGAGACACTGAGACCCAGAGACACTGAGACACAGAGACACTGAGACTCAGAGACACTGAGACACAGAGACACTGAGACTCTGAGACACTGAGACACAGAGACATTGAGACACAGAGACACTGAGACTCAGAGACACTGAGACTCAGAGACACTGAGACACAGAGACACAGAGACACTGAGACTCAGTGACACTGAGACTCTGAGACACTGAGACACAGAGACACAGAGACACTGAGTCGCAGAGACACTGAGACACTGAGACACTGAGACTCAGAGACACTGAGACACAGAGACACTGAGACTCTGAGACACTGAGACACTGGGACACTGAGACACTGAAACACTGAGACTCAAAGACAGTGAGACTCAGCGACACAGAGACACAGAGACACTGAGACTCAGAGACGCTGAGACTCAGAGACACTGAGTCACAGAGACACTGAGACACAGAGACACTGAGACTCAGAGACACTGAGACTCAGAGACACTGAGACTCTGAGACACTGAGACACTGAGACACAGCGACACTGAGACTCTGAGACACTGAGACACTGAGACACTGAGACACAGAGACACTGAGACTCAGAGACACTGAGACACAGAGAAACTGAGACACAGAGACACAGAGACACTGAGACTCTGAGACACTCAGACGCAGAGACGCTGAGACACTGAGACCAAGAGACACTGAGACTCTGAGACGCAGAGAAACTGAAATACTGAGACACAGAGACACTGAGGCACAGATACACTGAGACACTGAGACACAGAGACACTGAGATTCAGAGACACTGAGACACAGAGACACTGAGACTCTGAGACACTGAGACACAGAGACGCTGAGACACAGAGACACTGAGACTCTGAGATTCAGAGACACTGAGACACTGAGACACTGAGACACAGAGACGCTGAGACACTGAGACACAGAGACACTGAGACACAGAGACACTGAGACTCTGAGTCACTGAGACACAGAGACACTGAGACACAGAGACACTGAGACACAGACACACTGAGACAAAGAGGCACAGAGACGCTGAGACACTAAGACACAGAGACACTGAGACTCTGAGACTCAGAGACACTGAGACACTGAGACACAGTGACACTGAGACTCAGTGACACTGAGACACTGAGACACAGAGACACTGAGACTCAGAGACACAGAGACACTGAGACACAGAGACACTGAGACTCTGAGTCACTGAGACACAGAGACACTGAGACACAGAGACACTGAGACACAGACAAACTGAGACAAAGAGGCACAGAGACGCTGAGACACTAAGACACAGAGACACTGAGACACTGAGACACAGAGACACTGAGACACAGAGACACTGAGACTCTGAGACACTGAGACACAGAGACGCTGAGACACAGAGACGCTGAGACACAGAGACACTGAGACTCTGAGACTCAGAGACACTGAGACACTGAGACACTGAGACACAGAAACGCTGAGACACTGAGACACAGAGACACTGAGACTCTGAGACTCAGAGACAAGGAGACACTGAGACACTGAGACACTGAGACTCTCAGACACTGAGACACTGAGACAGAGAGACACTGAGACACAGAGACACTGAGACACAGAGACACTGAGACGCTGAGACACTGAGACACAGAGACAATGAGACTCTGAGACTCAGAGACACTGAGACACAGAGACACTGAGACACAGAGGCACTGAGACACTGAGACACAGACACACTGAAACATAGAGACACAGAGACGCTGTGACTCTGAGACTCAGAGACAGTGAGACACTTAGACACTGAGACACAGAGACACTGAGACACAGAGACACAGAGACAATGAGACACTAAGACTCAGAGACACTGAGACACTGAGACACAGAGACACTGAGACTCTGAGACACAGAGACACAGAGACACTGAGACACAGAGGCACTGAGACACTGAGACACAGAGACACTGAGACTCAGAGACACTGAGACTCAGAGACACTGAGACACTGAGACACAGTGACACTGAGACTCAGAGACACTGAGACACTGAGACACAGAGACACTGAGACTCAGAGACACAGAGACACTGAGACACAGAGACACTGAGACACAGACACACTGAGACAAAGAGGCACAGAGACGCTGAGACACTAAGACACAGAGACACTGAGACTCTGAGACTCAGAGACACTGAGACACTGAGACACAGAGACACTGAGACACAGAGACACTGAGACACTGAGACACTGAGACTCAGAGACACTGAGACTCTGAGACACTGAGACACAGAGACTCAGAGACACTGAGACACTGAGACACGGAGACACTGAGACTCTGAGACACTGAGACACAGGGACACTGAGACACTGAGACTCAGAGACACTGAGACTCAGAGACACTGATACACTGAGACACTGAGACTCAGAGACACTGAGACTCAGAGACACAGAGACACTGAGACACAGAGACACTGAGACTCTGAGACACAGAGACACTGAGAGTCTGAGACACTGAGACCCAGAGACACTGAGACACAGAGACACTGAGACTCAGAGACACTGAGACACAGAGACACTGAGACTCTGAGACACTGAGACACAGAGACACTGAGACACAGAGACACTGAGACTCAGAGACACTGAGACTCAGAGACACTGAGACACAGAGACACTGAGACTCAGTGACACTGAGACTCTGAGACACTGAGACACAGAGACACAGAGACACTGAGTCGCAGAGACACTGAGACACTGAGACACTGAGACACTGAGACTCAGAGACACTGAGACACAGAGACACTGAGACTCTGAGACACTGAGACACTGGGACACTGAGACACTGAAACACTGAGACTCAAAGACAGTGAGACTCAGAGACACAGAGACACAGAGACACTGAGACTCAGAGACGCTGAGACTCAGAGACACTGAGTCACAGAGACACTGAGACACAGAGACACTGAGACTCAGAGACACTGAGACTCTGAGACACTGAGACACTGAGACACAGCGACACTGAGACTCTGAGACACTGAGACACTGAGACACTGAGACACTGAGACTCAGAGACACTGAGACACAGAGAAACTGAGACACAGAGACACAGAGACACTGAGACTCTGAGACACTAAGACGCAGAGACGCTGAGACGCTGAGACACTGAGACCAAGAGACACAGAGACTCTGAGACGCAGAGACACTGAGATGCTGAGACACAGAGACACTGAGGCACAGATACACTGAGACACTGAGACACAGAGACACTGAGACTCTGAGACACTGAGACACAGAGACGCTGAGACACAGAGACACTGAGACTCTGAGATTCAGAGACACTGAGACACTGAGACACAGAGACGCTGAGACTCTGAGACACAGAGACACTGAGACTCTGAGACTCAGAGACACTGAGACACTGGGACACAGAGACACTGAGACACTGAGACACTGAGACACAGAGACACTGAGACTCTGAGACACAGAGACACAGAGACGCTGAGACACAGAGACACTGAGACTCTGAGATTCAGAGACACTGAGACACAGAGACGCTGAGACACTGAGACACAGAGACACTGAGACTCTGAGACTCAGAGACACTGAGACACAGAGACACTGAGACACTGAGACACAGAGACACTGAGACACAGAGACACTGAGACTCAGAGACACCAAGACACAGAGACGCTGAGACACTGAGACTCAGAGACACTGAGACCCTGAGACTAAGAGACACTGAGACACTGAGACTCTGAGACACTGAGACACAGGGACACTGAGACACAGAGACACTGAGACTCTGAGACACAGAGACACAGAGACGCTGAGACACAGAGACACTGAGACTCTGAGTTTCAGAGACACTGAGACACTGAGACACAGAGACGCTGAGACACTGAGACACAGAGACACTGAGACTCTGAGACTCAGAGACACTGAGACACTGAGACACAGAGACACTGAGACACTGAGACACAGAGACACTGAGACACAGAGACACTGAGACTCAGAGACACCAAGACACAGAGACGCTGAGACACTGAGACTCAGAGACACTGAGACACAGAAACGCTGAGACACTGAGACCCAGAGACACTGAGACTCTGAGACTCAGAGACAAGGAGACACTGAGACACTGAGACACTGAGACTCTCAGACACTGAGACACTGAGACAGAGAGACACTGAGACTCAGGGACACTGAGACACAGAGACACTGAGACACAGAGACACTGAGACACTGAGACACAGACACACTGAAACAAAGAGACACAGAGACGCTGTGACTCTGAGACTCAGAGACAGTGAGACACTTAGACACTGAGATACAGAGACAATGAGATTCTGAGACACTGAGACACTGGGACATTGAGACACTGAAACACTGAGACTCAGAGACAGTGAGACTCAGAGTCACAGAGACACAGAGACACTGAGACACTGAGACTCTGAGACACTGAGACTCAGAGACACTGAGTCACAGAGACACTGAGACACAGAGACACTGTGACTCAGAGACACTGAGACTCAGAGATACTTAGACTCTGAGGCACTGAGACACTGAGACACTGAGACACTGAGACACAGCGACACTGAGACTCTGAGACACTGAGACACTGAGATACAGAGACACTGAGACTCTGAGACACTGAGACACAGAGAAACAGAGGCACAGAGACACAGAGACACTGAGACTCTGAGACACTCAGACGCAGAGACGCTGAGACACTGAGACCAAGAGACACTGAGACTCTGAGACGCAGAGACACTGAGACACTGAGATACTGAGACACAGAGACACTGAGATTCAGAGACACTGAGACACAGAGACACTGAGACTCTGAGACACTGAGACACAGAGACGCTGAGACACAGAGACACTGAGACTCTGAGATTCAGAGACACTGAGATTCAGAGACACAGAGACGCTGAGACACTGAGACACAGAGACACTGGGACTCTGAGACTCAGAGACACTGAGACACTGAGACACAGAGACACTGAGACACTGAGACACAGAGACACTGAGACACAGAGACACTGAGACTCAGAGACACCAAGACACAGAGACGCTGAGACACTGAGACTCAGAGACACTGAGACTCTGAGACACAGAGACACTGAGACTCTGAGACACTGAGACACTGAGACTCTGAGACACTGAGACACGGAGACACTGAGACTCTGAGACACTGAGACACAGGGACACTGAGACACTGAGACTCAGAGACACTGAGACTCAGAGACACAGAGACACTGAGACACAGAGACACTGAGACTCTGAGACACAGAGACACTGAGACTCTGAGACACTGAGACCCAGAGACACTGAGACACAGAGACACTGAGACTCAGAGACACTGAGACTCTGAGACACCGAGACACAGAGACACTGAGACTCAGAGACACTGAGACACAGAGTCACTGAGACTCTGAGACACTGAGACACAGAGACACTGAGACTCAGAGACACTGAGACTCAGAGACACTGAGACTCAGTGACACTGAGACACTGAGACACTGAGACACAGAGACACAGAGACACTGAGTCACAGAGACACTGGGACACTGAGACACTGAAACACTGAGACTCAGAGACAGTGAGACTCAGAGACACAGAGACACAGAGACACTGAGACACTGAGACTCAGAGACACTGAGACTCAGAGACACTGAGTCACAGAGACACTGAGACACAGAGACACTGTGACTCAGAGACACTGAGACTCAGAGACACTGAGACTCTGAGACACTGAGACACTGAGACACAGTGACACTGAGATTCTGAGACACTGAGACACTGAGACACAGAGGCACTGAGACTCAGAGAAACTGAGACACAGAGAAACTGAGACACAGAGACACAGAGACACTGAGACTCTGAGACACTCAGACGCAGAGACGCTGAGACACTGAGACCAAGAGACACTGAGACTCTGAGACACAGAGACACTGAGATACTGAGACACAGAGACACTGAGGCACAGATACACTGAGACACTGAGACACAGAGACACTGAGATTCAGAGACACTGAGACACAGAGACACTGAGACTCTGAGACACTGAGACACAGAGACGCTGAGACACAGAGACACTGAGACTCTGAGATTCAGAGACACTGAGACACTGAGACACAGAGACGCTGAGACGCTGCGACACAGAGACACTGAGACTCTGAGACTCAGAGACACTGAGACACTGAGACACTGAGACTCTGAGACACTGAGACACAGGGACACTGAGACACAGAGACACTGAGACTCTGAGACACAGAGACACAGAGACGCTGAGACACAGAGACACTGAGACTCTGAGTTTCAGAGACACTGAGACACTGAGACACAGAGACGCTGAGACACTGAGACACAGAGACACTGAGACTCTGAGACTCAGAGACACTGAGACACTGAGACACAGAGACACTGAGACACTGAGACACAGAGACACTGAGACACAGAGACACTGAGACTCAGAGACACCAAGACACAGAGACGCTGAGACACTGAGACTCAGAGACACTGAGACACAGAAACGCTGAGACACTGAGACCCAGAGACACTGAGACTCTGAGACTCAGAGACAAGGAGACACTGAGACACTGAGACACTGAGACTCTCAGACACTGAGACACTGAGACAGAGAGACACTGAGACTCAGGGACACTGAGACACAGAGACACTGAGACACAGAGACACTGAGACACTGAGACACAGACACACTGAAACAAAGAGACACAGAGACGCTGTGACTCTGAGACTCAGAGACAGTGAGACACTTAGACACTGAGATACAGAGACAATGAGATTCTGAGACACTGAGACACTGGGACATTGAGACACTGAAACACTGAGACTCAGAGACAGTGAGACTCAGAGTCACAGAGACACAGAGACACTGAGACACTGAGACTCTGAGACACTGAGACTCAGAGACACTGAGTCACAGAGACACTGAGACACAGAGACACTGTGACTCAGAGACACTGAGACTCAGAGATACTTAGACTCTGAGGCACTGAGACACTGAGACACTGAGACACTGAGACACAGCGACACTGAGACTCTGAGACACTGAGACACTGAGATACAGAGACACTGAGACTCTGAGACACTGAGACACAGAGAAACAGAGGCACAGAGACACAGAGACACTGAGACTCTGAGACACTCAGACGCAGAGACGCTGAGACACTGAGACCAAGAGACACTGAGACTCTGAGACGCAGAGACACTGAGACACTGAGATACTGAGACACAGAGACACTGAGATTCAGAGACACTGAGACACAGAGACACTGAGACTCTGAGACACTGAGACACAGAGACGCTGAGACACAGAGACACTGAGACTCTGAGATTCAGAGACACTGAGATTCAGAGACACAGAGACGCTGAGACACTGAGACACAGAGACACTGGGACTCTGAGACTCAGAGACACTGAGACACTGAGACACAGAGACACTGAGACACTGAGACACAGAGACACTGAGACACAGAGACACTGAGACTCAGAGACACCAAGACACAGAGACGCTGAGACACTGAGACTCAGAGACACTGAGACTCTGAGACACAGAGACACTGAGACTCTGAGACACTGAGACACTGAGACTCTGAGACACTGAGACACGGAGACACTGAGACTCTGAGACACTGAGACACAGGGACACTGAGACACTGAGACTCAGAGACACTGAGACTCAGAGACACAGAGACACTGAGACACAGAGACACTGAGACTCTGAGACACAGAGACACTGAGACTCTGAGACACTGAGACCCAGAGACACTGAGACACAGAGACACTGAGACTCAGAGACACTGAGACTCTGAGACACCGAGACACAGAGACACTGAGACTCAGAGACACTGAGACACAGAGTCACTGAGACTCTGAGACACTGAGACACAGAGAAACTGAGACTCAGAGACACTGAGACTCAGAGACACTGAGACTCAGTGACACTGAGACACTGAGACACTGAGACACAGAGACACAGAGACACTGAGTCACAGAGACACTGGGACACTGAGACACTGAAACACTGAGACTCAGAGACAGTGAGACTCAGAGACACAGAGACACAGAGACACTGAGACACTGAGACTCAGAGACACTGAGACTCAGAGACACTGAGTCACAGAGACACTGAGACACAGAGACACTGTGACTCAGAGACACTGAGACTCAGAGACACTGAGACTCTGAGACACTGAGACACTGAGACACAGTGACACTGAGATTCTGAGACACTGAGACACTGAGACACAGAGGCACTGAGACTCAGAGAAACTGAGACACAGAGAAACTGAGACACAGAGACACAGAGACACTGAGACTCTGAGACACTCAGACGCAGAGACGCTGAGACACTGAGACCAAGAGACACTGAGACTCTGAGACACAGAGACACTGAGATACTGAGACACAGAGACACTGAGGCACAGATACACTGAGACACTGAGACACAGAGACACTGAGATTCAGAGACACTGAGACACAGAGACACTGAGACTCTGAGACACTGAGACACAGAGACGCTGAGACACAGAGACACTGAGACTCTGAGATTCAGAGACACTGAGACACTGAGACACAGAGACGCTGAGACACTGCGACACAGAGACACTGAGACTCTGAGACTCAGAGACACTGAGACACTGAGACACAGAGACACTGAGACACTGAGACACAGAGACACTGAGACACAGAGACACTGAGACTCAGAGACACCAAGACACAGAGACGCTGAGACACGGAGACTCAGAGACACTGAGACTCTGAGACTAAGAGACACTGAGACACTGAGACACAGAGACACTGAGACACTGAGACACTGAGAGAACAGAGACACTGAGACTCTGAGACACTGAGACACAGAGACGCTGAGACACAGAGACACTGAGACTCTGAGACTCAGAGACACTGAGACACTGAGACACAGAAACGCTGAGACACTGAGACACAGAGACACTGAGACTCTGAGACTCAGAGACAAGGAGACACTGAGACACTGAGACACTGAGACTCTCAGACACTGAGACACTGAGACAGAGAGACACTGAGACTCAGGGACACTGAGACACAGAGACACTGAGACACAGAGACACTGAGACGCTGAGACACTGAGACACAGAGACAATGAGACTCTGAGACTCAGAGACACTGAGACACAGAGACACTGAGACACAGAGGCACTGAGACACTGAGACACAGACACACTGAAACAAAGAGACACAGAGACGCTGTGACTCTGAGACTCAGAGACAGTGAGACACTTAGACACTGAGACACAGAGACACTGAGACACAGAGACACAGAGACAATGAGACACTAAGACTCAGAGACACTGAGACACTGAGACACAGAGACACTGAGACTCTGAGACACAGAGACACAGAGACACTGAGACACAGAGGCACTGAGACACTGAGACACAGAGACACTGAGACTCAGAGACACTGAGACACTGAGACTCAGAGACACTGAGACACTGAGACACAGTGACACTGAGACTCAGAGACACTGAGACACTGAGACACAGAGACACTGAGACTCAGAGACACAGAGACACTGAGACACAGAGACACTGAGACTCTGAGTCACTGAGACAGAGAGACACTGAGACACAGAGACACTGAGACACAGACACACTGAGACAAAGAGGCACAGAGACGCTGAGACACTAAGACACAGAGACACTGAGACTCTGAGACTCAGAGACACTGAGACACTGAGACACAGAGACACTGAGACACTGAGACACAGAGACACTGAGACACTGAGACACAGAGACTCAGAGACACTGAGACTCTGAGACACTGAGACACAGAGACTCAGAGACACTGAGACACTGAGACACGGAGACACTGAGACTCTGAGACACTGAGACACAGGGACACTGAGACACTGAGACTCAGAGACAATGAGACTCAGAGACACTGATACACTGAGACACTGAGACTCAGAGACACTGAAACTCAGAGACACAGAGACACTGAGACACAGAGACACTGAGACTCTGAGACACAGAGACACTGAGACTCTGAGACACTGAGACCCAGACACACTGAGACACAGAGACACTGAGACTCAGAGACACTGAGACACAGAGACACTGAGAATCTGAGACACTGAGACACAGAGACACTGAGACACAGAGACACTGAGACTCAGAGACACTGAGACTCAGAGACACTGAGACACAGAGACACAGAGACACTGAAACTCAGTGACACTGAGACTCTGAGACACTGAGACACAGAGACACAGAGACACTGAGTCACAGAGATACTGAGACACTGAGACACTGAGACTCAGAGACACTGAGACACAGAGACACTGAGACTCTGAGACACTGAGACACTGGGACACTGAGACACTGAAACACTGAGACTCAAAGACAGTGAGACTCAGAGACACAGAGACACAGAGACAGTGAGACAGTGAGACTCAGAGACACTGAGACTCAGAGACACTGAGTCACAGAGACAATGAGACACAGAGACACTGAGAATCAGAGACACTGAGACTCAGAGACACTGAGGCTCTGAGACACTGAGACACTGAGACACAGCGACACTGAGAGTCTGAGACACTGAGACACTGAGACACAGAGACACTGAGACTCAGAGACACTGAGACACAGAGAAACTGAGACACAGAGACACAGAGACACTGAGAATCTGAGACACTCAGACGCAGAGACGCTGAGACACTGAGACCAAGAGACACTGAGACTCTGAGACGCAGAGACACTGAGATACTGAGACACAGAGACACTGAGGCACAGATACACTGAGACACTGAGACACAGAGACACTGAGATTCAGAGACACTGAGACACAGAGACACTGAGACGCTGAGACACTGAGACACAGAGACGCTGAGACACAGAGACACTGAGACTCTGAGATTCAGAGACACTGAGACACTGAGACACAGAGACACTGAGACACTGAGACACAGAGACACTGAGACACTGAGACACTGAGACACAGAGACACTGAGACTCTGAGACACAGAGACGCTGAGACACAGAGACACTGAGACTCTGAGACTCAGAGACACTGAGACACTGAGACACAGAAACGCTGAGACACTGAGACCCAGAGACACTGAGACTCTGAGACTCAGAAACAAGGAGACACTGAGACACTGAGACACTGAGACTCTCAGACACTGAGACACTGAGACAGAGAGACACTGAGACTCAGGGACACTGAGACACAGAGACACTGAGACACAGAGTCACTGAGGCGCAGAGACACTGAGACACTGAGACACAGAGACAATGAGACTCTGAGACTCAGAGACACTGAGACACAGAGACACTGAGACACAGAGGCACTGAGACACTGAGACACAGACACACTGAAACAAAGAGACACAGAGACGCTGTGACTCTGAGACTCAGAGACAGTGAGACACTTAGACACTGAGACACAGCAACACTGAGACTCTGAGACACTGAGACACTGAGACACAGAGAGACTGAGACACTGAGACACTGAGACTCAGAGACACTGAGATACAGAGACACTGAGATTCTGAGACACTGTGACACTGGGACATTGAGACACTGAAACACTGAGACTCAGAGACAGAGAGACTCAGAGTCACAGAGACACAGAGACACTGAGACACTGAGACTCTGAGACACTGAGACTCAGAGACACTGAGTCACAGAGACACTGAGACACAGAGACACTGAGACTCAGAGACACTGAGACTCAGAGATACTTAGACTCTGAGGCACTGAAATACTGAGACACTGAGACACAGCGACACTGAGACTCTGAGACACTGAGACACTGAGACACAGAGACACTGAGACTCAGAGACACTGAGACACAGAGAAACAGAGGCACAGAGACACAGAGACACTGAGACTCTGAGACACTCAGACGCAGAGACGCTGAGACACTGAGACCAAGAGACACTGAGACTCTGAGACGCAGAGACACTGAGACACTGAGATACTGAGACACAGAGACACTGAGATTCAGAGACACTGAGACTCTGAGACACTGAGACTCTGAGACACTGAGACACAGAGACGCTGAGACACAGAGACACTGAGACTCTGAGATTCAGAGACACTGAGACACTGAGACACAGAGACGCTGAGACACTGAGACACTGAGACTCTGAGACTCAGAGACACTGAGACACTGAGACACAGAGACACTGAGACACTGAGACACAGAGACACTGAGACACAGAGACACTGAGACTCAGAGACACCAAGACACAGAGACGCTGAGACACTGAGACTCAGAGACACTGAGACTCTGAGACTAAGAGACACTGAGACACTGAGACACAGAGACACAGAGACACTGAGAATCTGAGACACTGAGACACAGAGACGCTGAGACACAGAGACACTGAGACTCTGAGAATCAGAGACACTGAGACACTGAGACACTGAGACACAGAAACGCTGAGACACTGAGACACAGAGACACTGAGACTCTGAGACTCAGAGACACGGAGACACTGAGACACTGAGACACTGAGACTCTCAGACACTGAGACACTGAGACAGAGAGACACTGAGACTCAGGGGCACTGAGACACAGAGACACTGAGACACAGAGACACTGAGACGCAGAGACACTGAGACACTGAGACACAGAGACAATGAGACTCTGAGACTCAGAGACACTGAGACACAGAGACACTGAGACACAGAGGCACTGAGACACGGAGACACAGACACACTGAAACAAAGAGACACAGAGACGCTGTGACTCTGAGACTCAGAGACAGTGAGACACTTACACACTGAGACACAGAGACACTGAGACACAGAGACACAGAGACAATGAGACACTAAGACTCAGAGACACTGAGACACTGAGACACTGAGACTCTGAGACTCTGAGACACAGAGAAACAGAGACACTGAGACACAGAGGCACTGAGACACTGAGACACAGAGACACTGAGACGCAGTGACACTGAGACACTGAGACACTGAGACACAGAGACACTGAGTCACAGAGACACTGGGACACTGAGACACTGAAACACTGAGACTCAGAGACAGTGAGACTCAGAGACACAGAGACACAGAGACACTGAGACACTGAGACTCAGAGACACTGAGACTCAGAGACACTGAGTCACAGAGACACTGAGACACAGAGACACTGTGACTCAGAGACACTGAGACTCAGAGACACTGAGACTCAGAGACACTGAGACTCTGAGACACTGAGACACTGAGACACAGTGACACTGAGATTCTGAGACACTGAGACACTGAGACACAGAGGCACTGAGACTCAGAGAAACTGAGACACAGAGAAACTGAGACACAGAGACACAGAGACACTGAGACTCTGAGACACTCAGACGCAGAGACGCTGAGACACTGAGACCAAGAGACACTGAGACTCTGAGACACAGAGACACTGAGATACTGAGACACAGAGACACTGAGGCACAGATACACTGAGACACTGAGACACAGAGACACTGAGATTCAGAGACACTGAGACACAGAGACACTGAGACTCTGAGACACTGAGACACAGAGACGCTGAGACACAGAGACACTGAGACTCTGAGATTCAGAGACACTGAGACACTGAGACACAGAGACGCTGAGACACTGCGACACAGAGACACTGAGACTCTGAGACTCAGAGACACTGAGACACTGAGACACAGAGACACTGAGACACTGAGACACAGAGACACTGAGACACAGAGACACTGAGACTCAGAGACACCAAGACACAGAGACGCTGAGACACGGAGACTCAGAGACACTGAGACTCTGAGACTAAGAGACACTGAGACACTGAGACACAGAGACACTGAGACACTGAGACACTGAGAGAACAGAGACACTGAGACTCTGAGACACTGAGACACAGAGACGCTGAGACACAGAGACACTGAGACTCTGAGACTCAGAGACACTGAGACACTGAGACACTGAGACACAGAAACGCTGAGACACTGAGACACAGAGACACTGAGACTCTGAGACTCAGAGACAAGGAGACACTGAGACACTGAGACACTGAGACTCTCAGACACTGAGACACTGAGACAGAGAGACACTGAGACTCAGGGACACTGAGACACAGAGACACTGAGACACAGAGACACTGAGACGCTGAGACACTGAGACACAGAGACAATGAGACTCTGAGACTCAGAGACACTGAGACACAGAGACACTGAGACACAGAGGCACTGAGACACTGAGACACAGACACACTGAAACAAAGAGACACAGAGACGCTGTGACTCTGAGACTCAGAGACAGTGAGACACTTAGACACTGAGACACAGAGACACTGAGACACAGAGACACAGAGACAATGAGACACTAAGACTCAGAGACACTGAGACACTGAGACACTGAGACACAGAGACACTGAGACTCTGAGACACAGAGACACAGAGACACTGAGACACAGAGGCACTGAGACACTGAGACACAGAGACACTGAGACTCAGAGACACTGAGACACTGAGACTCAGAGACACTGAGACACTGAGACACAGTGACACTGAGACTCAGAGACACTGAGACACTGAGACACAGAGACACTGAGACTCAGAGACACAGAGACACTGAGACACAGAGACACTGAGACTCTGAGTCACTGAGACACAGAGACACTGAGACACAGAGACACTGAGACACAGACACACTGAGACAAAGAGGCACAGAGACGCTGAGACACTAAGACACAGAGACACTGAGACTCTGAGACTCAGAGACACTGAGACACTGAGACACAGAGACACTGAGACACTGAGACACAGAGACACTGAGACACTGAGACACAGAGACTCAGAGACACTGAGACTCTGAGACACTGAGACACAGAGACTCAGAGACACTGAGACACTGAGACACGGAGACACTGAGACTCTGAGACACGGAGACACAGGGACACTGAGATACTGAGACTCAGAGACACTGAGACTCAGAGACACTGATACACTGAGACACTGAGACTCAGAGACACTGAGACTCAGAGACACAGAGACACTGAGACACAGAGACACTGAGACTCTGAGACACAGAGACACTGAGACTCTGAGACACTGAGACACAGAGACACTGAGACTCAGAGACACTGAGACACAGAGACACTGAGAATCTGAGACACTGAGACACAGAGACACTGAGACACAGAGACACTGAGACTCAGAGACACTGAGACTCAGAGACACTGAGACACAGAGACACAGAGACACTGAAACTCAGTGACACTGAGACTCTGAGACACTGAGACACAGAGACACAGAGACACTGAGTCACAGAGATACTGAGACACTGAGACACTGAGACTCAGAGACACTGAGACACAGAGACACTGAGACTCTGAGACACTGAGACACTGGGACACTGAGACACTGAAACACTGAGACTCAAAGACAGTGAGACTCAGAGACACAGAGACACAGAGACAGTGAGACAGTGAGACTCAGAGACACTGAGACTCAGAGACACTGAGTCACAGAGACAATGAGACACAGAGACACTGAGAATCAGAGACACTGAGACTCAGAGACACTGAGGCTCTGAGACACTGAGACACTGAGACACAGCGACACTGAGAGTCTGAGACACTGAGACACTGAGACACAGAGACACTGAGACTCAGAGACACTGAGACACAGAGAAACTGAGACACAGAGACACAGAGACACTGAGACTCTGAGACACTCAGACGCAGAGACGCTGAGACACTGAGACCAAGAGACACTGAGACTCTGAGACGCAGAGACACTGAGATACTGAGACACAGAGACACTGAGGCACAGATACACTGAGACACTGAGACACAGAGACACTGAGATTCAGAGACACTGAGACACAGAGACACTGAGACGCTGAGACACTGAGACACAGAGACGCTGAGACACAGAGACACTGAGACTCTGAGATTCAGAGACACTGAGACACTGAGACACAGAGACACTGAGACACTGAGACACAGAGACACTGAGACACTGAGACACTGAGACACAGAGACACTGAGACTCTGAGACACAGAGACGCTGAGACACAGAGACACTGAGACTCTGAGACTCAGAGACACTGAGACACTGAGACACAGAAACGCTGAGACACTGAGACCCAGAGACACTGAGACTCTGAGACTCAGAAACAAGGAGACACTGAGACACTGAGACACTGAGACTCTCAGACACTGAGACACTGAGACAGAGAGACACTGAGACTCAGGGACACTGAGACACAGAGACACTGAGACACAGAGTCAGTGAGGCGCAGAGACACTGAGACACTGAGACACAGAGACAATGAGACTCTGAGACTCAGAGACACTGAGACACAGAGACACTGAGACACAGAGGCACTGAGACACTGAGACACAGACACACTGAAACAAAGAGACACAGAGACGCTGTGACTCTGAGACTCAGAGACAGTGAGACACTTAGACACTGAGACACAGCAACACTGAGACTCTGAGACACTGAGACACTGAGACACAGAGAGACTGAGACACTGAGACACTGAGACTCAGAGACACTGAGATACAGAGACACTGAGATTCTGAGACACTGTGACACTGGGACATTGAGACACTGAAACACTGAGACTCAGAGACAGAGAGACTCAGAGTCACAGAGACACAGAGACACTGAGACACTGAGACTCTGAGACACTGAGACTCAGAGACACTGAGTCACAGAGACACTGAGACACAGAGACACTGAGACTCAGAGACACTGAGACTCAGAGATACTTAGACTCTGAGGCACTGAAATACTGAGACACTGAGACACAGCGACACTGAGACTCTGAGACACTGAGACACTGAGACACAGAGACACTGAGACTCAGAGACACTGAGACACAGAGAAACAGAGGCACAGAGACACAGAGACACTGAGACTCTGAGACACTCAGACGCAGAGACGCTGAGACACTGAGACCAAGAGACACTGAGACTCTGAGACGCAGAGACACTGAGACACTGAGATACTGAGACACAGAGACACTGAGATTCAGAGACACTGAGACTCTGAGACACTGAGACTCTGAGACACTGAGACACAGAGACGCTGAGACACAGAGACACTGAGACTCTGAGATTCAGAGACACTGAGACACTGAGACACAGAGACGCTGAGACACTGAGACACTGAGACTCTGAGACTCAGAGACACTGAGACACTGAGACACAGAGACACTGAGACACTGAGACACAGAGACACTGAGACACAGAGACACTGAGACTCAGAGACACCAAGACACAGAGACGCTGAGACACTGAGACTCAGAGACACTGAGACTCTGAGACTAAGAGACACTGAGACACTGAGACACAGAGACACTGAGACACAGAGACACTGAGAATCTGAGACACTGAGACACAGAGACGCTGAGACACAGAGACACTGAGACTCTGAGAATCAGAGACACTGAGACACTGAGACACAGAAACGCTGAGACACTGAGACACAGAGACACTGAGACTCTGAGACTCAGAGACACGGAGACACTGAGACACTGAGACACTGAGACTCTCAGACACTGAGACACTGAGACAGAGAGACACTGAGACTCAGGGACACTGAGACACAGAGACACTGAGACACAGAGACACTGAGACGCAGAGACACTGAGACACTGAGACACAGAGACAATGAGACTCTGAGACTCAGAGACACTGAGACACAGAGACACTGAGACACAGAGGCACTGAGACACGGAGACACAGACACACTGAAACAAAGAGACACAGAGACGCTGTGACTCTGAGACTCAGAGACAGTGAGACACTTACACACTGAGACACAGAGACACTGAGACACAGAGACACAGAGACAATGAGACACTAAGACTCAGAGACACTGAGACACTGAGACACAGAGACACTGAGACTCTGAGACTCTGAGACACAGAGAAACAGAGACACTGAGACACAGAGGCACTGAGACACTGAGACACTGAGACACTGAGACACAGTGGCACTGAGACTCAGAGACACTGAGACACTGAGACACAGAGACACTGAGACTCTGAGACACAGAGACACTGAGACACAGAGACACTGAGACTCTGAGACACTGAGACACAGAGACACTGAGACACAGAGACACTGAGACACAGACACACTGAGACAAAGAGGCACAGAGACGCTGAGACACTGAGACACAGAGACACTGAGACTCTGAGACTCAGAGACACTGAGACACTGAGACACTGAGACACTGAGACACTGAGTCAGAGACCCTGAGACTCAGAGACACTGAGACACAGAGACACTGAGACTCTGAGGCTCAGAGACACTGAGACACTGAGTCTCTGAGACGCAGAGACACTGAGACACTGAGACACAGAGACACAGAGAAACTGAGACTCTGAGACACTGAGACACTGAGACACAGATACACTGAGACACTGAGACTCAGAGACACTGAGATTCTGAGACACTGAGACCCAGAGACACTGAGACACAGAGACACTGAGACTCAGAGACACTGAGACACAGAGACACTGAGACTCTGAGACACTGAGACACAGAGACACTGAGACTCAGAGACACTGTGACACAGAGACACTGAGACTCTGAGACACTGAGACACAGGGACACTTAGACACTGAGACTCAGACACACTGAGACACAGAGACACTGATACACTGAGACACTGAGACTCAGAGACACTGAGACTCAGAGACACAGAGACAATGAGACACAGAGACACTGAGACTCTGAGACACAGAGACACTGAGACTCTGAGACACTGAGACCCAGAGACACTGAGACACAGAGACACTGAGACTCAGAGACACTGAGACTCTGAGAAACTGAGACACAGAGACACTGAGACTCAGAGACACTGAGACACAGAGACACTGAGACTCAGAGACACTGAGACACAGAGACACTGAGACACTGAGACTCAGAGACACTGAGACTCAGAGACACAGAGTCACAGAGACACAGAGACACTGAGACTCAGTGACACTGAGACCCTGAGACACTGAGACACAGAGACACAGAGACACAGAGACACTGAGACTCAGAGACACTGAGACTCTGAGAAACTGAGACACAGAGACACTGAGACTCAGAGACACTGAGACACAGAGACACTGAGACACAGAGACACTGAGACTCTGAGATTCAGAGACACTGAGACACTGAGACACAGAGACGCTGAGACACTGAGACACAGAGACACTGAGACTCTGAGACTCAGAGACACTGAGACACTGAGACACAGAGACACTGAGACACTGAGACACAGAGACACTGAGACACTCAGACGCAGAGACGCTGAGACACTGAGACCAAGAGACACTGAGACTCTGAGACGCAGAGACACTGAGACACTGAGATACTGAGACACAGAGACACTGAGATTCAGAGACACTAAGACTCTGAGACACTGAGACTCTGAGACACTGAGACACAGAGACGCTGAGACACAGAGACACTGAGACTCTGAGATTCAGAGACACTGAGACACTGAGACACAGAGACGCTGAGACACTGAGACACAGAGACACTGAGACTCTGAGACTCAGAGACACTGAGACACTGAGACACAGAGACACTGAGACACTGAGACACAGAGACACTGAGACACAGAGACACTGAGACTCAGAGACACCAAGACACAGAGACGCTGAGACACTGAGACTCAGAGACACTGAGACTCTGAGACTAAGAGACACTGAGACACTGAGACACTGAGACACAGAGACACTGAGACACAGAGACACTGAGAATCTGAGACACTGAGACACAGAGACGCTGAGACACAGAGACACTGAGACTCTGAGAATCAGAGACACTGAGACACTGAGACACAGAAACGCTGAGACACTGAGACACAGAGACACTGAGACTCTGAGACTCAGAGACACTGAGACACTGAGACACTGAGACTCTCAGACACTGAGACACTGAGACAGAGAGACACTGAGACTCAGGGACACTGAGACACAGAGACACTGAGACACAGAGACACTGAGACGCAGAGACACTGAGACGCTGAGACACAGAGACAATGAGACTCTGAGACTCAGAGACACTGAGACACAGAGACACTGAGACACAGAGGCACTGAGACACGGAGACACAGACACACTGAAACAAAGAGACACAGAGACGCTGTGACTCTGAGACTCAGAGACAGTGAGACACTTACACACTGAGACACAGAGACACTGAGACACAGAGACACAGAGACAATGAGACACTAAGACTCAGAGACACTGAGACACTGAGACACTGAGACACAGAGACACTGAGACTCTGAGACTCTGAGACACAGAGACACTGAGACACAGAGGCACTGAGACACTGAGACACAGAGACACTGAGACTCTGAGACACTGAGACACTGAGATTCAGAGACACTGAGACACTGAGACACAGTGGCACTGAGACTCAGAGACACTGAGACAAGGAGACACAGAGACACTGAGACTCTGAGACACAGAGACACTGAGACACAGAGACACTGAGACTCTGAGACACTGAGACACAGAGACACTGAGACACAGAGACACTGAGACACAGACACACTGAGACAAAGAGGCACAGAGACGCTGAGACACTGAGACACAGAGACACTGAGACTCTGAGACTCAGAGACACTGAGACACTGAGACACTGAGACTCTGAGACACTGAGACACAGAGACACAGAGACACTGAGACTCTGAGACACTGAGACACAGAGACTCAGAGACACTGAGACACTGAGACACGGAGACACTGAGACTCAGAGACACTGAGACAAAGAGACACAGAGACACTGAGACTCTGAGACACTGGGACTCAGAGACACTGAGACACAGAGACACTGAGACACTGAGACACTGAGACACTGAGTCAGAGACCCTGAGACTCAGAGACACTGAGACACAGAGACAATGAGACTCTGAGGCTCAGAGACACTGAGACACTGAGTCTCTGAGACGCAGAGACACTGAGACACTGAGACACAGAGACACAGAGAAACTGAGACTCTGAGACACTGAGACACTGAGACACAGATACACTGAGACACTGAGACTCAGAGACACTGAGATTCTGAGACACTGAGACCCAGAGACACTGAGACACAGAGACACTGAGACTCAGAGACACTGAGACACAGAGACACTGAGACTCTGAGACACTGAGACACAGAGACACTGAGACTCAGAGACACTGTGACACAGAGACACTGAGACTCTGAGACACTGAGACACAGGGACACTTAGACACTGAGACTCAGAGACACTGAGACACAGAGACACTGATACACTGAGACACTGAGACTCAGAGAAACTGAGACTCAGAGACACAGAGACAATGAGACACAGAGACACTGAGACTCTGAGACACAGAGACACTGAGACTCTGAGACACTGAGACCCAGAGACACTGAGACACAGAGACACTGAGACTCAGAGACACTGAGACACAGAGACACTGAGACACTGAGACTCAGAGACACTGAGACTCAGAGACACTGAGACACAGAGACACAGAGACACTGAGACTCAGTGACACTGAGACACAGAGAAACAGAGGCACAGAGACACAGAGACACTGAGACTCTGAGACACTCAGACGCAGAGACGCTGAGACACTGAGACCAAGAGACACTGAGACTCTGAGACGCAGAGACACTGAGACACTGAGATACTGAGACACAGAGACACTGAGATTCAGAGACACTGAGACTCTGAGACACTGAGACTCTGAGACACTGAGACACAGAGACGCTGAGACACAGAGACACTGAGACTCTGAGATTCATAGACACTGAGACACTGAGACACAGAGACGCTGAGACACTGAGACACTGAGACTCTGAGACTCAGAGACACTGAGACACTGAGACACAGAGACACTGAGACACTGAGACACAGAGACACTGAGACACAGAGACACTGAGACTCAGAGACACCAAGACACAGAGACGCTGAGACACTGAGACTCAGAGACACTGAGACTCTGAGACTAAGAGACACTGAGACACTGAGACACTGAGACACTGAGACACTGAGACACAGAGACACTGAGAATCTGAGACACTGAGACACAGAGACGCTGAGACACAGAGACACTGAGACTCTGAGAATCAGAGACACTGAGACACTGAGACACAGAAACGCTGAGACACTGAGACACAGAGACACTGAGACTCTGAGACTCAGAGACACGGAGACACTGAGACACTGAGACACTGAGACTCTCTGACACTGAGACACTGAGACAGAGAGACACTGAGACTCAGGGACACTGAGACACAGGGACACTGAGACACAGAGACACTGAGACGCAGAGACACTGAGACACTGAGACACAGAGACAATGAGACTCTGAGACTCAGAGACACTGAGACACAGAGACACTGAGACACAGAGGCACTGAGACACGGAGACACAGACACACTGAAACAAAGAGACACAGAGACGCTGTGACTCTGAGACTCAGAGACAGTGAGACACTTACACACTGAGACACAGAGACACTGAGACACAGAGACACAGAGACAATGAGACACTAAGACTCAGAGACACTGAGACACTGAGACACTGAGACACAGAGACACTGAGACTCTGAGACTCTGAGACACAGAGACACAGAGACACTGAGACACAGAGGCACTGAGACACTGAGACACAGAGACACTGAGACTCTGAGACACTGAGACACTGAGATTCAGAGACACTGAGACACTGAGACACAGTGGCACTGAGACTCAGAGACACTGAGACACTGAGACACTGAGACTCTGAGACACAGAGACACTGAGACACAGAGACACTGAGACTCTGAGACACTGAGACACAGAGACACTGAGACACAGAGACACTGAGACTCAGACACACTGAGACAAAGAGGCACAGAGACGCTGAGACACTGAGACACAGAGACACTGAGACTCTGAGACTCAGAGACACTGAGACACTGAGACACTGAGACACAGAGACACAGAGACACTGAGACTCTGAGACACTGAGACACAGAGACTCAGAGACACTGAGACACTGAGACACGGAGACACTGAGACTCAGAGACACTGAGACAAAGAGACACAGAGACACTGAGACGCAGAGACACTGAGACACAGAGACTCAGAGACACTGAGACACTGAGACACGGAGACACTGAGACTCAGAGACACTGAGACTCAGAGACACTGAGACACAGAGACACTGAGACACTGAGACACTGAGTCAGAGACCCTGAGACTCAGAGACACTGAGACACAGAGACACTGAGACTCTGAGGCTCAGAGACACTGAGACACTGAGTCTCTGAGACGCAGAGACACTGAGACACTGAGACACAGAGACACAGAGAAACTGAGACTCTGAGACACTGAGACACTGAGACACAGATACACTGAGACACTGAGACTCAGAGACACTGAGATTCTGAGACACTGAGACCCAGAGACACTGAGACACAGAGACACTGAGACTCAGAGACACTGAGACACAGAGACACTGAGACTCTGAGACACTGAGACACAGAGACACTGAGACTCAGAGACACTGTGACACAGAGACTCTGAGACTCTGAGACACTGAGACACAGGGACACTTAGACACTGAGACTCAGAGACACTGAGACACAGAGACACTGATACACTGAGACACTGAGACTCAGAGACACTGAGACTCAGAGACACAGAGACAATGAGACACAGAGACACTGAGACTCTGAGACACTGAGACTCAGAGACACTGTGACTCAGAGACACTGAGACTCTGAGACACTGAGACACAGAGACGCTGAGACACAGAGACACTGAGATTCTGAGACACTGAGACACTGGGACATTGAGACACTGAAACACTGAGACTCAGAGACAGAGAGACTCTGAGTCACAGAGACACAGAGACACTGAGACACAGAGACACTGAGACACTGAGACACTGAGACACTGAGACTCAGAGACACTGAGTCACAGAGACACTGAGACACAGAGACACTGAGACTCAGAGACACTGAGACTCAGAGACACTGAGACTCAGAGATACTTAGACTCTGAGGCACTGAGACACTGAGACACTGAGACACAGCGACACTGAGACTCTGAGACACTGAGACACTGAGACACTGAGACTCAGAGACACTGAGACACAGAGAAACAGAGGCACAGAGACACAGAGACACTGAGACTCTGAGACACTCAGACGCAGAGACGCTGAGACACTGAGACCAAGAGACACTGAGACTCTGAGACGCAGAGACACTGAGACACTGAGATACTGAGACACAGAGACACTGAGATTCAGAGACACTGAGACTCTGAGACACTGAGACTCTGAGACACTGAGACACAGAGACGCTGAGACACAGAGACACTGAGACTCTGAGATTCAGAGACACTGAGACACTGAGACACAGAGACGCTGAGACACTGAGACACAGAGACACTGAGACTCTGAGACTCAGAGACACTGAGAAACTGAGACACAGAGACACTGAGACACTGAGACACAGAGACACTGAGACACAGAGACACTGAGACTCAGAGACACCAAGACACAGAGACGCTGAGACACTGAGACTCAGAGACACAGAGACTCTGAGACTAAGAGACACTGAGACAATGAGACACTGAGACACAGAGACACTGAGACACAGAGACACTGAGACTCTGAGAATCAGAGACACTGAGACACTGAGACACTGAGACACAGAAACGCTGAGACACTGAGACACAGAGACACTGAGACTCTGAGACTCAGAGACACGGAGACACTGAGACACTGAGACACTGAGACTCTCAGACACTGAGACACTGAGACAGAGAGACACTGAGACTCAGGGACACTGAGACACAGAGACACTGAGACACAGAGACACAGAGACACTGAGACGCAGAGACACTGAGACACTGAGACACAGAGACAATGAGACTCTGAGACTCAGAGACACTGAGACACAGAGACACTGAGACACAGAGGCACTGAGACACGGAGACACAGACACACTGAAACAAAGAGACACAGAGACGCTGTGACTCTGAGACTCAGAGACAGTGAGACACTTACACACTGAGACACAGAGACACTGAGACACAGAGACACAGAGACAATGAGACACTAAGACTCAGAGACACTGAGACACTGAGACACAGAGACACTGAGACTCTGAGACACAGAGACACAGAGACACTGAGACACAGAGGCACTGAGACACTGAGACACAGAGACACTGAGACTCTGAGACACTGAGACACTGAGATTCAGAGACACTGAGACACTGAGACACAGTGGCACTGAGACTCAGAGACACTGAGACACTGAGACACTGAGACTCTGAGACACAGAGACACTGAGACACAGAGACACTGAGACTCTGAGACACTGAGACACAGAGACACTGAGACACAGAGACACTGAGACTCAGACACACTGAGACAAAGAGGCACAGAGACGCTGAGACACTGAGACACAGAGACACTGAGACTCTGAGACTCAGAGACACTGAGACACTGAGACACTGAGACTCTGAGACACTGAGACACAGAGACACAGAGACACTGAGACTCTGAGACACTGAGACACAGAGACTCAGAGACACTGAGACACTGAGACACGGAGACACTGAGACTCAGAGACACTGAGACAAAGAGACACAGAGACACTGAGACGCAGAGACACTGAGACACAGAGACTCAGAGACACTGAGACACTGAGACACGGAGACACTGAGACTCAGAGACACTGAGACTCAGAGACACTGAGACACTGAGACACGGAGACACTGAGACTCAGAGACACTGAGACAAAGAGACACAGAGACACTGAGACGCAGAGACACTGAGACACAGAGACTCAGAGACACTGAGACACTGAGACACGGAGACACTGAGACTCAGAGACACTGAGACTCAGAGACACTGAGACACAGAGACACTGAGACACGGAGACACTGAGACACTGAGTCAGAGACCCTGAGACTCAGAGACACTGAGACACAGAGACACTGAGACTCTGAGGCTCAGAGACACTGAGACACTGAGTCTCTGAGACGCAGAGACACTCAGACACAGAGACACAGAGACACAGAGAAACTGAGACTCTGAGACACTGAGACACTGAGACACAGATACACTGAGACACTGAGACTCAGAGACACTGAGACACAGAGACACTGAGACTCTGAGACACTGAGACACAGAGACACTGAGACTCAGAGACACTGTGACACAGAGACTCTGAGACTCTGAGACACTGAGACACAGGGACACTTAGACACTGAGACTCAGAGACACTGAGACACAGAGACACTGAGACTCTGAGACACAGAGACACTGAGACTCTGAGACACAGAGACACTGAGACTCTGAGACACTGAGACCCAGAGACACTGAGACACAGATACACTGAGACTCAGAGACACTGAGACTCTGAGAAACTGAGACACAGAGACACTGAGACTCAGAGACACTGAGACACAGAGACACTGAGACACAGAGACACTGAGACTCAGAGACACTGAGACACAGAGACACTGAGACACTGAGACTCAGAGACACTGAGACACAGAGACACAGAGACACAGAGACACTGAGACTCAGAGACACTGAGACTCTGAGAAACTGAGACACATAGACACTGAGACTCAGAGACACTGAGACACAGAGACACTGAGACACAGAGACACTGAGACTCAGAGACACTGAGACACAGAGACACTGAGACACTGAGACTCAGAGACACTGAGACTCAGTGACACTGAAACGCTGAGACACAGAGACATAGAGACACAGAGACACTGAGACACTGAGACTCAGAGACACTGAGACTCAGAGACACTGAGACACTGAGACTCAGAGACACTGTGACTCAGAGACACTGAGTCACAGAGACACTGAGACACAGAGATACTGAGACTCAGAGACACTGTGACTCAGAGACACTGAGTCACAGAGACACTGAGACACAGAGATACTGCGACTCAGAGACACTGAGACACAGAGACAATGAGACACAGAGACACAGAGACACTGAGACTCAGAGACACTGTGACACAGAGACACTGAGACTCTGAGACACTGAGACACAGCGACACTTAGACACTGAGACTCAGAGACACTGAGACACAGAGACACTGAGATTCAGAGACACTGAGACACAGAGACACTGAGACTCTGAGACACTGAGACACAGAGACGCTGAGACACAGAGACACTGAGACTCTGAGATTCAGAGACACTGAGACACTGAGACACAGAGACGCTGAGACACTGAGACACAGAGACACTGAGACTCTGAGACTCAGAGACACTGAGACACTGAGACACAGA
This sequence comes from Carcharhinus amblyrhynchos, assembly GCF_965287045.1. Taxonomy (NCBI): domain Eukaryota; kingdom Metazoa; phylum Chordata; class Chondrichthyes; order Carcharhiniformes; family Carcharhinidae; genus Carcharhinus; species Carcharhinus amblyrhynchos. Next base: position 234,575 of record NW_027649802.1, on the reverse strand, counting down.
GACACTGAGACACTGAGACACAGAGACACTGAGACACAGAGACACTGAGACTCAGAGACACCAAGACACAGAGACGCTGAGACACTGAGACTCAGAGACACTGAGACTCTGAGACTAAGAGACTCTGAGACACTGAGACACAGAGACACTGAGACACAGAGACACTGAGAATCTGAGACACTGAGACACAGAGACGCTGAGACACAGAGACACTGAGACTCTGAGAATCAGAGACAATGAGACACTGAGACACTGAGACACAGAAACGCTGAGACACTGAGACACAGAGACACTGAGACACTGAGACTCAGAGACACTGAGACACTGAGACACTGAGACTCTCAGACACTGAGACACTGAGACAGAGAGAAACTGAGACTCAGGGACAATGAGACACAGAGACACTGAGACGCAGAGACACTGAGACACTGAGACACAGAGACAATGAGACTCTGAGACTCAGAGACTCTGAGACACAGAGACACTGAGACACAGAGGCACTGAGACACGGAGACACAGACAAACTGAAACAAAGAGACACAGAGACGCTGTGACTCTGAGACTCAGAGACAGTGAGACACTTAGACACTGAGACACAGAGACACTGAGACAAAGAGACACAGAGACAATGAGACACTAAGACTCAGAGACACTGAGACACTGAGACACAGAGACACTGAGACTCTGAGACTCTGAGACACAGAGACACAGAGACACTGAGACACAGAGGCACTGAGACACAGAGACACTGAGACTCTGAGACACTGAGACACTGAGATTCAGAGACACTGAGACACTGAGACACAGTGGCACTGAGACTCAGAGACACTGAGACACTGAGACACAGAGACACTGAGACTCTGAGACACAGAGACACTGAGACACAGAGACACTGAGACTCTGAGACACTGAGACACAGAGACACTGAGACACAGACACACTGAGACAAAGAGGCACAGAGACGCTGAGACACTGAGACACAGAGACACTGAGATTCTGAGACTCAGAGACACTGAGACACTGAGACACTGAGACACAGAGACACTGAGACACTGTGACTCTGAGACACTGAGACACAGAGACACAGAGACACTGAGACTCTGAGACACTGAGACACAGAGACTCAGAGACACTGAGACACTGAGACACGGAGACACTGAGACTCAGAGACACTGAGACAAAGAGACACAGAGACACTGAGACTCTGAGACACTGAGACACAGAGACTCAGAGACACTGAGACACTGAGACACGGAGACACTGAGACTCCGGGACACTGAGACTCAGAGACACTGAGACACTGAGACACTGAGACACTGAGACACTGAGTCAGAGACCCTGAGACTCAGAGACACTGAGACACAGAGACACTGAGACTCTGAGACACTGAGACACAGAGACACTGAGACTCAGAGACACTGTGACACAGAGACACTGAGACTCTGAGACACTGAGACACAGCGACACTTAGACACTGCGACTCAGAGACACTGAGACACAGAGACACTGAGATTCAGAGACACTGAGACACAGAGACACTGAGACTCTGAGACACTGAGACACAGAGACGCTGAGACACAGAGACACTGAGACTCTGAGATTCAGAGTCACTGAGACACTGAGACACCGAGACGCTGAGACACTGAGACACAGAGACACTGAGACTCTGAGACTCAGAGACACTGAGACACTGAGACACAGAGACACAGAGACACTGAGACACAGAGACACTGAGACACTGAGACACTGAGACTCAGAGACACCAAGACACAGAGACGCTGAGACACTGAGACTCAGAGACACTGAGACTCTGAGACTAAGAGACACTGAGACTCTGAGACTAAGAGACACTGAGACACTGAGACACAGAGACACTGAGACACAGAGACACTGAGACACAGAGACACTGAGAATCTGAGACACTGAGACACAGAGACGCTGAGACACAGAGACACTGAGACTCTGAGAATCAGAGACAATGAGACACTGAGACACTGAGACACAGAAACGCTGAGACACTGAGACACAGAGACACTGAGACTCTGAGACTCAGAGACACGGAGACACTGAGACACTGAGACACTGAGACTCTCAGACACTGAGACACTGAGACAGAGAGACACTGAGACTCAGGGACACTGAGACACAGAGACACTGAGACACAGAGACACTGAGACGCAGAGACACTGAGACACTGAGACACAGAGACAATGAGACTCTGAGACTCAGAGACACTGAGACACAGAGACACTGAGACACAGAGGCACTGAGACACGGAGACACAGACACACTGAAACAAAGAGACACAGAGACACTGTGACTCTGAGACTCAGAGACAGTGAGACACTTACACACTGAGACACAGAGACACTGAGACACAGAGACACAGAGACAATGAGACACTAAGACTCAGAGACACTGAGACACTGAGACACAGAGACACTGAGACTCTGAGACTCTGAGACACAGAGACACAGAGACACTGAGACACAGAGGCACTGAGACACTGAGACACAGAGACACTGAGACTCTGAGACACTGAGACACTGAGATTCAGAGACACTGAGACACTGAGACACAGTGGCACTGAGACTCAGAGACACTGAGACACTGAGACACAGAGACACTGAGACTCTGAGACACAGAGACACTGAGACACTGAGACTCTGAGACACTGAGACACAGACACACTGAGACACAGAGACACTGAGACACAGACACACTGAGACAAAGAGGCACAGAGACGCTGAGACACTGAGACACAGAGACACTGAGACTCTGAGACTCAGAGACACTGAGACACTGAGACACAGAGACACTGAGACACTGTGACTCTGAGACACTGAGACACAGAGACTCAGAGACACTGAGACACGGAGACACTGAGACTCAGAGACACTGAGACAAAGAGACACAGAGACACTGAGACTCTGAGACACTGAGACACAGAGACTCAGAGACACTGAGACACTGAGACACGGAGACACTGAGACTCCGGGACACTGAGACTCAGAGACACTGAGACACTGAGACACTGAGACACTGAGTCAGAGACCCTGAGACTCAGAGACACTGAGACACAGAGACACTGAGACTCTGAGACACTGAGACACAGAGACACTGAGACTCAGAGACACTGTGACACAGAGACACTGAGACTCTGAGACACTAAGACACAGCGACACTTAGACACTGAGACTCAGAGACACTGAGACACAGAGACACTGATACACTGAGACACTGAGACTCAGAGACATTGAGACTCAGAGACACAGAGACAATGAGACACAGAGACACTGAGACTCTGAGACACAGAGACACTGAGACTCTGAGACACTGAGACCCAGAGACACTGAGACACAGAGACACTGAGACTCAGAGACACTGAGACTCTGAGAAACTGAGACACACAGACACTGAGACTCAGAGACACTGAGACACAGAGACACTGAGACACAGAGACACTGAGACTCAGAGACACTGAGACACAGAGACACTGAGACACTGAGACTCAGAGACACTGACACTCAGAGACACTGAGACACAGAGACACTGAGACTCAGAGACACTGAGACTCTGAGAAACTGAGACACAGAGACACTGAGACTCAGAGACACTGAGACACAGAGACACTGAGACACAGAGACACTGAGACTAAGAGACACTGATACACTGAGACACAGAGACAATGAGACACTGAGACACAGAGACACTGAGACTCAGAGACACTGTGACACAGAGACACTGAGACACTGAGACTCTGAGACACTGAGACACAGCGACACTTAGACACTGAGACTCAGAGACACTGAGACACAGAGACACTGAGATTCAGAGACACTGAGACACAGAGACACTGAGACTCTGAGACACTGAGACACAGAGACGCTGAGACACAGAGACACGGAGACTCTGAGATTCAGAGACACTGAGACACTGAGACACAGAGACGCTGAGACACTGAGACACAGAGACACTGAGACTCTGAGACTCAGAGACACTGAGACACTGAGACACAGAGACACTGAGACTCAGAGACACCAAGACACAGAGACGCTGAGACACTGAGACTCAGAGACACTGAGACTCTGAGACTAAGAGACACTGAGAAACTGAGACACAGAGACACAGAGACACTGAGACACAGAGACACTGAGAATCTGAGACACTGAGACACAGAGACGCTGAGACACAGAGACACTGAGAATCTGAGACACTGAGACACAGAGACGCTGAGACACAGAGACACTGAGACTCTGAGAATCAGAGACAATGAGACACTGAGACACTGAGACACAGAAACGCTGAGACTCTGAGACACAGAGACACTGAGACTCTGAGACTCAGAGACACGGAGACACTGAGACACTGAGACACTGAGACTCTCAGACACTGAGACACTGAGACAGAGAGACACTGAGACTCAGGGGCACTGAGACACATAGACACTGAGACACAGAGACACTGAGACGCAGAGACACTGAGACACTGAGACACTGAGACACAGAGACAATGAGACTCTGAGACTCAGAGACACTGAGACACAGAGACACTGAGACACAGAGGCACTGAGACACGGACACACAGACACACTGAAACAAAGAGACACAGAGACGCTGTGACTCTGAGACTCAGAGACAGTGAGACACTTAGACACTGAGACACAGAGACACTGAGACACAGAGACACAGAGACAATGAGACACTAAGACTCAGAGACACTGAGACACTGAGACACAGAGACACTGAGACTCTGAGACTCTGAGACACAGAGACACAGAGACACTGAGACACAGAGGCACTGAGACACTGAGACACAGAGACACTGAGACTCTGAGACACTGAGACACTGAGATTCAGAGACACTGAGACACTGAGACACAGTGGCACTGAGACTCAGAGACACTGAGACACTGAGACACTGAGACACAGAGACACTGAGACTCTGAGACACAGAGACACTGAGACACAGAGACACTGAGACTCTGAGACACTGAGACACAGAGACACTGAGACACAGAGACACTGAGACACAGAGACACTGAGACAAAGAGGCACAGAGACGCTGAGACACTGAGACACAGGGACACTGAGACTCTGAGACACAGAGACTCTGAGACTCAGAGACACTGTGACTCTGAGACACTGAGACACAGAGAAACAGAGACACTGAGACTCTGAGACACTGAGACACAGAGACTCAGAGACACTGAGACACTGAGACACGGAGACACTGAGACTCAGAGACACTGAGACAAAGAGACACAGAGACACTGAGACTCTGAGACACTGAGACACAGAGACTCAGAGACACTGAGACACTGAGACACGGAGACACTTAGACTCCGGGACACTGAGACTCAGAGACACTGAGACACTGAGACACTGAGACACTGAGACACTGAGTCAGAGACCCTGAGACTCAGAGACACTGAGACACAGAGACACTGAGACTCTGAGACACTGAGACACAGAGACACTGAGACTCAGAGACACTGTGACACAGAGACACTGAGACTCTGAGACACTGAGACACAGCGACACTTAGACACTGAGACTCAGATACACTGAGACACAGAGACACTGAGATTCAGAGACACTTAGACACAGAGACACTGAGACTCTGAGACACTGAGACACAGAGACGCTGAGACACAGAGACACTGAGACTCTGAGATTCAGAGACACTGAGACACAGAGACGCTGAGACACTGAGACACAGAGACACTGAGACTCTGAGACTCAGAGACACTGAGACACTGAGACACAGAGACACTGAGACACTGAGACACAGAGACATTGAGACACAGAGACACTGAGACTCAGAGACACCAAGACACAGAGACGCTGAGACACTGAGACTCAGAGACACTGAGACTCTGAGACTAAGAGACACTGAGACACTGAGACACAGAGACACTGAGACACAGAGACACTGAGACACAGAGACACAGAGAATCTGAGACACTGAGACACAGAGACGCTGAGACACAGAGACACTGAGACTCTGAGAATCAGAGACAATGAGACACTGAGACACTGAGACACAGAAACGCTGAGACACTGAGACACAGAGACACTGAGACTCTGAGACTCAGAGACACGGAGACACTGAGACACTGAGACACTGAGACTCTCAGACACTGAGACACTGAGACAGAGAGACACTGAGACTCAGGGACACTGAGACACAGAGACACTGAGACGCAGAGACACTGAGACACTGAGACACAGAGACAATGAGACTCTGAGACTCAGAGACACTGAGACACAGAGACACTGAGACACAGAGGCACTGAGACACGGAGACACAGACACACTGAAACAAAGAGACACAGAGACGCTGTGACTCTGAGACTCAGAGACAGTGAGACACTTAGACACTGAGACACAGAGACACTGAGACACAGAGACACAGAGACAATGAGACACTAAGACTCAGAGACACTGAGACACTGAGACACAGAGACACTGAGACTCTGAGACTCTGAGACACAGAGACACAGAGACACTGAGACACAGAGGCACTGAGACACTGAGACACAGAGACACTGAGACTCTGAGACACTGAGACACTGAGATTCAGAGACACTGAGACACTGAGACACAGTGGCACTGAGACTCAGAGACACTGAGACACTGAGACACAGAGACACTGAGACTCTGAGACACAGAGACACTGAGACACTGAGACTCTGAGACACTGAGACACAGAGACACTGAGACACTGAGACACAGACACACTGAGACAAAGAGGCACAGAGACGCTGAGACACTGAGACACAGAGACACTGAGACTCTGAGACTCAGAGACACTGAGACACTGAGACACTGTGACTCTGAGACACTGAGACACAGAGACACAGAGACACTGAGACTCTGAGACACTGAGACACAGAGACTCAGAGACACTGAGACACTGAGACACGGAGACACTGAGACTCAGAGACACTGAGACAAAGAGACACAGAGACACTGAGACTCTGAGACACTGAGACACAGAGACTCAGAGACACTGAGACACTGAGACACGGAGACACTGAGACTCCGGGACACTGAGACTCAGAGACACTGAGACACTGAGACACTGAGACACTGAGTCAGAGACCCTGAGACTCAGAGACACTGAGACACAGAGACACGGAGACTCTGAGACACTGAGACACAGAGACACTGAGACTCAGAGACACTGTGACACAGAGACACTGAGACTCTGAGACACTGAGACACAGCGACACTTAGACACTGAGACTCAGAGACACTGAGACACAGAGACACTGATACACTGAGACACTGAGACTCAGAGACATTGAGACTCAGAGACACAGAGACAATGAGACACAGAGACACTGAGACTCTGAGACACAGAGACACTGAGACTCTGAGACACTGAGACCCAGAGACACTGAGACACAGAGACACTGAGACTCAGAGACACTGAGACTCTGAGAAACTGAGACACAGAGACACTGAGACTCAGAGACACTGAGACACAGAGACACTGAGACACAGAGACACTGAGACTCAGAGACACTGTGACACAGAGACACTGAGACACTGAGACTCAGAGACACTGAGACACAGAGACACAGAGACACAGAGACACTGAGACTCAGAGACACTGAGACTCTGAGAAACTGAGACACAGAGACACTGAGACTCAGAGACACTGAGACACAGAGACACTGAGACTCAGAGACACTGAGACACAGAGACACTGAGACACTGAGACTCAGAGACACTGAGACTCAGAGACACTGAGACACAGAGACACAGAGACACTGAGACTCAGTGACACTGAGACCCTGAGACACAGAGACACAGAGACACTGAGACACTGAGACTCAGAGACACTGAGACACAGAGACACTGAGACTCTGAGACACTGAGACACTGGGACACTGAGACACTGAAACACTGAGACTCAGAGACAGTGAGACTCAGAGACACAGAGACACAGAGACACTGAGACTCAGAGACACTGTGACTCAGAGACACTGAGTCACAGAGACACTGAGACACAGAGATACTGAGACTCAGAGACACTGAGACACTGAGACACAGAGACAATGAGACAGAGAGACACTGAGACTCAGAGACACTGTGACACAGAGACACTGAGACTCTGAGACACTGAGACACAGCGACACTTAGACACTGAGACTCAGAGACACTGAGACACAGAGACACTGAGATTCAGAGACACTGAGACACAGAGACACTGAGACTCTGAGACACTGAGACACAGAGACGCTGAGACACAGAGACACTGAGACTCTGAGATTCAGAGACACTGAGACACTGAGACACAGAGACGCTGAGACACTGAGACAAAGAGACACTGAGACTCTGAGACTCAGAGACACTGAGACACAGAGACACTGAGACACTGAGACACAGAGACACTGAGACACAGAGACACTGAGACTCAGAGACACCAAGACACAGAGACGCTGAGACACTGAGACTCAGAGACACTGAGACTCTGAGACTAAGAGACACTGAGACACTGAGACACAGAGTCACAGAGACACTGAGACACAGAGACACTGAGAATCTGAGACACTGAGACACAGAGACGCTGAGACACAGAGACACTGAGACTCTGAGAATCAGAGACAATGAGACACTGAGACACTGAGACACAGAAACGCTGAGACACTGAGACACAGAGACACTGAGACTCTGAGACTCAGAGACACGGTGACACTGAGACACTGAGACACTGAGACAGAGAGACACTGAGACTCAGGGACACTGAGACACAGAGACACTGAGACACAGAGACACTGAGACTCAGAGACACTGAGACACTGAGACACAGAGACAATGAGACTCTGAGACTCAGAGACACTGAGACACAGAGACACTGAGACACAGAGGCACTGAGACACGGAGACACAGACACACTGAAACAAAGAGACACAGAGACGCTGTGACTCTGAGACTCAGAGACAGTGAGACACTTAGACACTGAGACACAGAGACACTGAGACACAGAGACACAGAGACAATGAGACACTAAGACTCAGAGACACTGAGACACTGAGACACAGAGACACTGAGACTCTGAGACTCTGAGACACAGAGACACAGAGACACTGAGACACAGAGGCACTGAGACACTGAGACACAGAGATACTGAGACTCTGAGACACTGAGACACTGAGATTCAGAGACACTGAGACACTGAGACACAGTGGCACTGAGACTCAGAGACACTGAGACACTGAGACACAGAGACACTGAGACTCTGAGACACAGAGACACTGAGACTCTGAGACACAGAGACACTGAGACACAGAGACACTGAGACTCTGAGACACTGAGACACAGAGACACTGAGACACAGACACACTGAGACAAAGAGGCACAGAGACGCTGAGACACTGAGACACAGAGACACTGAGACTCTGAGACTCAGAGACACTGAGACACTGAGACACTGAGACACTGAGACACTGTGACTCTGAGACACTGAGACACAGAGACACAGAGACACTGAGACTCTGAGACACTGAGACACAGAGACTCAGAGACACTGAGACACTGAGACACGGAGACACTGAGACTCAGAGACACTGAGACAAAGAGACACAGAGACACTGAGAGTCTGAGACACTGAGACACAGAGACTCGGAGACACTGAGACACTGAGACACGGAGACACTGAGACTCCGGGACACTGAGACTCAGAGACACTGAGACACTGAGACACTGAGACACTGAGACGCTGAGTCAGAGACCCTGAGACTCAGAGACACTGAGACACAGAGACACTGAGACTCTGAGACACTGAGACACAGAGACACTGAGACTCAGAGACACTGTGACAAAGAGACACTGAGACTCTGAGACACTGAGACACAGCGACACATAGACACTGAGACTCAGAGACACTGAGACACAGAGACACTGATACACTGAGACACTGAGACTCAGAGACATTGAGACTCAGAGACACAGAGACAATGAGACACAGAGACACTGAGACTCTGAGACACAGAGACACTGAGACTCTGAGACACTGAGACCCAGAGACACTGAGACACAGAGACACTGAGACTCAGAGACACTGAGACTCTGAGAAACTGAGACACAGAGACACAGAGACACTGAGACTCAGAGACACTGAGACACAGAGACACAGAGACACTGAGACTCAGAGACACTGAGACACAGAGACACTGAGACACTGAGACTCAGAGACACTGAGACTCAGAGACACTGAGACACAGAGACACAGAGACACAGAGACACAGAGACTCAGAGACACTGAGACTCTGAGAAACTGAGACACAGAGACACTGAGACACTGAGACACTGAGACTCAGAGACACTGAGACACAGAGACACTGAGACTCAGAGACACTGAGACACAGAGAAACTGAGACACTGAGACTCAGAGACAGTGAGACACAGAGACACAGAGACACTGAGACTGAGTGACACTGAGACCCTGAGACACAGAGACACAGAGACACAGAGACACTGAGACACTGAGACTCAGAGACACTGAGACACAGAGACACTGAGACTCTGAGACACTGAGACACTGGGACACTGAGACACTGAAACACTGAGACTCAGAGACAGTGAGACTCAGAGACACAGAGACACAGAGACACTGAGACACTGAGACTCAGAGACACTGTGACTCAGAGACACTGAGTCACAGAGACACTGAGACACAGAGATACTGAGACTCAGAGACACTGAGACTCAGAGACACTGAGACTCTGAGACACTGAGACAAAGAGGCACTGAGACTCAGGGAAACTGAGACACTGAGACACAGAGGCACTGAGACACAGAGAAACAGAGACAATGAGAGTTGAGACACAGAGACACTGAGACACAGAGACACTGAGACACTCAGACTCAGAGACACTGAGGCACAGAAAGACAGAGACACTGAGACACAGAGACACTGAGACACTGAGACTCAGAGACTCTGAGACACAGAGACACTGAGGCTCTGAGACACTGAGACACATAGACACTGAGACTCAGAGACACTGTGACTCAGAGACACTGACACACAGAGACACTGTGACACTGAGACACTGAGACACAGAGACACTGAGACTCAGAGACACTGAGACACTGAGACACTGAGACTCTGAGACACAGAGACACTGAGACACAGAGACACTGAGACACTGAGACGCAGAGTCACTGAGACACTGAGACACAGAGACACTGAGACTCTGAGAATCAGAGACACTGAGACACTGAGACACAGAGACACTGAGACACAGAGACACAGACACACTGAGACAAAGAGACACAGAGACGCTGAGACACTGAGACACAGAGACACTGAGACTCTGAGACTCAGAGACACTGAGACACTGAGACACAGAGACACTGAGACACTGAGACACTGAGACTCTGAGACTCTGAGACACAGAGACACTGAGACACTGAGACACTGAGACTCTGAGACTCTGAGACTCAGAGACACTGAGACTCAGAGACACTGAGACACAGAGACACTGAGACACAGAGATACTGAGTTACTGAGAAACTGAGACTCAGAGACACTGAGACACAGAGACACAGAGACACTGAGACCCAGAGACACTGAGGCACTGAGACTCAGAGACACTGAGACACAGAGACACTGAGACTCTGAGACACTGAGACACAGAGTCACTGTGACACTGAGACTCAGAGACACTGAGACACAGAGACACAGAGACACTGAGACACAGAGACACTGAGACACTGAGACTCAGAGAAACTGAGACTCAGAGACACTGAGACACTGTGACTCAGAGACACTGAGACACAGAGACACTGAGATTCAGAGACACTGAGACACTGAGACACAGAGACACTGAGACTCTGAGACACAGAGACACTGAGACACAGAGACACTGAGACACTGAGGCAGAGAGACACTGAGACTCAGAGACACAGAGACACAGAGACACTGAGACACTGAGACTCAGAGACGCTGTGTCACAGAGACACTGAGACACTGAGACACTGAGACTCAGAGACACTGAGACACAGAGACACAGAGACACTGAGACACAGAGGCACTGAGACACTGAGACACTGAGATACAGAGACACAGAGACTCTGAGACTCAGAGACTCAGAGACACTGAGACACAGAAACACTGAGACTTGCAGAGGCACTGAGACTCTGAGACACTGAGACTCAGAGACACTGAGACACTGAGACACAGAGACACAGAGACACTGAGACTCAGAGACACTGAGACACAGAGACACTGAGACACTGAGACACTGAGACTCAGAGACACTGAGACTCAGAGAGACAGAGACACAGAGACACTGAGACTCTGAGACACTGAGACACTGAGACTCAGAGACACTGAGACACAGAGACACTGAGACTCAGAGACACTGAGACTCAGAGACACAGAGACACTGAGACACAGAGACACTGAGACTCTGAGACACAGAGACACAGAGACACTGAGACTCTGAGACACTGAGACCCAGAGACACTGAGACACAGAGACACTGAGACTCAGAGACACTGAGTCACAGAGACACTGAGACTCTGAGACACTGAGACACAGAGACACTGAGACTCAGAGACACTGAGACACAGAGACACTGAGACTCTGAGACTCTGAGACACAGGGACACTGAGACACTGAGACTCAGAGACACTGAGACACAGAGACACTGATACACTGAGACACTGAGATTCAGAGACACTGAGACTCAGAGGCACAGAGACACTGAGACACAGAGACACTGAGACTCTGAGACACAGAGACAGTGAGACTCTGAGACACTGAGACCCAGAGACACTGAGACACATAGACACTGAGACTCAGAGACACTGAGACACAGAGACCTTGGACTCTGAGACACTGAGACACAGAGACACTGTGACTCAGAGACACTGAGACACAGAGACACTGAGACTCTGAGACACAGAGACACAGAGACACTGAGACTCAGAGACACTGAGACTCAGAGACACTGAGACACAGAGACACTGAGACTCAGTGACACTGAGAATCTGAGACACTGAGACACAGAGACACAGAGACACTGAGTCACAGAGACACTGAGACACTGAGACACTGAGACTCAGAGACACTGAGACACAGAGACACTGAGACTCTGAGACACTGAGACACTGGGTCACTGAGACACTGAAACACTGAGACTCAGAGACAGTGAGACTCAGAGACACAGAGACACAGAGACACTGAGACACTGAGACTCAGAGACACTGAGACTCAGAGACACTGAGTCACAGAGACACTGAGACACAGAGACACTGAGACTCAGAGACACTGAGACTCAGAGACACTGAGACTCTGAGACACTGAGGCACTGAGACACAGTGACACTGAGACTCTGAGGCACTGAGACACTGAGACACAGAGGCACTGAGACTCAGAGACACTGAGACACAGAGAAACTGAGACACAGAGACACAGAGACACTGAGACTCTGAGACACTCAGACGCAGAGACGCTGAGACACTGAGACCAAGAGACACTGAGACTCTGAGACGCAGAGACACTGAGACACTGAGACACTGAGATTCCGAGACACTGAGACACAGAGACACTGAGACTCTGAGACACTGAGACCCAGAGACGCTGAGACACAGAGACACTGAGACTCTGACACTCAGAGACACTGAGACACAGAGACACAGAAACGCTGAGACACTGAGAAAAAGAGACACTGAGACTCTGAGACTCAGAGACAAGGAGACACTGAGACACTGAGACACTGAGACTCTCAGACACTGAGACACTGAGACAGAGAGACACTGAGACACTGAGACACTGAGACACTGAGTCAGAGACCCTGAGACTCAGAGACACTGAGACACAGAGACACTGAGACTCTGAGACACTGAGACACAGAGACACTGAGACTCAGAGACACTGTGACACAGAGACACTGAGACTCTGAGACACTGAGACACAGCGACACTTAGACACTGAGACTCAGAGACACTGAGACACAGAGACACTGATACACTGAGACACTGAGACTCAGAGACATTGAGACTCAGAGACACAGAGACAATGAGACACAGAGACACTGAGACTCTGAGACACAGAGACACTGAGACTCTGAGACACTGAGACCCAGAGACACTGAGACACAGAGACACTGAGACTCAGAGACACTGAGACTCTGAGAAACTGAGACACAGAGACACTGAGACTCAGAGACACTGAGACACAGAGACACTGAGACACAGAGACACTGAGACTCAGAGACACTGTGACACAGAGACACTGAGACACTGAGACTCAGAGACACTGAGACACAGAGACACAGAGACACAGAGACACTGAGACTCAGAGACACTGAGACTCTGAGAAACTGAGACACAGAGACACTGAGACTCAGAGACACTGAGACACAGAGACACTGAGACTCTGAGACACTGAGACACAGAGACACTGAGACACTGAGACTCAGAGACACTGAGACTCAGAGACACTGAGACACAGAGACACAGAGACACTGAGACTCAGTGACACTGAGACCCTGAGACACAGAGACACAGAGACACTGAGACACTGAGACTCAGAGACACTGAGACACAGAGACACTGAGACTCTGAGACACTGAGACACTGGGACACTGAGACACTGAAACACTGAGACTCAGAGACAGTGAGACTCAGAGACACAGAGACACAGAGACACTGAGACACTGAGACTCAGAGACACTGTGACTCAGAGACACTGAGTCACAGAGACACTGAGACACAGAGATACTGAGACTCAGAGACACTGAGACACTGAGACACAGAGACAATGAGACACAGAGACACTGAGACTCAGAGACACTGTGACACAGAGACACTGAGACTCTGAGACACTGAGACACAGCGACACTTAGACACTGAGACTCAGAGACACTGAGACACAGAGACACTGAGATTCAGAGACACTGAGACACAGAGACACTGAGACTCTGAGACACTGAGACACAGAGACGCTGAGACACAGAGACACTGAGACTCTGAGATTCAGAGACACTGAGACACTGAGACACAGAGACGCTGAGACACTGAGACAAAGAGACACTGAGACTCTGAGACTCAGAGACACTGAGACACTGAGACACAGAGACACTGAGACACTGAGACACAGAGACACTGAGACACAGAGACACTGAGACTCAGAGACACCAAGACACAGAGACGCTGAGACACTGAGACTCAGAGACACTGAGACTCTGAGACTAAGAGACACTGAGACACTGAGACACAGAGTCACAGAGACACTGAGACACAGAGACACTGAGAATCTGAGACACTGAGACACAGAGACGCTGAGACACAGAGACACTGAGACTCTGAGAATCAGAGACAATGAGACACTGAGACACTGAGACACAGAAACGCTGAGACACTGAGACACAGAGACACTGAGACTCTGAGACTCAGAGACACGGTGACACTGAGACACTGAGACACTGAGACAGAGAGACACTGAGACTCAGGGACACTGAGACACAGAGACACTGAGACACAGAGACACTGAGACTCAGAGACACTGAGACACTGAGACACAGAGACAATGAGACTCTGAGACTCAGAGACACTGAGACACAGAGACACTGAGACACAGAGGCACTGAGACACGGAGACACAGACACACTGAAACAAAGAGACACAGAGACGCTGTGACTCTGAGACTCAGAGACAGTGAGACACTTAGACACTGAGACACAGAGACACTGAGACACAGAGACACAGAGACAATGAGACACTAAGACTCAGAGACACTGAGACACTGAGACACAGAGACACTGAGACTCTGAGACTCTGAGACACAGAGACACAGAGACACTGAGACACAGAGGCACTGAGACACTGAGACACAGAGATACTGAGACTCTGAGACACTGAGACACTGAGATTCAGAGACACTGAGACACTGAGACACAGTGGCACTGAGACTCAGAGACACTGAGACACTGAGACACAGAGACACTGAGACTCTGAGACACAGAGACACTGAGACTCTGAGACACAGAGACACTGAGACACAGAGACACTGAGACTCTGAGACACTGAGACACAGAGACACTGAGACACAGACACACTGAGACAAAGAGGCACAGAGACGCTGAGACACTGAGACACAGAGACACTGAGACTCTGAGACTCAGAGACACTGAGACACTGAGACACTGAGACACTGAGACACTGTGACTCTGAGACACTGAGACACAGAGACACAGAGACACTGAGACTCTGAGACACTGAGACACAGAGACTCAGAGACACTGAGACACTGAGACACGGAGACACTGAGACTCAGAGACACTGAGACAAAGAGACACAGAGACACTGAGAGTCTGAGACACTGAGACACAGAGACTCAGAGACACTGAGACACTGAGACACGGAGACACTGAGACTCCGGGACACTGAGACTCAGAGACACTGAGACACTGAGACACTGAGACACTGAGACACTGAGTCAGAGACCCTGAGACTCAGAGACACTGAGACACAGAGACACTGAGACTCTGAGACACTGAGACACAGAGACACTGAGACTCAGAGACACTGTGACAAAGAGACACTGAGACTCTGAGACACTGAGACACAGCGACACATAGACACTGAGACTCAGAGACACTGAGACACAGAGACACTGATACACTGAGACACTGAGACTCAGAGACATTGAGACTCAGAGACACAGAGACAATGAGACACAGAGACACTGAGACTCTGAGACACAGAGACACTGAGACTCTGAGACACTGAGACCCAGAGACACTGAGACACAGAGACACTGAGACTCAGAGACACTGAGACTCTGAGAAACTGAGACACAGAGACACAGAGACACTGAGACTCAGAGACACTGAGACACAGAGACACAGAGACACTGAGACTCAGAGACACTGAGACACAGAGACACTGAGACACTGAGACTCAGAGACACTGAGACTCAGAGACACTGAGACACAGAGACACAGAGACACAGAGACACAGAGACACAGAGACTCAGAGACACTGAGACTCTGAGAAACTGAGACACAGAGACACTGAGACACTGAGACACTGAGACTCAGAGACACTGAGACACAGAGACACTGAGACTCAGAGACACTGAGACACAGAGAAACTGAGACACTGAGACTCAGAGACAGTGAGACACAGAGACACAGAGACACTGAGACTGAGTGACACTGAGACCCTGAGACACAGAGACACAGAGACACAGAGACACAGAGACACTGAGACTCAGAGACACTGAGACACAGAGACACTGAGACTCTGAGACACTGAGACACTGGGACACTGAGACACTGAAACACTGAGACTCAGAGACAGTGAGACTCAGAGACACAGAGACACAGAGACACTGAGACACTGAGACTCAGAGACACTGTGACTCAGAGACACTGAGTCACAGAGACACTGAGACACAGAGATACTGAGACTCAGAGACACTGAGACTCAGAGACACTGAGACTCTGAGACACTGAGACAAAGAGGCACTGAGACTCAGGGAAACTGAGACACTGAGACACAGAGGCACTGAGACACAGAGAAACAGAGACAATGAGAGTTGAGACACAGAGACACTGAGACACAGAGACACTGAGACACTCAGACTCAGAGACACTGAGGCACAGAAAGACAGAGACACTGAGACACAGAGACACTGAGACACTGAGACTCAGAGACTCTGAGACACAGAGACACTGAGGCTCTGAGACACTGAGACACATAGACACTGAGACTCAGAGACACTGTGACTCAGAGACACTGACACACAGAGACACTGTGACACTGAGACACTGAGACACAGAGACACTGAGACTCAGAGACACTGAGACACTGAGACACTGAGACTCTGAGACACAGAGACACTGAGACACAGAGACACTGAGACACTGAGACACTGAGACGCAGAGTCACTGAGACACTGAGACACAGAGACACTGAGACTCTGAGAATCAGAGACACTGAGACACTGAGACACAGAGACACTGAGACACAGAGACACAGACACACTGAGACAAAGAGACACAGAGACGCTGAGACACTGAGACACAGAGACACTGAGACTCTGAGACTCAGAGACACTGAGACACTGAGACACTGAGACACTGAGACACTGAGACTCTGAGACTCTGAGACTCAGAGACACTGAGACACTGAGACACAGAGACACTGAGACACTGAGACACTGAGACTCTGAGACTCTGAGACTCAGAGACACTGAGACTCAGAGACACTGAGACACAGAGACACTGAGACACAGAGATACTGAGACACTGAGAAACTGAGACTCAGAGACACTGAGACACAGAGACACAGAGACACTGAGACCCAGAGACACTGAGGCACTGAGACTCAGAGACACTGAGACACAGAGACACTGAGACTCTGAGACACTGAGACACAGAGTCACTGTGACACTGAGACTCAGAGACACTGAGACACAGAGACACAGAGACACTGAGACACAGAGACACTGAGACACTGAGACTCAGAGAAACTGAGACTCAGAGACACTGAGACACTGTGACTCAGAGACACTGAGACACAGAGACACTGAGATTCAGAGACACTGAGACACTGAGACACAGAGACACTGAGACTCTGAGACACAGAGACACTGAGACACAGAGACACTGAGACACTGAGGCAGAGAGACACTGAGACTCAGAGACACAGAGACACAGAGACACTGAGACACTGAGACTCAGAGACGCTGTGTCACAGAGACACTGAGACACTGAGACACTGAGACTCAGAGACACTGAGACACAGAGACACAGAGACACTGAGACACAGAGGCACTGAGACACTGAGACACTGAGATACAGAGACACAGAGACTCTGAGACTCAGAGACTCAGAGACACTGAGACACAGAAACACTGAGACTTGCAGAGGCACTGAGACTCTGAGACACTGAGACACTGAGACTCAGAGACACTGAGACACAGAGACACTGAGACTCAGAGACACTGAGACTCAGAGACACAGAGACACTGAGACACAGAGACACTGAGACTCTGAGACACAGAGACACAGAGACACTGAGACTCTGAGACACTGAGACCCAGAGACACTGAGACACAGAGACACTGAGACTCAGAGACACTGAGTCACAGAGACACTGAGACTCTGAGACACTGAGACACAGAGACACTGAGACTCAGAGACACTGAGACACAGAGACACTGAGACTCTGAGACTCTGAGACACAGGGACACTGAGACACTGAGACTCAGAGACACTGAGACACAGAGACACTGATACACTGAGACACTGAGATTCAGAGACACTGAGACTCAGAGGCACAGAGACACTGAGACACAGAGACACTGAGACTCTGAGACACAGAGACAGTGAGACTCTGAGACACTGAGACCCAGAGACACTGAGACACATAGACACTGAGACTCAGAGACACTGAGACACAGAGACCTTGGACTCTGAGACACTGAGACACAGAGACACTGTGACTCAGAGACACTGAGACACAGAGACACTGAGACTCTGAGACACAGAGACACAGAGACACTGAGACTCAGAGACACTGAGACTCAGAGACACTGAGACACAGAGACACTGAGACTCAGTGACACTGAGAATCTGAGACACTGAGACACAGAGACACAGAGACACTGAGTCACAGAGACACTGAGACACTGAGACACTGAGACTCAGAGACACTGAGACACAGAGACACTGAGACTCTGAGACACTGAGACACTGGGTCACTGAGACACTGAAACACTGAGACTCAGAGACAGTGAGACTCAGAGACACAGAGACACTGAGACTCAGAGACACTGAGACTCAGAGACACTGAGTCACAGAGACACTGAGACACAGAGACACTGAGACTCAGAGACACTGAGACTCAGAGACACTGAGACTCTGAGACACTGAGGCACTGAGACACAGTGACACTGAGACTCTGAGGCACTGAGACACTGAGACACAGAGGCACTGAGACTCAGAGACACTGAGACACAGAGAAACTGAGACACAGAGACACAGAGACACTGAGACTCTGAGACACTCAGACGCAGAGACGCTGAGACACTGAGACCAAGAGACACTGAGACTCTGAGACGCAGAGACACTGAGACACTGAGACACTGAGATTCCGAGACACTGAGACACAGAGACACTGAGACTCTGAGACACTGAGACCCAGAGACGCTGAGACACAGAGACACTGAGACTCTGAGACTCAGAGACACTGAGACACAGAGACACAGAAACGCTGAGACACTGAGAAAAAGAGACACTGAGACTCTGAGACTCAGAGACAAGGAGACACTGAGACACTGAGACACTGAGACTCTCAGACACTGAGACACTGAGACAGAGAGACACTGAGACACAGGGACACTGAGACACAGAGGCACTGAGACACAGAGACACTGAGACGAAGAGACACTGAGACACTGAGACACAGAGACAATGAGACTCTGAGACTCAGAGACACTGAGACACAGAGACACTGAGACACAGAGGCACTGAGACACTGAGACACAGACACACTGAAACAAAGAGACACAGAGACGCTGTGACTCTGAGACTCAGAGACAGTGAGACACTTAGACACTGAGACACAGAGACACTGAGACACAGAGGCACTGAGACACTGAGACACTGAGATACAGAGACACTGAGACTCTGAGACTCAGAGACTCAGAGACTCAGAGACACTGAGACACAGAAACACTGAGACTTGCAGAGGAACTGAGACTCTGAGACAGTGAGACTCAGAGACACTGAGACACAGAGACACAGAGACACTGAGACTCAGAGACACTGAGACACAGAGACACTGAGACACTGAGACTCAGAGACTCAGAGACACTGATACTCAGAGAGACAGAGACACTGAGACACAGAGACACTGAGACTCTGAGACACTGAGACACAGAGACTCAGAGACACTGAGACACTGAGACACTGAGACTCAGAGACACTGAGACTCAGAGACACAGAGACACTGAGACACAGAGACACTGAGACTCTGAGACACAGAGACACTGAGACTCTGAGACACTGAGACCCAGAGACACTGAGACACAGAGACACTGAGACTCAGAGACACTGAGACACAGAGACACTGAGACTCTGAGACACTGAGACACTGAGACTCAGAGACACGGAGACACAGAGACACTGAGACTCTGAGACACTGAGACACAGGGACACTGAGACACTGAGACTCAGAGACACTGAGACACAGAGACACTGATACACTGAGACACTGAGATTCAGAGACACTGAGACTCAGAGACACAGAGACTCTGAGACACATAGACACTGAGACTCAGAGACACTGAGACACAGAGACACTGAGACTCTGAGACACTGAGACACAGAGACACTGTGACTCAGAAACACTGAGACACAGAGACACTGAGACTCTGAGACACTGAGACACAGAGACACTGAGAATCAGAGACACTGAGACTCAGAGACACTGAGACACAGAGACACTGAGACTCTGAGAATCAGAGACACTGAGACACTGAGACACAGAGACACTGAGACACAGAGACACAGACACACTGAGACAAAGAGACACAGAGACGCTGAGACACTGAGACACAGAGACACTGAGACTCTGAGACTCAGAGACACTGAGACACTGAGACACAGAGACACTGAGACACTGAGACACTGAGACTCTGAGACTCTGAGACTCAGAGACACTGAGACACTGAGACACAGAGACACTGAGACACTGAGACACTGAGACTCTGAGACTCTGAGACTCAGAGACACTGAGACTCAGAGACACTGAGACACAGAGACACTGAGACACAGAGATACTGAGACACTGAGAAACTGAGACTCAGAGACACTGAGACACAGAGACACAGAGACACTGAGACCCAGAGACACTGAGGCACTGAGACTCAGAGACACTGAGACACAGAGACACTGAGACTCTGAGACACTGAGACACAGAGTCACTGTGACACTGAGACTCAGAGACACTGAGACACAGAGACACAGAGACACTGAGACACAGAGACACTGAGACACTGAGACTCAGAGAAACTGAGACTCAGAGACACTGAGACACTGTGACTCAGAGACACTGAGACACAGAGACACTGAGATTCAGAGACACTGAGACACTGAGACACAGAGACACTGAGACTCTGAGACACAGAGACACTGAGACACAGAGACACTGAGACACTGAGGCAGAGAGACACTGAGACTCAGAGACACAGAGACACAGAGACACTGAGACACTGAGACTCAGAGACGCTGTGTCACAGAGACACTGAGACACTGAGACACTGAGACTCAGAGACACTGAGACACAGAGACACAGAGACACTGAGACACAGAGGCACTGAGACACTGAGACACTGAGATACAGAGACACAGAGACTCTGAGACTCAGAGACTCAGAGACACTGAGACACAGAAACACTGAGACTTGCAGAGGCACTGAGACTCTGAGACACTGAGACTCAGAGACACTGAGACACTGAGACACAGAGACACAGAGACACTGAGACTCAGAGACACTGAGACACAGAGACACTGAGACACTGAGACACTGAGACTCAGAGACACTGAGACTCAGAGAGACAGAGACACAGAGACACTGAGACTCTGAGACACTGAGACACTGAGACTCAGAGACACTGAGACACAGAGACACTGAGACTCAGAGACACTGAGACTCAGAGACACAGAGACACTGAGACACAGAGACACTGAGACTCTGAGACACAGAGACACAGAGACACTGAGACTCTGAGACACTGAGACCCAGAGACACTGAGACTCAGAGACACTGAGTCACAGAGACACTGAGACTCTGAGACACTGAGACACAGAGACACTGAGACTCAGAGACACTGAGACACAGAGACACTGAGACTCTGAGACTCTGAGACACAGGGACACTGAGACACTGAGACTCAGAGACACTGAGACACAGAGACACTGATACACTGAGACACTGAGATTCAGAGACACTGAGACTCAGAGGCACAGAGACACTGAGACACAGAGACACTGAGACTCTGAGACACAGAGACAGTGAGACTCTGAGACACTGAGACCCAGAGACACTGAGACACATAGACACTGAGACTCAGAGACACTGAGACACAGAGACCTTGGACTCTGAGACACTGAGACACAGAGACACTGTGACTCAGAGACACTGAGACACAGAGACACTGAGACTCTGAGACACAGAGACACAGAGACACTGAGACTCAGAGACACTGAGACTCAGAGACACTGAGACACAGAGACACTGAGACTCAGTGACACTGAGAATCTGAGACACTGAGACACAGAGACACAGAGACACTGAGTCACAGAGACACTGAGACACTGAGACACTGAGACTCAGAGACACTGAGACACAGAGACACTGAGACTCTGAGACACTGAGACACTGGGTCACTGAGACACTGAAACACTGAGACTCAGAGACAGTGAGACTCAGAGACACAGAGACACTGAGACTCAGAGACACTGAGACTCAGAGACACTGAGTCACAGAGACACTGAGACACAGAGACACTGAGACTCAGAGACACTGAGACTCAGAGACACTGAGACTCTGAGACACTGAGGCACTGAGACACAGTGACACTGAGACTCTGAGGCACTGAGACACTGAGACACAGAGGCACTGAGACTCAGAGACACTGAGACACAGAGAAACTGAGACACAGAGACACAGAGACACTGAGACTCTGAGACACTCAGACGCAGAGACGCTGAGACACTGAGACCAAGAGACACTGAGACTCTGAGACGCAGAGACACTGAGACACTGAGACACTGAGATTCCGAGACACTGAGACACAGAGACACTGAGACTCTGAGACACTGAGACCCAGAGACGCTGAGACACAGAGACACTGAGACTCTGAGACTCAGAGACACTGAGACACAGAGACACAGAAACGCTGAGACACTGAGAAAAAGAGACACTGAGACTCTGAGACTCAGAGACAAGGAGACACTGAGACACTGAGACACTGAGACTCTCAGACACTGAGACACTGAGACAGAGAGACACTGAGACACAGGGACACTGAGACACAGAGGCACTGAGACACAGAGACACTGAGACGAAGAGACACTGAGACACTGAGACACAGAGACAATGAGACTCTGAGACTCAGAGACACTGAGACACAGAGACACTGAGACACAGAGGCACTGAGACACTGAGACACAGACACACTGAAACAAAGAGACACAGAGACGCTGTGACTCTGAGACTCAGAGACAGTGAGACACTTAGACACTGAGACACAGAGACACTGAGACACAGAGGCACTGAGACACTGAGACACTGAGATACAGAGACACTGAGACTCTGAGACTCAGAGACTCAGAGACTCAGAGACACTGAGACACAGAAACACTGAGACTTGCAGAGGAACTGAGACTCTGAGACAGTGAGACTCAGAGACACTGAGACACAGAGACACAGAGACACTGAGACTCAGAGACACTGAGACACAGAGACACTGAGACACTGAGACTCAGAGACTCAGAGACACTGATACTCAGAGAGACAGAGACACTGAGACACAGAGACACTGAGACTCTGAGACACTGAGACACAGAGACTCAGAGACACTGAGACACTGAGACACTGAGACTCAGAGACACTGAGACTCAGAGACACAGAGACACTGAGACACAGAGACACTGAGACTCTGAGACACAGAGACACTGAGACTCTGAGACACTGAGACCCAGAGACACTGAGACACAGAGACACTGAGACTCAGAGACACTGAGACACAGAGACACTGAGACTCTGAGACACTGAGACACTGAGACTCAGAGACACGGAGACACAGAGACACTGAGACTCTGAGACACTGAGACACAGGGACACTGAGACACTGAGACTCAGAGACACTGAGACACAGAGACACTGATACACTGAGACACTGAGATTCAGAGACACTGAGACTCAGAGACACAGAGACTCTGAGACACATAGACACTGAGACTCAGAGACACTGAGACACAGAGACACTGAGACTCTGAGACACTGAGACACAGAGACACTGTGACTCAGAAACACTGAGACACAGAGACACTGAGACTCTGAGACACTGAGACACAGAGACACTGAGACTCAGAGACACTGAGACTCAGAGACACTGAGACACAGAGACACTGAGACACTGAGACTCAGAGACACTGAGACACAGAGACACTGAGACTCTGAGACACTGAGACACTGGGACACTGAGACACTGAGTCACAGAGACACTGAGACACTGAGACACTGAGACTCAGAGACACTGAGACACAGAGACACTGAGACTCTGAGACACTGAGACACTGGGACACTGAGACACTGAAACACTGAGACTCAGAGACAGTGAGACTCAGAGACACAGAGACACAGAGACACAGAGACACTGAGACACTGAGACTCAGAGACACTGAGACTCAGAGACACTGAGTCACAGACACACTGAGAGACAGAGACACTGAGACTCAGAGACACTGAGACTCAGAGACACTGAGACTCTGAGACACTGAGGCACTGAGACACAGTGACACTGAGACTCTGAGGCACTGAGAAACTGAGACACAGAGGCACTGAGACTCAGAGAAACTGAGACACAGAGAAACTGAGACACAGAGACACAGAGACACTGAGACTCTGAGACACTCAGACGCAGAGACGCTGAGACACTGAGACCAAGAGACACTGAGACTCTGAGACGCAGAGACACTGAGACACTGAGACACAAGAGACACTGAGATTCAGAGACACTGAGACACAGAGACACTGAGAGTCTGAGACACTGAGACTCTGAGATTCAGAGGCACTGAGACACTGAGACACAGAGACGCTGAGACACTGAGACACAGAGACACTGCGACTCTGAGACTAAGAGACACTGAGACACTGAGACACAGAGACACTGAGACACAGAGACACTGAGACACAGAGACACTGAGACTCTGAGACACTGAGACCCAGAGACGCTGAGACACAGAGACACTGAGACTCTGAGACTCAGAAACACTGAGACACTGAGACACTGAGACACAGAAACGCTGAGACACTGAGACACAGAGACACTGAGACTCTGAGACTCAGAGACAAGGAGACACTGAGACACTGAGACACTGAGACTCTCAGACACTGAGACACTGAGACACAGAGGCACTGAGACACAGAGACACTGAGACGCAGAGACACTGAGACACTGAGACACAGAGACAATGAGACTCTGAGACTCAGAGACACTGAGACACAGAGACACTGAGACACAGAGGCACTGAGACACTGAGACACAGACACACTGAAACAAAGAGACACAGAGACGCTGTGACTCTGAGACTCAGAGACAGTGAGACACTTAGACACTGAGACACAGAGACACTGAGACACAGAGACACAGAGACAATGAGACACTAAGACTCAGAGACACTGAGACACTGAGACACAGAGACACTGAGACTCTGAGACACAGAGACACAGAGACACAGAGACACTGAGACTCAGAGACACTGAGACACTGAGACTCAGATACACTGAGACACTGAGACACTGAGAGTCTGAGTCACTGAGACACAGAGACACTGAGACACAGAGACACTGAGACACAGACACACTGAGACAATGAGGCACAGAGACGCTGAGACACTAAGACACAGAGACACTGAGACTCTGAGATTCAGAGACACTGAGACACTGAGACACTGAGACACAGAGACACTGAGACACTGAGAGTCTGAGACACTGAGACACAGAGACACAGAGACACTGAGATTCAGAGACACTGAGACTCAGAGACACAGAGACACTGAGACACAGAGACACTGAGACTCTGAGACACAGAGACACTGAGACTCTGAGACTCTGAGACCCAGAGACACTGAGACACAGAGACACTGAGACTCAGAGACACTGAGACACAGAGACACTGAGACTCTGAGGCACTGAGACACAGAGACACTGTGACTCAGAGTCACTGAGACACAGAGACACTGAGACTCTGAGACACTGAGACACAGGGGCACTGAGACACTGAGACTCAGAGACACTGAGACACAGAGACACTGATACACTGAGACACTGAGACTCAGAGACACTGAGACTCAGAGACACAGAGACAATGAGACACAGAGACACTGAGACTCAGAGACACAGAGACACTGAGACTCTGAGACACTGAGACCCAGAGACACTGAGACACAGAGACACTGAGACTCAGAGACACTGAGACACAGAGACACTGAGACTCTGAGACACTGAAACACAGAGACACTGAGACTCAGAGACACTGAGACACAGAGACACTGAGACTCTGAGACACTGAGACACAGAGACACTGAGACTCAGAGACACTGAGACTCAGAGACACTGAGACACAGAGACACTGAGACACTGAGACTCAGAGACACTGAGACACAGAGACACAGAGACTCAGTGACACTGAGACTCTGAGACACTGAGACACAGAGACACAGAGACACTGAGACACAGAGACACTGAGACACTGAGACACTGAGACTCAGAGACACTGAGACACTGAGACTCTGAGACACTGAGACACAGGGACACTGAGACACTGAAACACTGCGACTCAGAGACAGTGAGACTCAGAGACACAGAGACACAGAGACACTGAGACACTGAGACTCAGAGACACTGAGACTCAGAGACACTGAGTCACAGAGACACTGAGAAACTGAGACACAGAGACACTGAGACTCTGAGACACAGAGACACTGAGACACAGAGACACTGAGACACTGTGACGCAGAGACACTGAGACACTGAGACACAGAGACACTGAGACTCTGAGACTCAGTGTCTCAGTGTCTCTGAGTCTCAGAGTCTCAGTGTCTCTGTGTCTCAGTGTCTCTGTGTCTCAGTGTCTCTGAGTCTCAGTGTCTCAGTGTCTCTGAGTCTCAGAGTCTCAGTGTCACTGTGTCTCAGTGTCTCTGTGTCTCAGTGTCTCAGTGTCTCTGAGTCTCAGAGTCTCAGTGTCTCTGTGCCTCAGTGTCTCAGCGTCTCTGTGTCTCTTTGTCTCAGTGTGTCTGTGTCTCAGTGTCTCTGTGTCTCAGTGTCTCAGTGTCTCTGAGACACAGAGACACTGAGACACAGAGACACTGAGACACAGACACACTGAGACAAAGAGACACAGAGACTCAGAGAGTCTCAGACTCTGAGACACTGAGACACAAAGACACAGAGACACTGAGACTCTGAGACACGGGGACACTGAGACTCAGACACACTGAGACACAGAGACACTGAGACTCAGAGAGTCTCAGACTCTGAGACACTGAGACACAAAGACACAGAGACACTGAGACTCTGAGACACTGAGACACAGAGACTCAGAGACACTGAGACACTGAGACTCAGAGACACTGAGACTCTGAGACACTGGGACACTGAGACACAGAGACACTGAGACACTGAGACACTGAGACTCAGAAACACTGAGACTCAGAGACACAGAGACACTGAGACACAGAGACACTGAGACTCTGAGACACAGAGACACTGAGACTCTGAGACACAGAGACACAGAGACACTGAGACTCAGTGACACTGAGACTCTGAGACACTGGGAGACTGAGACAAAGACAAACTGAGACTCAGAGACACTGAGACACTGAGACTCTGAGAAACTGAGACACAGAGACACTGAGACACTGAGACTCAGAGACACTGAGACACAGAGACACTGAGACACTGAGACTCAGAGTCACTGTGACTCAGAGACACAGAGACACTGAGACACAGAGACACTGAGACTCTGAGACACAGAGACCCAGAGACACTGAGACACAGATACACTGAGACTCTGAGACACTGTGACTCAGAGACACTGAGACACAGAGACACTGAGACACTGAGACTCAGAGACACAGAGGCTCAGACACACTGAGACACAGAGACACAGAGACACTGAGACTCAGTGACACTGCGACTCTGAGACACTGGGACACTGAGACACAGAGACACTGAGACTCAGAGACACTGAGACACTGAGACACTGAGAAACTGAGACACTGAGACACAGAGACACTGAGACACTGAGACACTGACACACTGACACACTGAGACACTGAGACTCTGAGAAACTGAGACACAGAGACACTGAGACACAGAGACACAGAGACACTGAGACACAGAGACACTGAGACACAGAGACACTGAGACACTGAGACTCTGAGAAACTGAGATACAGAGACACTGAGACTCTGAGACACTGGGACACTGAGACACAGAGACACTGAGACTCAGAGACACTGAGACACTCAGACTCTGAGAAACTGAGACACAGAGACACTGAGACTCACAGACACTGAGACACTGAGACAATGAGAAACTGAGACACAGAGACACTGAGACACAGAGACACTGAGATACTGAGACACTGAGACACAGAGACACTGAGACTCTGAGACACTGAGACACAGAGACACTGAGACTCAGAGACACTGAGACACAGAGACACTGAGACTCTGAGACACTGAGACACAGGGACACTGAGACACTGAGACTCAGAGACACTGAGGCACAGAGACACTGATACACTGAGACACTGAGACTCAGAGACACTGAGACTCAGAGACACAGAGACAATGAGACACAGAGACACTGAGACTCTGAGACACAGAGACACTGAGACTCTGAAACACTGAGACCCAGAGACACTGAGACACAGAGACACTGAGACTCAGAGACACTGAGACACAGAGACACTGAGACTCTGAGACACTGAGACACAGAGACACTGAGACTCAGAGACACTGAGACACAGAGACACTGAGACTCTGAGACACTGAGACACAGAGACACTGAGACACAGAGACACTGAGACTCAGAGACACTGAGACTCAGAGACACTGAGACACTGAGACACTGAGACGCAGAGACACTGAGGCACTGAGACACAGAGACACTGAGACTCTGAGACTCAGAGACACTGAGACACTGAGAAACAGAGACACTGAGACACAGAGACACTGAGACACAGACACACTGAGACAAAGAGACACAGAGACGCTGAGACACTGAGACACAGAGACACTGAGACTCTGAGACTCAGAGAAACTGAGACACTGAGACAGTGAGACACTGAAACTCTGAGACTCAGAGAAACTGAGACACTGAGACTCAGAGACACTGAGACACAGAGACACTGAGACACTGAGACACTGAGACTCAGACACACTGAGACACAGAGACACTGAGACCCAGAGACACTGAGACACTGAGACTCAGAGACACTGAGACACAGAGACACTGAGACTCTGAGACAATGAGACACAGAGTCACTGAGACACGAGACTCAGAGATACTGAGACACAGAGACACTGAGACACTGAGACTCAGAGACACTGAGACACAGAGACATAGAGACACTGAGACACAGAGACACTGAGACACTGAGACTCAGAGAAACTGAGATTCAGAGACACTGAGACACTGTGACTCAGAGACACTGAGACACAGAGACACTGAGACTCAGAGACTCTGAGACACTGAGACACAGAGACACTGAGACTCTGAGACACAGAGACACTGAGACACAGAGACACTGAGACACTGAGTCTCAGAGACACTGTGTCACAGAGACACTGAGACACTGAGACACTGAGACTCAGAGACACTGAGACACAGAGACACAGAGACACAGAGGCACTGAGACACTGAGACACTGAGATACAGAGACACTGTGACTCTGAGACTCAGAGACACTGAGGCACTGAGAATCAGAGACACTGAGACACAGAGACACTGAGACTCTGAGACACTGAGACACATAGTCACTGAGACACTGAGACTCAGAGACACTGAGACACTGAGACTCAGATACACTGAGACACTGAGACACTGAGAGTCTGAGTCACTGAGACACAGAGACACTGAGACACAGAGACACTGAGACACAGACACACTGAGACAAAGAGGCACAGAGACGCTGAGACACTAAGACACAGAGACACTGAGACTCTGAGATTCAGAGACACTGAGACACTGAGACACTGAGACACAGAGACACTGAGACACTGAGACACTGAGAGTCTGAGACACTGAGACACAGAGACACAGAGACACTGAGATTCAGAGACACTGAGACTCAGAGACACAGAGACACTGAGACACAGAGACACTGAGACTCTGAGACACAGAGACACTGAGACTCTGAGACTCTGAGACTCTGAGACCCAGAGACACTGAGACACAGAGACACTGAGACTCAGAGACACTGAGACACAGAGACACTGAGACTCTGAGGCACTGAGACACAGAGACACTGAGACTCAGAGTCACTGAGACACAGAGACACTGAGACTCTGAGACACTGAGACACAGGGGCACTGAGACACTGAGACTCAGAGACACTGAGACACAGAGACACTGATACACTGAGACACTGAGACTCAGAGACACTGAGACTCAGAGACACAGAGACAATGAGACACAGAGACACTGAGACTCAGAGACACAGAGACACTGAGACTCTGAGACACTGAGACCCAGAGACACTGAGACACAGAGACACTGAGACTCAGAGACACTGAGACACAGAGACACTGAGACTCTGAGACACTGAAACACAGAGACACTGAGACTCAGAGACACTGAGACACAGAGACACTGAGACTCTGAGACACTGAGACACAGAGACACTGAGACTCAGAGACACTGAGACTCAGAGACACTGAGACACAGAGACACTGAGACACTGAGACTCAGAGACACTGAGACACAGAGACACAGAGACTCAGTGACACTGAGACTCTGAGACACTGAGACACAGAGACACTGAGACACAGAGACACTGAGACACTGAGACACTGAGACTCAGAGACACTGAGACACAGAGACACTGAGACTCTGAGACACTGAGACACAGGGACACTGAGACACTGAAACACTGCGACTCAGAGACAGTGAGACTCAGAGACACAGAGACACAGAGACACTGAGACACTGAGACTCAGAGACACTGAGACTCAGAGACACTGAGTCACAGAGACACTGAGAAACTGAGACACAGAGACACTGAGACTCTGAGACACAGAGACACTGAGACACAGAGACACTGAGACACTGTGACGCAGAGACACTGAGACACTGAGACACAGAGACACTGAGACTCTGAGACTCAGTGTCTCAGTGTCTCTGAGTCTCAGAGTCTCAGTGTCTCTGTGTCTCAGTGTCTCTGTGTCTCAGTGTCTCTGAGTCTCAGTGTCTCAGTGTCTCTGAGTCTCAGAGTCTCAGTGTCACTGTGTCTCAGTGTCTCTGTGTCTCAGTGTCTCAGTGTCTCTGAGTCTCAGAGTCTCAGTGTCTCTGTGCCTCAGTGTCTCAGCGTCTCTGTGTCTCTTTGTCTCAGTGTGTCTGTGTCTCAGTGTCTCTGTGTCTCAGTGTCTCAGTGTCTCTGAGACACAGAGACACTGAGACACAGAGACACTGAGACACAGACACACTGAGACAAAGAGACACAGAGACTCAGAGAGTCTCAGACTCTGAGACACTGAGACACAAAGACACAGAGACACTGAGACTCTGAGACACGGGGACACTGAGACTCAGACACACTGAGACACAGAGACACTGAGACTCAGAGAGTCTCAGACTCTGAGACACTGAGACACAAAGACACAGAGACACTGAGACTCTGAGACACTGAGACACAGAGACTCAGAGACACTGAGACACTGAGACTCAGAGACACTGAGACTCTGAGACACTGGGACACTGAGACACAGAGACACTGAGACACTGAGACACTGAGACTCAGAAACACTGAGACTCAGAGACACAGAGACACTGAGACACAGAGACACTGAGACTCTGAGACACAGAGACACTGAGACTCTGAGACACAGAGACACAGAGACACTGAGACTCAGTGACACTGAGACTCTGAGACACTGGGAGACTGAGACAAAGACAAACTGAGACTCAGAGACACTGAGACACTGAGACTCTGAGAAACTGAGACACAGAGACACTGAGACACTGAGACTCAGAGACACTGAGACACAGAGACACTGAGACACTGAGACTCAGAGTCACTGTGACTCAGAGACACAGAGACACTGAGACACAGAGACACTGAGACTCTGAGACACAGAGACCCAGAGACACTGAGACACAGATACACTGAGACTCTGAGACACTGTGACTCAGAGACACTGAGACACAGAGACACTGAGACACTGAGACTCAGAGACACAGAGGCTCAGACACACTGAGACACAGAGACACAGAGACACTGAGACTCAGTGACACTGCGACTCTGAGACACTGGGACACTGAGACACAGAGACACTGAGACTCAGAGACACTGAGACACTGAGACACTGAGAAACTGAGACACTGAGACACAGAGACACTGAGACACTGAGACACTGACACACTGACACACTGAGACACTGAGACTCTGAGAAACTGAGACACAGAGACACTGAGACACAGAGACACAGAGACACTGAGACACAGAGACACTGAGACACAGAGACACTGAGACACTGAGACACTGAGACTCTGAGAAACTGAGATACAGAGACACTGAGACTCTGAGACACTGGGACACTGAGACACAGAGACACTGAGACTCAGAGACACTGAGACACTCAGACTCTGAGAAACTGAGACACAGAGACACTGAGACTCACAGACACTGAGACACTGAGACAATGAGAAACTGAGACACAGAGACACTGAGACACAGAGACACTGAGACACAGGGACACTGAGATACTGAGACACTGAGACACAGAGACACTGAGACTCTGAGACACTGAGACACAGAGACACTGAGACTCAGAGACACTGAGACACAGAGACACTGAGACTCTGAGACACTGAGACACAGGGACACTGAGACACTGAGACTCAGAGACACTGAGACACAGAGACACTGATACACTGAGACACTGAGACTCAGAGACACTGAGACTCAGAGACACAGAGACAATGAGACACAGAGACACTGAGACTCTGAGACACAGAGACACTGAGACTCTGAAACACTGAGACCCAGAGACACTGAGACACAGAGACACTGAGACTCAGAGACACTGAGACACAGAGACACTGAGACTCTGAGACACTGAGACACAGAGACACTGAGACTCAGAGACACTGAGACACAGAGACACTGAGACTCTGAGACACTGAGACACAGAGACACTGAGACACAGAGACACTGAGACTCAGAGACACTGAGACTCAGAGACACTGAGACACTGAGACACTGAGACGCAGAGACACTGAGGCACTGAGACACAGAGACACTGAGACTCTGAGACTCAGAGACACTGAGACACTGAGAAACAGAGACACTGAGACACAGAGACACTGAGACACAGACACACTGAGACAAAGAGACACAGAGACGCTGAGACACTGAGACACAGAGACACTGAGACTCTGAGACTCAGAGAAACTGAGACACTGAGACAGTGAGACACTGAAACTCTGAGACTCAGAGAAACTGAGACACTGAGACTCAGAGACACTGAGACACAGAGACACTGAGACACTGAGACACTGAGACTCAGACACACTGAGACACAGAGACACTGAGACCCAGAGACACTGAGACACTGAGACTCAGAGACACTGAGACACTGTGACTCAGAGACACTGAGACACAGAGACACTGAGACTCAGAGACACTGAGACACTGAGACACAGAGACACTGAGACTCTGAGACACAGAGACACAGAGTCACTGAGACACTGAGACACTGAGACTCAGAGAAACTGAGACTCAGAGACACTGAGACACTGTGACTCAGAGACACTGAGACACAGAGACACTGAGACTCAGAGACACTGAGACACTGAGACACAGAGACACTGAGACTCTGAGACACAGAGACACAGAGTCACTGAGACACTGAGACACTGAGATACAGATACACTGTGACTCTGAGACTCAGAGACACTGAGGCACTGAGAATCAGAGACACTGAGACACAGAGACACTGAGACTCTGAGACACTGAGACACATAGTCACTGAGACACTGAGACTCAGAGACACTGAGACACAGAGACACAGAGACACTGAGACACAGAGACACTGAGACACTGAGACTCAGAGAAACTGAGACTCAGAGACACTGAGACACTGTGACTCAGAGACACTGAGACACAGAGACACTGAGACTCAGAGACACTGAGACACTGAGACACAGAGACACTGAGACTCTGAGACACAGAGACACAGAGTCACTGAGACACTGAGGCAGAGAGACACTGAGACTCTGAGACACAGAGACACAGAGACACTGAGACACTGAGACTCAGAGACACTGTGTCACAGAGACACTGAGACACTGAGACACTGAGACTCAGAGACACTGAGACACAGAGACACAGAGACACTGAGACACAGAGGCACTGAGACACTGAGACACTGAGATACAGAGACACTGAGACTCTGAGACTCAGAGACACTGAGACACAGAGACACTGAGACTTGCAGAGGCACTGAGACTCTGAGACACTGAGACTCAGAGACACTGAGACACAGAGACACAGAGACTCAGAGACACTGAGACACAGAGACACTGAGACACTGAGACTCTGAGAATCAGAGACACTGAGACTCAGAGACACAGAGACACTGAGACACAGAGACACTGAGACACTGAGACACAGAGACTCAGAGACTCTGAGACACTGAGACACTGAGACTCAGAGACACTGAGACTCAGAGACACAGAGACACTGAGACTCTGAGACACTGAGACAAAGAGACACTGAGACTCTGAGACACTGAGGCACTGAGACGCAGAGACACAGAGACACTGAGACTCTGAGACACTGAGACACAGAGACTCAGAGACACTGAGACACTGAGACACGGGGACACTGAGACTAAGACACACTGAGACACAGAGACACTGAGACACAGAG
This sequence comes from Carcharhinus amblyrhynchos, assembly GCF_965287045.1. Taxonomy (NCBI): domain Eukaryota; kingdom Metazoa; phylum Chordata; class Chondrichthyes; order Carcharhiniformes; family Carcharhinidae; genus Carcharhinus; species Carcharhinus amblyrhynchos. Next base: position 198,653 of record NW_027649802.1, on the reverse strand, counting down.
AGTCTCAGACTCTGAGACACTGAGACACAAAGACACAGAGACACTGAGACTCTGAGACACTGAGACACAGAGACTCAGAGACACTGAGACACTGAGACTCAGAGACACTGAGACTCTGAGACACTGGGACACTGAGACACAGAGACACTGAGACACTGAGACTCAGAAACACTGAGACTCAGAGACACAGAGACACTGAGACACAGAGACACTGAGACTCTGAGACACAGAGACACTGAGACTCTGAGACACAGAGACACTGAGACACTGAGACTCAGAGACACTGAGACTCAGAGACACTGAGACACAGAGACACAGAGACACTGAGACTCAGTGACACTGAGACTCTGAGACACTGGGACACTGAGACAAAGACAAACTGAGACTCAGAGACACTGAGACACTGAGACTCTGAGAAACTGAGACACAGAGACACTGAGACACTGAGACTCAGAGACACTGAGACACAGAGACACAGAGACACAGAGACTCAGAGTCACTGTGACTCAGAGACACAGAGACACTGAGACACAGAGACACTGAGACTCTGAGACACAGAGACCCAGAGACACTGAGACACAGAGACACTGAGACTCTGAGACACTGTGACTCAGAGACACTGAGACACAGAGACACTGAGACACTGAGACTCAGAGACACAGAGGCTCAGACACACTGAGACACAGAGACACAGAGACACTGAGACTCAGTGACACTGCGACTCTGAGACACTGGGACACTGAGACACAGAGACACTGAGACTCAGAGACACTGAGACACTGAGACACTGAGAAACTGAGACACTGAGACACAGAGACACTGAGACACTGACACACTGACACACTGAGACACTGAGACTCTGAGAAACTGAGACACAGAGACACTGAGACACAGAGCCACAGAGACACTGAGACACAGAGACTCTGAGACACAGAGACACTGAGACACTGAGACACTGAGACTCTGAGAAACTGAGATACAGAGACACTGAGACTCTGAGACACTGGGACACTGAGACACAGAGACACTGAGACTCAGAGACACTGAGACACTCAGACTCTGAGAAACTGAGACACAGAGACACTGAGACTCACAGACACTGAGACACTGAGACACTGAGACTCTGAGAAACTGATACACAGAGACACTGAGACACAGAGACACTGAGACACTGAGAGACAGAGACACTGAGATACTGAGACACTGAGACACAGAGACACTGAGACACAGAGACACTGAGACTCTGAGACACTGAGACACAGAGACACTGAGACTCAGAGACACTGAGACACAGAGACACTGAGACTCTGAGACACTGAGACACAGGGACACTGAGACACTGAGACTCAGAGACACTGAGACACAGAGACACTGATACACTGAGACACTGAGACTCAGAGACACTGAGACTCAGAGACACAGAGACAATGAGACACAGAGACACTGAGACTCTGAGACACAGAGACACTGAGACTCTGAAACACTGAGACCCAGAGACACTGAGACACAGAGACACTGAGACTCAGAGACACTGAGACACAGAGACACTGAGACTCTGAGACACTGAGACACAGAGACACTGAGACTCAGAGACACTGAGACACAGAGACACTGAGACTCTGAGACACTGAGACACAGAGACACTGAGACACAGAGACACTGAGACTCAGAGACACTGAGACTCAGAGACACTGAGACACTGAGACACTGAGACGCAGAGACACTGAGGCACTGAGACACAGAGACACTGAGACTCTGAGACTCAGAGACACTGAGACACTGAGAAACAGAGACACTGAGACACAGAGACACTGAGACACAGACACACTGAGACAAAGAGACACAGAGACGCTGAGACACTGAGACACAGAGACACTGAGACTCTGAGACTCAGAGACACTGAGACACTGAGACTCAGAGACACTGAGACACAGAGACACTGAGACACTGAGACACTGAGACTCAGAGACACTGAGACACAGAGACACTGAGACCCAGAGACACTGAGACACTGAGACTCAGAGACACTGAGACACAGAGACACAGAGACACTGAGACTCTGAGACAATGAGACACAGAGTCACTGAGACACGAGACTCAGAGATACTGAGACACAGAGACACTGAGACACTGAGACTCAGAGACACTGAGACACAGAGACATAGAGACACTGAGACACAGAGACACTGAGACACTGAGACTCAGAGAAACTGAGACTCAGAGACACTGAGACACTGTGACTCAGAGACACTGAGACACAGAGACACTGAGACTCAGAGACTCTGAGACACTGAGACACAGAGACACTGAGACTCTGAGACACAGAGACACTGAGACACAGAGACACTGAGACACTGAGTCTCAGAGGCACTGTGTCACAGAGACACTGAGACACTGAGACTCAGAGACACTGAGACACAGAGACACAGAGACACTGAGACACAGAGGCACTGAGACACTGAGACACTGAGATACAGAGACACTGTGACTCTGAGACTCAGAGACACTGAGACACAGAGACACTGAGACTTGCAGAGGCACTGAGACTCTGAGACACTGAGACTCAGAGACACTGAGACACTGAGACACAGAGACACAGAGACACTGAGACTCAGAGACACTGAGACACATAGACACTGAGACATTGAGACACTGAGACACTGAGACTCAGAGAAACTGAGACTCAGAGACACAGAGACACTGAGACACTGAGACTCTGAGACACTGAGACACAGAGTCTCAGAGACACTGAGACACTGAGACACTGAGACACAGAGACTCTCAGACTCTGAGACACTGAGACACAAAGACACAGAGACACTGAGACTCTGAGACACTGAGACACTGAGACTCAGAGACACTGAGACTCCGAGACACTGGGACACTGAGACATAGAGACACTGAGACACAGAGACACTGAGACTCCGAGACACTGAGACACAGAGACACTGAGACACTGAGACTCAGAGACACTGAGACACTGAGACACTGGGACACTGAGACACTGAGACTCAGAGACACTGAGACTCAGAGACACAGAGACACTGCGACACAGAGACACTGAAACTCTGAGACACAGAGACACTGAGACTCTGAGACACTGAGACCCAGAGACACTGAGACACAGAGACACTGAGACTCAGAGACACTGAGACTCAGAGACACTGAGACACAGAGACACTGAGACACTGAGACTCAGAGACACTGAGACTTAGAGACACTGAGACACAGAGACACAGAGACACTGAGACTCAGTGACACTGAGACTCTGAGACACTGGGACACTGAGACACAGAGGCACTGAGACTCAGAGACACTGAGACACTGAGACTCTGAGAAACTGAGACACAGAGACACTGAGACACTGAGACTCAGAGACACTGAGACACAGAGACACTGAGACACTGAGACTCAGAGACACAGAGACACTGAGACACAGAGACACTGAGACTCTGAGACACAGAGACACTGAGACTCAGAGACACTGCGACCCAGAGACACTGAGACACTGATACTCAGAGACACTGTGACTCAGAGACACTGAGACACAGAGACACAGAGACACTGAGACTCAGTGACACTGAGACTCTGAGACACTGGGACACTGAGACACAGAGACACTGAGACACAGTGACACTGAGACTCTGAGACACTGGGACACTGAGACACAGAGACTCTGAGACTCAGAGACACTGAGACACTGAGACTCTGAGAAACTGAGACACAGAGACACTGAGACTCAGAGACACTGAGACACTGAGACACTGAGAGTCTGAGAAACTGAGACACAGAGACACTGAGACACTGAGACACTGAGACACTGAGACTCAGAGAAACTGAGACACAGAGATACAGAGACACTGAGACACTGAGACTCAGAGACACAGAGACACTGAGACACTGAGACACTGAGACTCAGAGACACAGAGACACTGAGACTCTGAGACACTGAGACACAGAGACACTGAGTCACAGAGACACTGAGACACTGAGACACTGAGACACTGAGACGCAGAGACACTGAGACACTGAGACACAGAGACACTGAGACTCAGAGACTCAGAGACACTGAGACACTGAGACACAGAGACACTGAGACACAGAGACACTGAGACACAGACACACTGAGACAAAGAGACACAGAGACGCTGAGACACTGAGACACAGAGACACTGAGACTCTGAGACTCAGAGACACTGAGACACTGAGACACTGAGACTCTGAGACACTGAGACACAGAGACACTGAGACACTGAGACTCAGAGACACTGAGACTCAGACACACTGAGACACAGAGACACAGAGACACTGAGACTCAGTGACACTGAGACTCAGAGACACTGAGACACAGAGACACAGAGACACTGAGACTCAGTGACACTGAGACTCTGAGACACTGGGACACTGAGACAAAGACAAACTGAGACTCAGAGACACTGAGACACTGAGACTCTGAGAAACTGAGACACAGAGACACTGAGACACTGAGACTCAGAGACACTGAGACACAGAGACACTGAGACACTGAGACTCAGAGTCACTGTGACTCAGAGACACAGAGACACTGAGACACAGAGACACTGAGACTCTGAGACACAGAGACCCAGAGACACTGAGACACAGAGACACTGAGACTCTGAGACACTGTGACTCAGAGATACTGAGACACAGAGACACTGAGACTCAGTGACACTGCGACTCTGAGACACTGGGACACTGAGACACAGAGACACTGAGACTCAGAGACACTGAGACACTGAGACACTGAGAAACTGAGACACTGAGACACAGAGACACTGAGACACTGAGACACAGAGACACAGAGACACTGAGACACTGAGACACAGAGACACTGTGACACAGAGACACTGAGACACTGAGACACTGAGACTCTGAGAAACTGAGATACAGAGACACTGAGACTCTGAGACACTGGGACACTGAGACACAGAGACACTGAGACTCAGAGACACTGAGACACTCAGACTCTGAGAAACTGAGACACAGAGACACTGAGACTCACAGACACTGAGACACTGAGACACTGCGACTCTGAGAAACTGAGACACAGAGACACTGAGACACAGAGACACTGAGACACTGAGACACTGAGACACTGAGATACTGAGACACTGAGACACAGAGACACTGAGACACAGAGACACTGAGACTCTGAGACACTGAGACACAGAGACACTGAGACTCAGAGACACTGAGACGCAGAGACACTGAGACTCTGAGACACTGAGACACAGGGACACTGAGACACTGAGACTCAGAGACACTGAGACACAGAGACACTGATACACTGAGACACTGAGACTCAGAGACACTGAGACTCAGAGACACAGAGACAATGAGACACAGAGACACTGAGACTCTGAGACACAGAGACACTGAGACTCTGAAACACTGAGACCCAGAGACACTGAGACACAGAGACACTGAGACTCAGAGACACTGAGACACAGAGACACTGAGACTCTGAGACACTGAGACACAGAGACACTGAGACTCAGAGACACTGAGACACAGAGACACTGAGACTCTGAGACACTGAGACACAGAGACACTGAGACACAGAGACACTGAGACTCAGAGACACTGAGACTCAGAGACACTGAGACACTGAGACACTGAGACGCAGAGACACTGAGGCACTGAGACACAGAGACACAGAGACACAGAGACACTGAGACTCAGAGACACTGAGACACATAGACACTGAGACACAGAGACACTGAGACTCTGAGACACTGAGACACTGAGACGCAGAGACACAGAGACACTGAGACTCTGAGACACTGTGACACAGAGACTCAGAGACACTGAGACACTGAGACACGGGGACACTGAGACTCAGAGACACTGAGACACAGAGACACTGAGACACTGAGACACAGAGACTCTCAGACTCTGAGACACTGAGACACAAAGACACAGAGACACTGAGACTCTGAGACACTGAGACACTGAGACTCAGAGACACTGAGACTCCGAGACACTGGGACACTGAGACATAGAGACACTGAGGCACAGAGACTCAGAGACTCAGAGACACTGAGACACTGAGACTCAGAGACACTGAGACTCAGAGACACAGAGACACTGAGACACTGAGACTCTGAGACACTGAGACACAGAGACACTGATACTCTGAGACACTGAGACACTGAGACGCTGAGACACAGAGACACTGAGACTCTGAGACACTGAGACACAGAGATTCAGAGACACTGAGACACTGAGACACGGGGACACTGAGACTCAGAGACACTGAGACACAGAGACACTGAGACACTGAGACACAGAGACACAGAGACACTGAGACTCAGAGACATTGAGACACAGAGACACTGAGACACTGAGACTCAGAGACACTGAGACTCAGAGACACAGAGACACTGAGAAACAGAGACACTGAGACTCTGAGACACTGAGACACAGAGACTCAGAGACTCAGAGACACTGAGACACTGAGACTCAGAGACACTGAGACTCAGAGACACAGAGACACTGAGACACTGAGACTCTGAGACACTGAGACACAGAGACACTGAGACTCTGAGACACTGAGACACTGAGACGCTGAGACACAGAGACACTGAGACTCTGAGACACTGAGACACAGACTTTCAGAGACACTGAGACACTGAGACACGGGGACACTGAGACTCAGAGACACTGAGACACAGAGACACTGAGACACTGAGACACAGAGACTCTCAGACTCTGAGACACTGAGACACAAAGACACAGAGACACTGAGACTCTGAGACACTGAGACACAGAGACTCAGAGACACTGAGACACTGAGACTCAGAGATACTGAGACTCTGAGACACTGGGACACTGAGACATAGAGACGCTGACACACAGAGACACTGAGACTCCGAGACACAGAGACACTGAGACACAGAGACACTGAGACACAGAGACACTGAGACACAGAGACACAGAGACACTGAGACACTGAGACACAGAGACACAGAGACCCAGAGACACTGAGATACTGAGACTCAGAGACACTGAGACACAGAAACACTGAGACTCTGAGACACTGAGACACTGAGACACTGAGACACTGAGACTCAGAGACACTGAGACTCAGAGACACAGAGACACTGAGACACAGAGACACTGAGACACAGAGACACTGAGACACAGAGACACAGAGACACTGAGACACTGAGACACAGAGACACAGAGACCCAGAGACACTGAGACACTGAGACTCAGAGACACTGAGACACAGAAACACTGAGACTCTGAGACACTGAGACACAGAGTCACTGAGACACTGAGACTCAGAGACACTGAGACACAGAGACACTGAGACACAGAGACACTGAGGCACTGAGACTCAGAGACTCTGAGACACAGAGACACAGAGACACTGAGACACAGAGACAGTGAGACACTGAGACACTGAGACTCAGAGACCCAGAGACACTGAGACACAGAGACACTGAGACTCAGAGACACTGAGACTCAGAGACACTGAGACACAGAGACACAGAGACACTGAGACTCAGTGATACTTAGACACTGAGACACTGAGACTCTGAGAAACTGAGACACAGAGACACTGAGACTCAGAGACACTGAGACACTGAGATTCTGAGACACTGAGACACAGAGACACTGAGACACAGAGACACTGAGACACTGAGACTCAGAGACACTGAGACACTGAGACTCAGAGACACAGAGACACTGAGACACTGACACACTGAGACTCAGAGACACAGAGACACTGAGACTCTGAGACAATGAGACACAGCGACACTGAGACACTGAGACACAGAGACACTGAGTCACTGAGCCTCTGAGACACTGAGACACAGAGACACTGAGACTCAGAGACACTGAGACACTGAGACACTGAGACTCTGAGACACTGTGTCACAGAGACACTGAGACACTGAGACACAGAGACTCAGAGACACTGAGACACAGAGACACTGAGACACAGAGGCTCTGAGACACTGAGATACAGAGACACTGAGACTCTGAGACTCAGAGACACTGAGACTCAGAGACACAGAGACACTGAGACACTGAGACTCTGAGACACTGAGACACAGAGACACTGAGACTCTGAGACACTGAGACGCAGAGACACAGAGACACTGAGACTCTGAGACACTGAGACAGAGAGACTCAGAGACACTGAGACACAGAGACACGGGGACACTGAGAATCAGCGACACTGAGGCACAGAGACACTGAGACACTGAGACACAGAGACACTGAGACTCTGAGACACTGAGACACAGAGACACTGGGACACTGAGACATAGAGACACTGAGACACAGAGACACTGAGACTCCGAGACACTGAGGCACTGAGACTCAGAGACACTGAGACTCAGAGACACTGAGACTCAGAGACACTGAGACTCAGGGACACAGAGACACTGAGACACAGAGACACTGAGACTCTGAGACACAGAGAAACTGAGACTCTGAGACACTGAGACCCAGAGACACTGAGATACAGAGACACTGAGACTCAGAGACACTGAGACACAGAGACACTGAGACACAGAGACACTGAGACACTGAGACTCAGAGACACTGAGACTCAGAGACACTGAGACTCAGTGACACTGAGACTCTGAGACACTGGGACACTGAGATACAGAGACACTGAGATTCAGAGACACTGAAACACTGAGACTCTGAGAAACTGAGACACAGAGACACTGAGACACTGAGACTCAGAGACACTGAGACACAGAGACACTGAGACACTGAGACACTGAGACTCAAAGACACTGAGACTCAGGGACACAGAGACACTGAGACACAGAGACACAGAGACTCTGAGACACAGAGACACTGAGACTCTGAGACACTGAGACCCAGAGACACTGAGACACAGAGACACTGAGACTCAGAGACACTGAGACTCAGAGACACTGAGACACAGAGACACAGAGACACTGTGACTCAGTGATACTGAGACACTGAGACACTGAGACTCTGAGAAACTGAGACACAGAGACACTGAGACTCAGAGACACTGAGACACTGAGATTCTGAGACACTGAGACACAGAGACACTGAGACACAGAGACACTGAGACACTGAGACTCAGAGACACTGAGACACTGAGACTCAGAGACACAGAGACACTGAGACACTGACACACTGAGACTCAGAGACACAGAGACACTGAGACTCTGAGACAATGAGACACAGAGACACTGAGACACTGAGACACTGAATCACTGAGCCTCTGAGACACTGAGACACTGAGACTCTGAGACTCTGAGACACTGAGACACTGAGACACTGAGACACGGAGGCACTGAGACACAGAGTCACAGTGACGCTGAGACACTGAGACACAGAGACACTGTGACTCTGAGGCTCAGAGACACTGAGACACTGAGACACATAACACTGGGACACTGAGACACAGAGACACGGAGACTCTGAGACTCAGAGTCTCTGAGACGCTGAGACACAGAGACACTGAGACACTGAGACACTGAGACACTGAGACTCTGAGACTCAGAGACACTGAGACTCTGAGACTCGAGACACTGAGACACTGAGACTCAGAGACACTGAGACACAGAGACACTGAGACACAGAGACACTGAGACACTGATACTCAGAGACACTGAGGCACAGAGACACAGAGACACTGAGACCCAGAGACAATGAGACACTGAGACTCAGAGACACTGAGACACAGAGACACTGAGACTCTGAGACACTGAGACACAGAGTCACTGAGACACTGAGACTCAGAGACACTGAGACACAGAGACACTGAGACACTGAGACACTGAGACTCAGAGACACTGAGACACAGAGACACAGATATACTGAGACACAGAGACAGTGAGACACTGAGACTCAGAGATACTGAGACTCACAGACACTGAGACACTGTGACTCACAGACACTGAGACACAGAGACACTGAGACTCAGAGACACTGAGACACTGAGACACAGAGACACTGAGAGTCTGAGACACAGAGACACTGAGACACAGAGACACTGAGACACTGAAAAACTGAGGCAGAGAGACACTGAGACTCAGAGACACTGAGACACAGAGATACTGAGACTCAGAGACACTGTGTCACAGAGACACTGAGACACTGAGACACTGAGACTCAGAGACACTGAGACACAGAGACACAGAGACTCAGAGACACTGAGACACAGAGGCACTGAGACACTGAGATACAGAGACACTGAGACTCTGAGACACTGAGACACAAAGACACAGAGACACTGAGACTCTGAGACACTGAGACACAGAGACACTGGGACACTGAGACATAGAGACACTGAGACACAGAGACACTGAGACTCCGAGACACTGAGACACAGAGACACTGAGACACTGAGACTCAGAGACACTGAGACACAGAGACACTGAGACACTGAGACACTGAGACTCAGAGACACTGAGACTCAGAGACACAGAGACACTGAGACACAGAGACACTGAGACTCTGAGACACAGAGAAACTGAGACTCTGAGACACTGAGACCCAGAGACCCTGAGACACAGAGACACTGAGACTCAGAGACACAGAGATACTGAGACACAGAGACAGTGAGACACTGAGACACTGAGACTCAGAGAAACTGAGACTCAGAGACACTGAGACACTGTGACTCAGAGACACTGAGACACAGAGACACTGAGACTCAGAGACACTGAGACACTGAGACACAGAGACACTGAGACTCTGACACACAGAGACACTGAGACACAGAGACACTGAGACACTGAGCCTCTGAGACACTGAGACACTGAGACTCTGAGACACTGAGACTCTGAGACACTGAAACACTGAGACACAGAGACACTGAGACACTGAGACACTGAGTCACAGTGACGCTGAGACACTGAGACACAGAGACACGGACACTCTGAGACTCAGAGATTCTGAGACACTGAGACACTGAGACACAGAGACACTGAGACACTGAGACTCAGAGGCACTGAGACACTGAGACACTAAGATACTGAGACTCCTAGACTCAGAGACACTGAGACTCTGAGACACTGAGACACAGAGACGCTGAGACACTGAGACACTGAGACACTGAGACTCTGACACACAGAGACACTGAGACACAGAGACACTGAGACATTGAGACACACAGACACTGAGCCACTGAGACTCTGAGATTCTGAGACACTGAGACACAGAGACGCTGAGACAATGTGACACAGAGACACTGAGACACAGAGGCACTGAGACACTGAGTCACAGAGACACTGAGGCACTGAGACACAGAGACTCTGAGACACTGAGACACAGAGACACTGAGACACTGAGACACTGAGACTCTGAGACACAGAGATACTGAGACACAGGGACACTGAGACACCTTGACTCTGAGACACAGAGACACTGAGACACAGAGACACTGAGACAGAGAGACACAGAGACACTGAGACACTGAGACACTGAAACACTGAGACACTGAGACTCTGAGACTCAGAGACACTGAGACACTGAGACACTGAGAAAATGAGACTCGAGACACAGAGACACTGAGACTCTGAGACACTGAGACACAGAGTCACTTAGACACTGAGACTCAGAGACACTGAGACACAGAGACACTGAGACACAGAGACACAGAGACACTGAGACTCAGAGACACTGAGACACAGAGACACTGAGACACTGAGACACTGAGACACTGAGACTCAGAGACACTGAGACACAGAGACACAGAGACACTGAGACACAGAGACAGTGAGACACTGAGACACTGAGACTCAGAGAAACTGAGACTCAGAGACACTGAGAATCAGAGACACTGAGACACAGAGTCACTGAGACACTGAGACTCAGAGACACTGAGACACAGAGACACTGAGACACAGAGACACTGAGACTCAGAGACACTGAGACACAGAGACACTGAGACACAGAGACACTGAGACACTGAGACTCAGAGACACTGAGACACAGAGACACAGAGACACTGAGACACAGAGACAGTGAGACACTGAGACACTGAGACCCAGAGAAACTGAGACTCAGAGACACTGAGACACTGTGACTCAGAGACACTGAGACACTGAGACACTGAGACTCAGAGACACAGAGACACTGAGACACTGAGACACAGAGACATTGAGACACTGAGACACAGAGACACTGAGACACAGAGACACTGAGACACTGAGAAACTGAGGCAGAGAGACACTGAGACTCAGAGACACTGAGACAATGTGACACAGAGACACTGAGACACAGAGGCACTGAAACACTGAGTCACAGAGACACTGAGGCACTGAGACACTGAGACTCTGAGACACAGAGATACTGAGAGACAGGGACACTGTGACACCTTGACTCTGAGACACAGAGACACTGAGACACAGAGACACTGAGACAGAGAGACACTGAGACTCTGAGACACAGAGACACTGAGACACTGAAACACTGAGACACTGAGACTCAGAGACTCTGAGACTCAGAGACACTGAGACACTGAGACACAGAGACACTGAGGCTCTGAGACTCGAGACACTGAGACCCTGAGACTCAGTGACACTGAGACACAGAGACACTGAGACACTGAGACACTGAGACTCAGAGACACTGAGACACAGAGACACAGAGACACTGAGACCCAGAGACAATGAGACACTGAGACTCAGAGACTCTGAGACACAGAGACACTGAGACACTGAGACTCAGAGACACTGAGACACAGAGACACTGAGACTCAGAGACACTGAGACACTGAGACACAGAGACACTGAGACTCTGAGACACAGAGACACTGAGACACAGAGACACTGAGACACTGAGCCTCTGAGACACTGAGACACGGAGACTCTGAGACACTGAGACTCTGAGACACTGAGACACTGAAACACTGAGACACAGAGACACTGAGACACTGAGACACTGAGTCACAGTGACGCTGAGACACTGAGACACAGAGACACGGAGACTCTGAGACTCAGAGACTCTGAGACACTGAGACACTGAGACACTGAGACACTGAGACTCAGAGTCACTGAGACACTGAGACACTAAGATACTGAGACTCCTAGACTCAGAGACACTGAGATTCTGAGACACTGAGACACAGAGACGCTGAGACACTGAGACACTGAGACACTGAGACTCTGACACACAGAGACACTGAGACACAGAGACACTGAGACATTGAGACACACAGAAACTGAGCCACTGAGACTCTGAGATTCTGAGACACTGAGACACAGAGACGCTGAGACAATGTGACACAGAGACACTGAGACACAGAGGCACTGAGACACTGAGTCACAGAGACACTGAGGCACTGAGACACAGAGACTCTGAGACACTGAGACACAGAGACACTGAGACACTGAGACACTGAGACTCTGAGACACAGAGATACTGAGACACAGGGACACTGAGACACCTTGACTCTGAGACACAGAGACACTGAGACACAGAGACACTGAGACAGAGAGACACAGAGACACTGAGACACTGAGACACTGAGACACTGAGACTCTGAGACTCAGAGACACTGAGACACTGAGACACTGAGAAAATGAGACTCGAGACACTGAGACACTGAGACTCAGAGACACTGAGACACAGAGACACTGAGACACAGAGACACTGAGACTCAGACACACTGAGACACAGAGACACAGAGACACTGAGACCCAGAGACAATGAGACACTGAGACTCAGAGACACTGAGACACAGAGACACTGAGACTCTGAGACACTGAGACACAGAGTCACTGAGACACTGAGACTCAGAGACACTGAGACACAGAGACACTGAGACACAGAGACACAGAGACGCTGAGACTCTGAGACACTGAGACACAGAGTCACTGAGACACTGAGACTCAGAGACACTGAGACACAGAGACACTGAGACACAGAGACACTGAGACTCAGAGACACAGAGACACTGAGACACTGAGACTCAGAGACACTGAGACACAGAGTCACTGAGACACTGAGACACTGAGACACTGAGACTCAGAGACACAGAGACACTGAGACACTGAGACTCAGAGACACTGAGACACAGAGACACAGAGACACAGAGACACAGAGACACTGAGACTCTGAGACACTGAGACACAGAGTCACTGAGACACTGAGACTCAGAGACACTGAGACACAGAGACACTGAGACACAGAGACACTGAGACACTGAGACTCAGAGACACAGAGACACTGATTCACTGAGACACTGAGACTCAGAGACACTGAGACACAGAGTCACTGAGACACTGAGACTCAGAGACACTGTGACACAGAGACACTGAGACACAGAGACACTGAGACACTGAGACTCAGAGACACAGAGACACTGAGACACTGAGACTCAGAGACACTGAGACACAGAGACACAGAGACACAGAGACACAGAGACTCTGAGACACTGAGACACAGAGTCACTGAGACACTGAGACTCAGAGACACTGAGACACAGAGACACTGAGACACAGAGACACTGAGACACTGAGACTCAGAGACACAGAGACACTGAGACACTGAGACACTGAGACACTGAGACTCAGAGACACTGAGACACAGAGACACAGAGACACAGAGACACAGAGACAGTGAGACACTGAGACACTGAGACTCAGAGAAACTGAGACTCAGAGACACTGAGAATCAGAGACACTGAGACACAGAGTCACTGAGACACTGAGACTCAGAGACACTGAGACACAGAGACACTGAGACACAGAGACACTGAGACACTGAGACTCAGAGACACTGAGACACAGAGACACAGAGACACTGAGACACAGAGACAGTGAGACACTGAGACACTGAGACCCAGAGAAACTGAGACTCAGAGACACTGAGACACTGTGACTCAGAGACACTGAGACACAGAGACACTGAGACTCAGAGACACTGAGACACTGAGACACAGAGACATTGAGACACTGAGACACAGAGACACTGAGACACAGAGACACTGAGACACTGAGAAACTGAGACAGAGAGACACTGAGACTCTGAGACACAGAGACACTGAGACACTGAGACACTGAAACACTGAGACACTGAGACTCTGAGACTCTGAGACTCAGAGACACTGAGACACTGAGACACAGAGACACTGAGACTCTGAGACTCGAGACACTGAGACCCTGAGACTCAGTGACACTGAGACACAGAGACACTGAGACACTGAGACTCAGAGACACTGAGACACAGAGACACAGAGACACTGAGACCCAGAGACAATGAGACACTGAGACTCAGAGACACTGAGACACAGAGACACTGAGACTCAGAGACACTGAGACACAGAGACACTTAGACACAGAGACACTTAGACACTGAGACTCAGAGACACTGAGACACAGAGACACAGAGACACTGAGACACAGAGACAGTGAGACACTGAGACACTGAGACTCAGAGAAACTGAGACTCAGAGACACTGAGAATCTGAGACACTAAGACACAGAGTCACTGAGACACTGAGACTCAGAGACACTGAGACACAGAGACACTGAGACACAGACACTGAGACACTGAGACTCAGAGACACTGAGACACAGAGACACAGAGACACAGAGACAGTGAGACACTGAGACATTGAGACTCAGAGAAACTGAGACTCAGAGACACTGAGACACTGTGACTCAGAGACACTGAGACACAGAGACACTGAGACTCAGAGACACTGAGACACTGAGACACAGAGACATTGAGACACTGAGACAAAGAGACACTGAGACACAGAGACACTGAGACACTGAGAAACTGAGGCAGAGAGACACTGAGACTCAGAGACACTGAGACACAGAGACACTGAGACTCAGAGACACTGTGTCACAGAGACACTGGGACACTGAGACGCTGAGACTCAGAGACACTGAGACACAGAGACACAGAGACACTGAGACACAGAAGCACTGAGACACTGAGATACAGAGACACTGAGACACTGAGACTCAGAGACACTGAGACACTGAGACTCAGAAACGCTGAGACACTGAGACTCAGAGACACTGAGACGCAGAGAAACTGAGACACAGAGACACTGAGATACTGAGACTCAGAGACACTGAGACACAGAGACACAGGGACACTGAGACTCAGAGACACTGATACACTGAGACTCAGAGACACTGAGACACTGAGACACTGAGACTCTGAGACACTGAGACACAGAGTCACTGAGACAATGAGACTCAGAGGTACTGAGGCACAGAGACACTGAGACACTGAGACTCAGAGACACTGAGACACAGAGACACTGAGACACAGAGACACTGAGACACTGAGACTCTGCGAAACTGAGACTCAGAGACACTGAGACACTGTGACTCAGAGACACTGAGACACAGAGACACTGAGACTCAGAGACTCTGAGACACTGAGACACAGAGACACTGAGACTCTGAGACACAGAGACACTGAGACACTGAGACACAGAGACACTGAGACACTGAGACTCAGAGACACTGTGTCACAGAGACACTGAGACACTGAGACACTGAGACTCAGAGACACTGAGACACAGAGACACAGAGACACAGAGGCACTGAGACACTGAGATACAGAGACACTGAGACTCTGAGACTCAGAGACACTGAGACACAGAGACACTGAGACTTGCAGAGGCACTGAGACTCTGAGACACTGAGACTCAGAGACACTGAGACACTGAGACACAGAGACACAGAGACACAGAGACACTGAGACTCAGAGACATTGAGACACAGAGACACTGAGATACTGAGACTCAGAGACACTGAGACTCAGAGACACAGAGACACTGAGAAACAGAGACACTGAGACTCTGAGACACTGAGACACAGAGACTCAGAGACTCAGAGACACTGAGACACTGAGACTCAGAGACACTGAGACTCAGAGACACAGAGACACTGAGACACTGAGACACTGAGACACTGAGACTCAGAGACACTGAGACACAGAGACACAGATATACTGAGACACAGAGACAGTGAGACACTGAGACTCAGAGATACTGAGACTCAGAGACACTGAGACACTGTGACTCAGAGACACTGAGACACAGAGACACTGAGACTCAGAGACACTGAGACACTGAGACACAGAGACACTGAGACTCTGAGACACAGAGACACTGAGACACAAAGACACTGAGACACTGAAAAACTGAGGCAGAGAGACACTGAGACTCAGAGACACTGAGACGCAGAGACACTGAGACTCAGAGACACTGTGTCACAGAGACACTGAGACACTGAGACACTGAGACTCAGAGACACTGAGACACAGAGACACAGAGACTCAGAGACACTGAGACACAGAGGCACTGAGACACTGAGATACAGAGACACTGAGACTCTGAGACACTGAGACACAAAGACACAGAGACACTGAGACTCTGAGACACTGAGACACAGAGACACTGGGACACTGAGACATAGAGACACTGAGACACAGAGACACTGAGACTCCGAGACACTGAGACACAGAGACACTGAGACACTGAGACTCAGAGACACTGAGACACAGAGACACTGAGACACTGAGACTCAGAGACACTGAGATTCAGAGACACAGAGACACTGAGACACAGAGACACTGAGACTCTGAGACACAGAGAAACTGAGACTCTGAGACACAGAGATACTGAGACACAGAGACAGTGAGACACTGAGACACTGAGACTCAGAGAAACTGAGACTCAGAGACACTGAGACACTGTGACTCAGAGACACTGAGACACAGAGACACTGAGACTCAGAGACACTGAGACACTGAGACACAGAGACACTGAGACTCTGAGACACAGAGACACTGAGACACAGAGACACTGAGACACTGAGCCTCTGAGACACTGAGACACTGAGACTCTGAGACACTGAGACTCTGAGACACTGAGACACTGAAACACTGAGACACAGAGACACTGAGACACTGAGACACTGAGTCACAGTGACGCTGAGACACTGAGACACAGAGACACGGAGACTCTGAGACTCAGAGACTCTGAGACACTGAGACACTGAGACACAGAGACACTGAGACTCAGAGGCACTGAGACACTGAGACACTAAGATACTGAGACTCCTAGACTCAGAGACACTGAGACTCTGAGACACTGAGACACAGAGACGCTGAGACACTGAGACACTGAGACTCTGACACACAGTGACACTGAGACACAGAGACACTGAGACATTGAGACACACAGACACTGAGCCACTGAGACTCTGAGATTCTGAGACACTGAGACACAGAGACGCTGAGACAATGTGACACAGAGACACTGAGACACAGAGGCACTGAGACACTGAGTCACAGAGACACTGAGGCACTGAGACACAGAGACTCTGAGACACTGAGACACAGAGACACTGAGACACTGAGACTCTGAGACACAGAGATACTGAGACACAGGGACACTGAGACACCTTGACTCTGAGACACAGAGACACTGAGACACAGAGACACTGAGACAGAGAGACACAGAGACACTGAGACACTGAGACACTGAAACACTGAGACACTGAGACTCTGAGACTCAGAGACACTGAGACACTGAGACTCTGAGACTCGAGACACTGAGACACTGAGACTCAGAGACACTGAGACACAGAGACACTGAGACACTGAGACACTGAGACTCAGAGACACTGAGACACAGAGACACAGAGACACTGAGACACAGAGACAGTGAGACACTGAGACACTGAGACTCAGAGAAACTGAGACTCAGAGACACTGAGAATCAGAGACACTGAGACACAGAGTCACTGAGACACTGAGACTCAGAGACACTGAGACACAGAGACACTGAGACACAGAGACACTGAGACGCTGAGACTCAGAGACACTGAGACACAGAGACACAGAGACACTGAGTCACAGAGACAGTGAGACACTGAGACACTGAGACCCAGAGAAACTGAGACTCAGAGACACTGAGACACTGTGACTCAGAGACACTGAGACACAGAGACACTGAGAATCAGAGACACTGAGACACTGAGACACAGAGACATTGAGACACTGAGACACAGAGTCACTGAGACACAGAGACACTGAGACACTGAGAAACTGAGGCAGAGAGACACTGAGACTCAGAGACACTGAGACAATGTGACACAGAGACACTGAGACACAGAGGCACTGAAACACTGAGTCACAGAGACACTGAGGCACTGAGACACAGAGACTCTGAGACACTGAGACACAGAGACACTGAGACACTGAGACACTGAGACTCTGAGACACAGAGATACTGAGACACAGGGACACTGTGACACCTTGACTCTGAGACACAGAGACACTGAGACAGAGAGACACTGAGACTCTGAGACACAGAGACACTGAGACACTGAGACACTGAAACACTGAGACACTGAGACTCTGAGACTCTGAGACTCAGAGACACTGAGACACTGAGACACAGAGACACTGAGACTCTGAGACTCGAGACACTGAGACCCTGAGACTCAGTGACACTGAGACACAGAGACACTGAGACACTGAGACACTGAGACTCAGAGACACTGAGACACAGAGACACAGAGACACTGAGACCCAGAGACAATGAGACACTGAGACTCAGAGACACTGAGACACAGAGACACTGAGACTCTGAGACACAGAGTCACTGAGACACTGAGACTCAGAGACACTGAGACACAGAGACACTGAGACACTGAGACTCAGAGACACTGAGACTCAGAGACACTGAGACACAGAGACACTGAGACACAGAGACACTGAGACACTGAGACTCAGAGACACTGAGACACAGAGACACACAGACACTGAGACACAGAGACAGTGAGACACTGAGACACTGAGACTCAGAGAAACTGAGACTCAGAGACACTGAGAATCTGAGACACTAAGACACAGAGTCACTGAGACACTGAGACTCAGAGACACTGAGACACAGAGACACTGAGACACAGACACTGAGAGACTGAGACTCAGAGACACTGAGACACAGAGACACAGAGACACAGAGACAGTGAGACACTGAGACATTGAGACTCAGAGAAACTGAGACTCAGAGACACTGAGACACTGTGACTCAGAGACACTGAGACACAGAGACACTGAGACACAGAGACACTGAGACACTGAGACACAGAGACATTGAGACACTGAGACACAGAGACACTGAGACACAGAGACACTGAGACACTGAGAAACTGAGGCAGAGAGACACTGAGACTCAGAGACACTGAGACACAGAGACACTGAGCCTCAGAGACACTGTGTCACAGAGACACTGAGACACTGAGACGCTGAGACTCAGAGACACTGAGACACAGAGACACAGAGACACTGAGACACAGAGGCACTGAGACACTGAGATACAGAGACACTGAGACACTGAGACTCAGAGACACTGAGACACTGAGACACTGAGACTCAGAAACACTGAGACACTGAGACTCAGAGACACTGAGACACAGAGAAACTGAGACACAGAGACACTGAGATACTGAGACTCAGAGACACTGAGACACAGAGACACAGAGACACTGAGACTCAGAGACACTGATACACTGAGACTCAGAGGTACTGAGGCACTGAGACACTGAGACTCAGAGACACTGAGACACAGAGACACAGAGACACTGAGACACAGAGACACTGTGACACTGACACTCTGCGAAACTGAGACTCAGAGACACTGAGACACTGTGACTCAGAGACACTGAGACACAGAGACACTGAGACTCAGAGACTCTGAGACACTGAGACACAGAGACACTGAGACTCTGAAACACAGAGACACTGAGACACTGAGACACTGAGACACTGAGACTCAGAGACACTGTGTCACAGAGACACTGAGACACTGAGACACTGAGACTCAGAGACACTGAGACACAGAGAAACAGAGACACAGAGACACAGAGGCACTGAGACACTGAGATACAGAGACACTGAGACTCTGAGACTCAGAGACACTGAGACACAGAGACACTGAGACTTGCAGAGGCACTGAGACTCTGAGACACTGAGACTCAGAGACACTGAGACACTGAGACACAGAGACACAGAGACACAGAGACACTGAGACTCAGAGACATTGAGACACAGAGACACTGAGATACTGAGACTCAGAGACACTGAGACTCAGAGACACAGAGACACTGAGAAACAGAGACACTGAGACTCTGAGACACTGAGACACAGAGACTCAGAGACTCAGAGACACTGAGACACTGAGACTCAGAGACACTGAGACTCAGAGACACAGAGACACTGAGACACTGAGACTCTGAGACACTGAGACACAGAGACACTGAGACTCTGAGACACTGAGACACTGAGACGCTGAGACACAGAGACACTGAGACTCTGAGACACTGAGACACTGAGACGCTGAGACACAGAGACACTGAGACTCTGAGACACTGAGACACAGAGATTCAGAGACACTGAGACACTGAGACACGGGGACACTGAGACTCAGAGACACTGAGACACAGAGACACAGAGACACTGAGACTCAGAGACATTGAGACACAGAGACACTGAGACACTGAGACTCAGAGACACTGAGACACAGAGACACTGAGACTCAGAGACACAGATACACTGAGACACAGAGACACAGAGACTCTGAAACACTGAGACACAGAGACTCAGAGACACTGAGACACTGAGACACTGACACTCAGAGACACTGAGACTCAGAGACACAGAGACACTGAGACACTGAGACTCTGAGACACTGAGACACAGAGACACTGAGACTCTGAGACACTGAGACGCAGAGACACAGAGACACTGAGACTCTGAGACACTGAGACACAGAGACTCAGAGACACTGAGACACTGAGACACGGGGACACTGAGAATCAGAGACACTGAGACACAGAGACACTGACACTGAGACTCTCAGGCTCTGAGACACTGAGAAACAAAGACACAGAGACACTGAGACTCTGAGACACTGAGACACAGAGACACTGGGACACTGAGACATAGAGACACTGAGACACAGAGACACTGAGACTCCGAGACACTGAGACACTGAGACACTGAGACTCAGAGACACTGAGACTCAGAGACACTGAGACACTGAGACTCAGAGACACTGAGACTCAGAGACACTGAGACACTGAGACACAGAGACACTGAGACTCAGAGACACTGAGACTCAGAGACACTGAGACACTGAGACTCAGTGACACTGAGACTCTGAGACACTGGGACACTGAGACACAGAGACACTGAGACACTGAGACACTGAGACTCTGAGAAACTGAGACACAGAGACACTGAGACACTGAGACTCAGAGACACTGAGACACAGAAACACTGAGACACTGAGACACTGAGACTCAGAGACACTGAGACTCAGAGACACAGAGACACTGAGACACAGAGACACTGAGACTCAGAGACACTGAGACTCAGAGACACTGAGACACAGAGACACTGAGACACTGAGACTCAGACACACTGAGACACAGAGACACAGAGACACTGAGACTCAGTGACACTGAGACTCTGAGACACTGGGACACTGAGACACAGAGACACTGAGACTCAGAGACACTGAGACACTGAGACACTGAGACTCTGAGAAACTGAGACACAGAGACACTGAGACTCAGAGACACTGAGACACTGAGACTCTGAGAAACTGAGACACAGAGACACAGAGACACTGAGACACTGAGACACAGAGACACTGAGACACAGAGACACTGAGACACTGAGACTCAGAGACACTGAGACACTGAGACTCAGAGACACAGAGACACTGAGACACTGACACACTGAGACTCAGAGACACAGAGACACTGAGACTCTGAGACAATGAGACACAGAGACACTGAGACACTGAGACACTGAGCCTCTGAGCCACTGAGACACTGAGACTCTGAGACACTGAGACTCTGAGACACTGAGACACTGAAACACTGAGACACAGAGACACTGAGACACTGAGACACTGAGTCACAGTGACGCTGAGACACTGAGACACAGAGACACTGAGACACTGAGACACATAACACTGGGACACTGAGACACAGAGACACGGAGACTCTGAGACTCAGAGACTCTGAGACACTGAGACACTGAGACACAGAGACACAGAGACACTGAGACACTGAGACTCAGAGTCACTGAGACACTGAGACACTAAGATACTGAGACTCTGAGACTCTGAGACTCAGAGACACTGAGACTCTGAGACACTGAGACACAGAGACGCTGAGACACTGAGACACTGAGACACTGAGACTCTGACACACAGAGACACTGAGACACAGAGACACTGAGACATTGAGACACAGAGACACTGAGCCACTGAGACTCTGAGATTCTGAGACACTGAGACACAGAGACGCTGAGTCAATGTGACACAGAGACACTGAGACACAGAGGCATTGAGACACTGAGTCACACAGACACTGAGGCACTGAGACACAGAGACTCTGAGACACTGAGACACAGAGACACTGAGACTCTGAGACTCTGAGACACAGAGATACTGAGACACAGGGACACTGAGACACTGAGACTCTGAGACACAGAGACACTGAGACACAGAGACACTGAGACAGAGAGACACTGAGACTCTGAGACACAGAGACACTGAGACACTGAAACACTGAGACACTGAGACTCTGAGACTCAGAGACACTGAGACACTGAGACACAGAGACACTGAGACACAGAGACACTGAGACTCTGAGACTCGAGACACTGAGACACTGAGACTCAGAGACACTGATACACAGAGACACTGAGACACTGAGACACTGAGACTCTGAGACACTGAGACACAGAGACACAGAGACACTGAGACCCAGAGACACTGAGACACTGAGACTCAGAGACACTGAGACACAGAGACACTGAGACTCTGAGACACTGAGACACAGAGTCACTGAGACACTGAGACTCAGAGACACTGAGACACAGAGACACTGAGACACTGAGACACTGAGACTCAGAGACACTGAGACACAGAGACACAGAGACACTGAGACACAGAGACAGTGAGACACTGAGACACTGAGACTCAGAGAAACTGAGACTCAGAGACACTGAGACTCTGTGACTCAGAAACACTGAGACACAGAGACACTGAGACTCAGAGACACTGAGACACTGAGACACAGAGACACTGAGACTCTGTGACACAGAGACACTGAGACACAGAGACACTGAGACACTGAGAAACTGAGGCAGAGAGACACTGAGACTCAGAGACACTGAGACACAGAGACACTGAGACTCAGAGACACTGTGTCACAGAGACACTGAGACACGGAGACACTGAGACTCAGAGACACTGAGACACAGAGACACTGAGACACAGAAGCACTGAGACACTGAGATACAGAGACACTGAGACTCTGAGACTCAGAGACACTGAGACACAGAGACACTGAGACTTGCAGAGGCACTGAGACTCTGAGACACTGAGACTCAGAGACACTGAAACACTGAGACACAGAGACACAGAGACACTGAGACTCAGAGACACTGAGACACAGATGCACTGAGACACTGAGACACTGAGACTCAGAGACACTGAGACTCAGAGACACAGAGACACTGAGACACAGAGACACTGAGACTCTGAAACACTGAGACACAGAGACTCAGAGACACTGAGACACTGAGACACTGAGACTCAGAGACAGAGACTCAGAGACACAGAGACACTGAGACACTGAGACTCTGAGACACTGAGACACAGAGACACTGAGACTCTGAGACACTGAGACGCAGAGACACAGAGACACTGAGACTCTGAGACACAGAGACTCAGAGACACTGAGACACTGAGACACGGGGACACTGAGAATCAGAGACACTGAGACACAGAGACACTGAGACACTGAGATACAGAGACTCTCAGACTCTGAGACACTGAGACACAAAGACACAGAGACACTGAGACTCTGAGACACTGAGACACAGAGACTCAGAGACACTGAGACACTGAGACTCAGAGACACTGAGACTCTGACACAGTGGGACACTGAGACATAGAGACACTGAGACACAGAGACACTGAGACTCAGAGACTCCGAGACACAGAGACACTGAGACACTGAGACTCAGAGACACTGAGTCACAGAGACACTGAGACACTGAGACTCAGAGACACTGAGACTCTGAGATACAGAGACACTGAGACACAGAGACACTGAGACACAGATTCTCTGAGTTTCTGCGTCTATGCGTCTCTGCGTCTCTTGGTCCCAGGGTCTCTGCGTCTTAGCGTCTCTGCGTGTCAGCGTGTCAGCGTCTCAGTGTCTCTGCATCTCAGAGTCTCAGCGTCTCTGCGTCTCAGCGTCACTGCGTCTCAGCGTCTCTGCATCTCAGAGTCTCAGCGTCTCTGGTTCTCAGTGTCTCTGCGTCTCAGTGTCTCTGCATCTCAGTGTCTCTGCGTCTCAGTGTCTCTGCGTCTCAGTGTCTCAGTCTCTCTGCGTCTCTGCGTCTCCGGGTCTCAGCGTCTCTGAGTCTCTGCCTCTCAGAGACTCTGCATCTCTGCGTCTCTGGGTCTCTGCGTTCCGCGTCTCAGCGTCTCAGTCTCTCTGCATCTCAGAGTCTCTGAGTTTCTGTGTCGCTGCGTCTCTGCGTCTCAGTGTCTCTGCGTCTCAGGGTCTCTGTGTCTCTGCGTCTCTACGCCACTGCGTCTCAGAGTCTCTACGCCTCTGCGTCTCAGAGTCTCTACGCCTCTGCGTCTCTGGGTCTCAGTGTCTCAGAGTCTCTGGGTCTCTACGCCTCTGCGTCTCAGAGTCTCTACGCCTCTGTGTCTCAGGTTCTCTGCGTCCCTGCGTCTATGCGTCCCTGCGTCTCAGGGTCTCTGGGTCTCTGGGTCTCAGTGTCTCTGGGTCTTTGCATCTCTGGGTCTCAGGGTCTCTGCGTCTCAGGTTCTCTGTGTCTCTGCGTCTATGCGTCCCTGCATCTCAGGGTCTCCGCTTCTCTGCATCTCAGAGTCCCTGGTTCTCAGTGTCTCTGCCTCTCAGCATCTCTGGGTCTCAGGGTCTCAGTGTCTCTGCATCTCAGAGTCTCTGCATCTCCGAGTCTCTGGGTCTCAGTGTCTCCACGTCTCAGGGTCACTACGTGTCTGCATCTCTGGGTCTCTGGGTCTCAGCGTCTCTGCATCTCAGAGTCTCTGCATCTCAGAGTCTCTGCATCTCAGAGTCTCTGCTTCTCAGGTTCTCTGGGTCTCAGTGTCTCAGATTCTCTGAGTTTCTGCGTCTATGCGTCTCTGCGTCTCTTGGTCCCAGGGTCTCTGCGTCTCTTGGTCCCAGGGTCTCTGTGTCTCAGGGTCTCTGCGTCTCAGCGTCTCTGCGTCTCTACGTCCCTGCGTCTCAGCGTCTCTACGTCCCTGCGTCTCAGCGTCTCTGCGTGTCAGTGTCTCAGGGTCTCTGCGTCTCTACATGTCTGCGTCTCAGCATCTCTGCGTCCCTGCGTCTCAGCGTCTCTGGTTCTCAGTGTCTTTGCGTCTCAGGGTCTCTGCTTCTCTGAGTCTCAGATTCCCTGAGTCTATGCATCTATGCATTTCCCGGTCTCAGTGTCTCTGCGTCTCAGTGCCTCTGCGTCTCTGCGTCTCCGGGTCTTGCGTCTCTGCGCCTCAGAGTCTCTGCCTCTCAGAGACTCCGGGTCTCTGCGTCTCAGCGTCTCTGGGTCTCAGTCTCTACGTCTCATGGTCTCATGGTCTCTGCGACTCTGGGTCTCAGTGTCTTTGCGTGTCAGTGTCTCTGAGTTTCTGCGTCTCTGCATCTCTGGGTCTAAGTGTCTCTGCGTCTCTGCGTCACTGGGTCTCAGTGTCTCGGCGTCTCAGTGTCTCTGAGTCTCTGCGCCTCAGCGTCTCACCGTCTCAGCGTCTCAGAGTCTCTGCGTCTCACTGTCTCTGCGTCTCACTGTCTCTGTGTCTCAGTGTCTCTGCATCTCTACGTCTCTGCGTCTCAGGGTCTCAGGGTCTCTGCGTCTCTGTGTCTCTGTGACTCAGTGTCTCAGCGTCTCAGGGTCTCAGCGTTCTTGCGTCTCAGTATCACTGCGTCTCTGAGTTTCAGCGTCTGCGTCTCAGCGTCTCTGCTTCTCAGAGTCTGAGCGTCTCAGCGTCTCAGCGTCTCTGGTTCTCAGTGTCTCTGCGTCTCAGTGTCTCTGCGTCTCAGTGTCTCTGCGTCTCAGTGTCCCTGCGTCTCTGTGTCTCCGGGTCTCTGCGTCTCCGGGTCTCTGCGTCTCCGAGTCTCTGCCTCTCAGAGACTCTGCGTCTCTGCGTCTCCGCGTCTCAGGGTCTCAGTGTCTCTGCGTCTCAGGGTCTCTGCGTCTCAGGGTCTCTGCGTCTCTGCGTCTCAGGGTCTCTACGCCTCTATGTCTCAGAGTCTCTACGCCTCTGCGTCTCTGGGTCTCTGCGTCTCTGGGTCCCTGCGTCTCTGGGTCTCAGTGTCTCGGCGTCTCTGCGTCTGTGGGTTTCAGGGTCTCTGTGTCTCAGGTTCTCTGTGTCTCTGTGTCTCTGCGTCTCTGGGTCTCTGGGTCTCTGGGTCTCAGTGTCTCGGTGTCTCTGCGTCTCTGGGTCTCAGGGTCTCTGCGTCTCAGGTTCTCTGCGTCTCTGCGTCTATGCGTCCCTGCGTCTCTGGGTCTCTGGATCTCTGGGTCTCAGCGTCTCTGGGTCTCTGGGTCTCGGCATCTCTGGGTCTCAGGGTCTCTGTGTCTCAGGGTCTCCTCGTCTATACGCCTCAGAGTCTTTGCGTCTCAGAGTCTCTGCATCTCTGCGTCTCAGCGTCTCTGCGTGTCAGTGTCTCAGGGACTCTGCGTCTCTGCGTCTCAGCATCTCTGCATCTCTGGGTCTCAATGTCTCTGTGTCTCTGCATCTCAGAGTCTCTGCTTCTCAGAGTGTCTCGGTCTCAGTGTTTCCACGTCTCAGTGTCTCAGCGTCACTACGTCTCTGCATCTCTGGGTCTCTGGGTCTCTGGGTCTCTGCGTCTCAGAGTCTCTGCATCTCAGAGTCCCTGCTTCTCAGGTTCTCTGGGTCTCAGTGTCTCTGGGTCTCTGCGTCTCTGCGTCTCAGGGTCTCTACGCCTCTGCGTCTCAGAGTCCCTCAGTTTCTGCGTCTCTGCGTCTCTGGGTCCCAGGGCCTCTGCACCTCTGGTTCTCAGTGTCTCTGTGTCTCAGTGTCTCTGTGTCTCTGGCACTCAGTGTCTCTGCGTCTCAAGGTCTCTGCATCTCTGCGTCTCAGAGTCTCGTCGTCTCAGAGTCCCTGCGTCTCAGTGTCTCTGCATCTCCTTCTCACGACGTCTCTGTGTCTCTGCGTCTCAGTGTCTCTGCATCTCTGGGTCTCAGTGTCTCTGCGTCTCTGCGTCTCAGTGTCTCTGCGTCTCAGTTTCTCTGCGTCTCTGCATCTCAGCGTCTCAGCGTCTCAGGGTCTCCTCGTCTCTGCGTCTCAGAGTCTTTGCGTCTCAGAATCTCTGCATCGCTGCGTCTCAGTGTCTCTGCGTGTCAGTGTCTCAGGGTCTCTGCGCCTCAGCGTCTCAGCATCTCTGGGTCTCAGTGTCTCTGCGTCTCTGCATCTCAGAGTCTCTGCGTCTCCGAGTCTCTGGGTCACAGTGTCTCCACGTCTCAGTGGCTCAGGGTCACTACGTCTCTGCATCTCTGGGTCTCTGGGCCTCAGCGTCTCTATGTCTCAGTGTCTCTGCATCTCAGAGTCTCTGCTTCTCAGGTTCTCTGGGTCTCAGTGTCTCAGATTCTCTGAGTTTCTGCGTCTATGCGTCTCTGCGTCTCTTGGTCCCAGGGTCTCTGCGTCTCAGTGTCTCTGCGTCTCAGCGTCTCAGCGTCTCAGCGTCTCTGGTTCTCAGTGTCTCTGCGTCTCAGTGTCTCTGCGTCTCAGTGTCTCTGCGTCTCAGTGTCCCTGCGTCTCTGTGTCTCCGGGTCTCTGCGTCTCCGGGTCTCTGCGTCTCCGAGTCTCTGCCTCTCAGAGACTCTGCGTCTCTGCGTCTCCGCGTCTCAGCGTCTCTGGGTCTCAGTGTCTCTGCGTCTCAGGGTCTCTGCGTCTCAGGGTCTCTGCGTCTCTGCGTCTCAGGGTCTCTACGCCTCTATGTCTCAGAGTCTCTACGCCTCTGCGTCTCTGGGTCTCTGCGTCTCTGGGTCCCTGCGTCTCTGGGTCTCAGTGTCTCGGCGTCTCTGCGTCTGTGGGTTTCAGGGTCTCTGTGTCTCAGGTTCTCTGTGTCTCTGTGTCTCTGCGTCTCTGGGTCTCTGGGTCTCTGGGTCTCAGTGTCTCGGTGTCTCTGCGTCTCAGGTTCTCTGCGTCTCTGCGTCTATGCGTCCCTGCGTCTCTGGGTCTCTGGATCTCTGGGTCTCAGCGTCTCTGGGTCTCTGGGTCTCTGCATCTCTGGGTCTCAGGGTCTCTGCGTCTCAGGGTCTCCTCGTCTATACGCCTCAGAGTCTTTGCGTCTCAGAGTCTCTGCATCTCTGCGTCTCAGCGTCTCTGCGTGTCAGTGTCTCAGGGACTCTGCGTCTCTGCGTCTCAGCATCTCTGCATCTCTGGGTCTCAATGCCTCTGTGTCTCTGCATCTCAGAGTCTCTGCTTCTCAGAGTGTCTCGGTCTCAGTGTTTCCACGTCTCAGTGTCTCAGCGTCACTACGTCTCTGCATCTCTGGGTCTCTGGGTCTCAGCGTCTCTGCGTCTCAGAGTCTCTGCATCTCAGAGTCCCTGCTTCTCAGGTTCTCTGGGTCTCAGTGTCTCTGGGTCTCTGCGTCTCTGCGTCTCAGGGTCTCTACGCCTCTGCGTCTCAGAGTCCCTCAGTTTCTGCGTCTCTGCGTCTCTGGGTCCCAGGGCCTCTGCACCTCTGGTTCTCAGTGTCTCTGTGTCTCAGTGTCTCTGTGTCTCTGGCACTCAGTGTCTCTGCGTCTCAAGGTCTCTGCATCTCTGCGTCTCAGAGTCTCGTCGTCTCAGAGTCCCTGCGTCTCAGTGTCTCTGCATCTCCTTCTCACGACGTCTCTGTGTCTCTGCGTCTCAGTGTCTCTGCATCTCTGGGTCTCAGTGTCTCTGCGTCTCTGCGTCTCAGTGTCTCTGCGTCTCAGTTTCTCTGCGTCTCTGCATCTCAGCGTCTCAGCGTCTCAGGGTCTCCTCGTCTCTGCGTCTCAGAGTCTTTGCGTCTCAGAATCTCTGCATCGCTGCGTCTCAGTGTCTCTGCGTGTCAGTGTCTCAGGGTCTCTGCGCCTCAGCGTCTCAGCATCTCTGGGTCTCAGTGTCTCTGCGTCTCTGCATCTCAGAGTCTCTGCGTCTCCGAGTCTCTGGGTCACAGTGTCTCCACGTCTCAGTGGCTCAGGGTCACTACGTCTCTGCATCTCTGGGTCTCTGGGCCTCAGCGTCTCTATGTCTCAGTGTCTCTGCATCTCAGAGTCTCTGCTTCTCAGGTTCTCTGGGTCTCAGTGTCTCAGATTCTCTGAGTTTCTGCGTCTATGCGTCTCTGCGTCTCTTGGTCCCAGGGTCTCTGCGTCTCAGTGTCTCTGCGTCTCAGGGTCTCTGCGTCTCTGCGTCTCTGGGTCTCAGTGTCTCGGCATCTCTGCGTCTCTGGGTCTCTGGGTCTCAGCGTCCCTGGGTCTCTGGGTCTCTCCATCTCTGGGTCTCAGGGTCTCTGCGTCTCAGGTTCTCTGCGTCTCTGCGTCTATGCGTCCCTGCATCTCAGGGTCTCCGCTTCTCTGCGTCTCAGAGTCCCTGGGTCTCAGCGTCTCTGCGTCTCAGCGTCTCTGGGTACCAGGATCTCTGCCCCTCAGCATCTCTGGGTCTCAAGGTCTCTGCGTCTCTGCGTTCTTCTTCTCTGCGCCTCAGAGCCCCTTGGTCTCAGTGTCTCTGCGTCTCAGTGTCTCTGCGTCTCTGTGTCTCAGCCTCTCTGCATCTCAGCGTCTCTGCGTCTCAGCGTCCCTGCGTCTCAGAGTTTCTGCATCTCAGCGTCTCTGCATCTCATGCTCTCTTGGTCTCTGCGTCTTAGAGTGTCTGCGTCTCAGTGTCTCTGCGTCTCAGTGTCTCAGCGTCTCTGCGTCTCAGCGTCTCTGCGTCTCAGCGACTGTGCGTCTCTGCATCTCAGAGTCTCAGAGTCTCTGCGTCTCAGAGTCTCAGCGTCTCAGAGTCTCTGCCTCTCAGCGTCTCTGCGTCTCAGAGTCTCAGAGTCTCTGCATCTCAGAGTCTCTGCGTCTCAGCGTCTCAGAGTCTCTGCCTCTCAGCGTCTCTGCGTCTCAGAGTCTCTGCCTCTCAGCGTCTCTGCGTCTCAGAGTCTCAGCACCTCAGAGTCTCTGCGTCTCAGACTCTCAGAGTCTCTGGGTCTCAGCGTCTCTGCGTCTCAGGGTATCTACGTCTCTGCTTCTCAGGGTCTCTGCGTCTCTGCGTCTCAGCGTCTCTGGGTCTCAGTCTCTACGTCTCATGGTCTCTGTCTCTCTGCATCTCTGTGTCTCTGTGTCTCTGTGTCTCTGGGTCTCAGTGTCTCAGCGTCTCTGCGTCTCTGCATCTCAGCATCTCTGCGGCTCAGGGTCTCCTCGTCTCTACGCCTCAGAGTCTTTGCGTCTCAGAGTCTCTGCATCTCTGTGTCTCAGCGTCTCTGCGTGTCAGTGTCTCAGGGTCTCTGCGTCTCTGCGTCTCAGCATCTCTGCATCTCTGGGTCTCAATGTCTCTGCGTCTCTGCATCTCAGAGTCTCTGCTTCTCAGAGTGTCTCGGTCTCAATGTTTCCACATCTCAGTGTCTCAGGGTCACTACGTCTCTGCATCTCTGGGTCTCAGCGTCTCTGCGTCTCAGAGTCTCTGCATCTCAGCATCTCTGCATCTCAGGTTCTCTGGGTCTCTGCGTCTCTGCGTCTCAGAGTCTCACAGTGTCTGCGTCTCAGCGTCTCAGCGTCTCTGCGTCTCAGCGTCTCTGTGTCTCAGTTCCTGCGTCTCAGCGTCTCTGCGTCTCAGAGTCTCTGTGTCTCAGCGTCTCTGCATCTCAGCGTCTCTGCATCTCAGCATCTCTGCATCTCAGGTTCTCTGGGTCTCTGCGTCTCAGAGTCTCAGAGTGTCTGCGTCTCAGCGTCTCTGCGTCTCAGCGTCTCTGTGTCTCAGTTCCTGCGTCTCAGTGTCTCAGCGTCTCAGAGTCTCTGCATCTCTGCGTCTCAGTGTCTCAGCGTCTCAGAATCTCAGAGTCTCAGCATCTCTACGTCTCAGAGTCTCTGCGTCTCAGAGTCTCTGCGTCTCTGCGTGTCAGTGTCTCTGCCTCTCAGAATCTCAGAGTCGCTTCGTCTCAGCGTCTCTACATCTCAGAGTCTCTGCCACTCAGTGTCTCTGCGTCTCAGCGTCTCTACGTCTCAGAGGTTCTGAGTCTCAGGGTCTCTGCGTCTCAGAGTCTCTGCGTACCAGCATCTCTGCGTATCTGTACCTCAGAATCCCTGCGTCTCAGCGGCTCGGTTTTAAAAGTCTCTGCCTCTCTGTGTCTGAGCGTCTTTGCGTCTCTGCGTCTCAGAGTCTCTGCGTCTCAGTGTGCCTGCGTCTCTGCGTCTCAGCGTCTCTGCGTCTCAGAGTTTCTGCATCTCAGCGTCTCTGCATCTCATGCTCTCTTGGTCTCTGCGTCTTAGAGTGTCTGCGTCTCAGTGTCTCTGCGTCTCAGTGTCTCAGCGTCTCTGCGTCTCAGCGTCTCTGCGTCTCAGCGACTGTGCGTCTCTGCATCTCAGAGTCTCAGAGTCTCTGCGTCTCAGAGTCTCTGCGTCTCAGAGTCTCTGCCTCTCAGCGTCTCTGCGTCTCAGAGTCTCAGAGTCTCTGCGTCTCAGAGTCTCAGAGTCTCTGCATCTCAGAGTCTCTGCGTCTCAGCGTCTCAGAGTCTCTGCGTCTCAGCGTCTCTGTGTCACAAAGCCTCTGCATCTCAGCGTCTCTGCGTCTCAGACTCTCAGAGTCTCTGGGTCTCAGCGTCTCTGCGTCTCAGGGTATCTACGTCTCTGCTTCTCAGGGTCTCTGCGTCTCTGCGTCTCTGCGTCTCAGCGTCTCTGGGTCTCAGTCTCTACGTCTCATGGTCTCTGTCTCTCTGCATCTCTGTGTCTCTGTGTCTCTGTGTCTCTGGGTCTCAGTGTCTCAGCGTCTCTGCGTCTCAGAGTCTCTGCGTCTCTGCATCTCAGCATCTCTGCGGCTCAGGGTCTCCTCGTCTCTACGCCTCAGAGTCTTTGCGTCTCAGAGTCTCTGCATCTCTGTGTCTCAGCGTCTCTGCGTGTCAGTGTCTCAGGGTCTCTGCGTCTCTGCGTCTCAGCATCTCTGCATCTCTGGGTCTCAATGTCTCTGCGTCTCTGCATCTCAGAGTCTCTGCTTCTCAGAGTGTCTCGGTCTCAGTGTTTCCACATCTCAGTGTCTCAGGGTCACTACGTCTCTGCATCTCTGGGTCTCAGCGTCTCTGCGTCTCAGAGTCTCTGCATCTCAGCATCTCTGCATCTCAGGTTCTCTGGGTCTCTGCGTCTCAGAGTCTCAGAGTGTCTGCGTCTCAGCGTCTCAGCGTCTCAGCGTCTCTGTGTCTCAGTTCCTGCGTCTCAGTGTCTCAGCGTCTCAGAGTCTCTGCATCTCTGCGTCTCAGTGTCTCAGTGTCTCAGCGTCTCAGAGTCTCAGCATCTCTACGTCTCAGAGTCTCTGCGTCTCAGAGTCTCTGCGTCTCTGCGTGTCAGTGTCTCTGCCTCTCAGAATCTCAGAGTCGCTTCGTCTCAGCGTCTCTACGTCTCAGAGTCTCTGCCACTCAGTGTCTCTGCGTCTCAGCGTCTCTACGTCTCAGAGGTTCTGAGTCTCAGGGTCTCTGCGTCTCAGAGTCTCTGCGTACCAGCATCTCTGCGTATCTGTACCTCAGAGTCCCTGCGTCTCAGCGGCTCGGTTTTAAAAGTCTCTGCCTCTCTGTGTCTGAGCGTCTTTGCGTCTCTGCGTCTCAGAGTCTCTGCGTCTCAGTGTGCCTGCGTCTCTGCGTCTCAGCGTCTCTGCGTCTCAGCGTCTCAGCGTCTCTGCACCTCAAACTCTCAGAGTCTCTGCGTCTCTGAGTCCCAGAGTCTCAGAGTCTCAGAGTCTCTGCGTCTCAGCATCTCTGCGTCTCTGCGTCTCTGCGTCTCAGCGTCTCTGCGTCTCAGCGTCTCTGCGTCTCAGAGCCTCAGCATCTCTGCATCTCTGCGTCTCTGCGTCTCAGAGTGTCTGCGTCTCAGCGTCTCTGTGTCTCAGTTCCTGCGTCTCAGCGTCTCAGCGTCTCTGCGTCTCCGAGTCTCTGTGTCTCAGCGTCTCTGTGTCTCAGTTCCTGCGTCTCAGCGTCTCTGCGTCTCAGAGTCTCTGCGTCTCAGTGTCTCAGAGTCTCTGCGTCTCAGATTCGCTGTATCTCAGCGTCACTGAGCCTCAGAATCTCAGTGTGTCTGCGTCTCTGCGTCTCAGAGCCTCTGCGTCTCAGAGCGTCTGCGTCCCTGCGTCTCAGATTCTCTGCATCTCAGAGTCTCTGCGTCTCACAGTCTCTGCGTCTCAGCGTCTCTGCATCTCAGCGTCTCTGCGGCTCAGAGTCTTTGCGTCTCAGTGTCTCTGCGTCTCAGCGTCTCAGAGTCTCAGAGCCTCTGCATCTCAGAGTCTCTGGGTCTGACAGTCTCTGCGTCTCTGCATCTCAGCGTCTCTGTGTCTCAGCGTCTCTGCGTCTCAGAGTCTTTGCATCTCAGCGTCTCTGCATCTCAGAGTCTCTGCGTCTCCGAGTCTCTGGGTCTCAGTGTCTCCACGTCTCAGTGTCTCAGGGTCACTACGTCTCTGCATCTCTGGGTCTCTGGGTCTCAGCGTCTCTGCGTCTCAGAGTCTCTGCATCTCATAGTCTGTGCTTCTCAGTTTCTCTGGGTCTCAGTGTCTCAGATTCTCTGAGTTTCTGCGTCTATGCGTCTCTGCGTCTCTTGGTCCCAGGGTCTCTGCGTCTCAGCGTCTCTGCGTGTCAGTGTCTCAGGGTCTCTGCGTCTCAGCGTCTCTGTGTCTCTGCGTCTCAGCGTCTCAGCGTCTCTGGGTCTCAGTGTCTCTGCGTCTCTGCGTGTCTGCTTCTCTGAGTCTCAGAGTCCCTGAGTCTCTGCATCTATGCCTCTCCCGGTCTCAGTGTCTCTGCGTCTCAGTGCCTCTGCGTCTTTGCGTCTCTGGGACTCAGTGTCTCCGCGTCTCTGGGTCGCTGCGTCTCCGCGTCTCAGCGTCTCTGGGTCTCAGTCTCCATGTCTCATGGTCTCTGCGTCTCTGCGACTCTGGGTCTCAGTGTCTTTGCGTCTCAGGTTCTCTGCGTCTCAGTGTCTGTACGCCTTTGAGTCTCAGAGTTTCTGCGTCTCAGCGTCTCAGCATCTCTGCGTCTCAGCGTCTCAGAGTCCCTACGTCTGAGTGTTTCTCTGCCTCTGCGTCTCAGAGTCTCTGAGTTTCTGCATCTCTGCATCTCTGCGTCACTGGGTCTCAGTTTCTCGGCGTCTCAGTGTCTCTGAGTCTCTGCGTCTCTGCGTCTCACCGTCTCAGCGTCTCAGAGTCTCTGCGTCTCAGTGTCTCTGCTTCACAGTGTCTCTGCGTCTCTACGCCTCTGCGTCTCAGAGTCTCTGAGTCTCTGCGTCTCAGCGTCTCTGCGACTCTGGGTCTCAGTGTCTTTGCGTCTCAGAGTCTCTGCGTCTCAGCGTCTCTGCGTCTCAGCGTCTCAGCGTCTCAGAGTCTCTGCGTCTCAGTGTCTCTCCGCCTCTGCGTCTCAGAGTCTCTGCGTCTCTGCGTCTCTGCGTCTCTGCGTCTCACCGTCTCAGCGTCTCAGCGTCTCTGTGTCTCACTGTCTCTGCGTCTCAGTGTCTCTGCGTCTCTACGCCTCTGCGTCTCAGCGTCTCTGCGTCTCAGGGTCTCAGGGTCTCTGCATCTCAGCGTCTCTGGACCTCAGCGTCTCAGCGTCACCGTGTCCCTGCGTCTCAGCGTCTCTGCGTCTCAGCGTCTCTGTGACTCAGCGTCTCAGCGCCTCAGGGTCTCAGCGTCTCAGTATCCCTGCGTCTCTGAGTTTCTGCGTCTCTGCGTCTCTGATCCTTAGCGTCTCTGCGTCTCAGCCTCTCCGCATCTCAGCGTCTCTGCGTCTCTGCATCTCACAGTCTCAGCGTCTCTGGTTCTCAGTGTCTCTGCATCTCAGTGTCTCTGCGTCTCAGTGTCTCTGCGTCTCTGCGTCTCCGGGTCTCTGCGTCTCTGGGTCTCTGCGTCTCCGCGTCTCAGCGTCTCTGAGTCTCAGTCTCTCTGCGTCTCAGAGTCTCTGAGTTTCTGCGTCTCTGCGTCTCTGCGTGTCAGTGTCTCTGCGTCTCTGGGTCTCTGCGTCTCTGGGTCTCAGTGTCTCGGCGTCTCTGCGTCTGTGGGTCTCAGGGTCTCTGCGTCTTAGCGTCTCTGCGTCTCAGTGTCTCTGCGTCTCTGCGTCTCCGGGTCTCTGCGTCTCTGGGTCTCAGGGTCTCTGCGTCTCAGGTTCTCTGTGTCTCTGCGTCTATGCGTCCCTGCATCTCAGGGTCTCCGCTTCTCTGCATCTCAGAGTCCCTTGGTCTCAGTGTCTCTGCGTCTCTGCGTCTCAGAGTCTCTGCATCTCAGCTTGTCTGCTTCTCAGAGTCTCAGCGTCTCAGCGTCTCAGAGTCTCTGAGTCTCAGCGTCTCTGATTCTCAGTGTCGTTGCGTCTCAGTGTCTCAGCGTCTCTGCGTCTCAGAGTTTCTGCATCTCAACGTCTCTGCTTCTCAGAGTCTCCGCGTCTCAGTGTCGCAGAGTCTCTGTGTCTCAGCGTCCCTGCATCTCAGAGTCTCAGAGTCTTTGCATTTCAGCGTCTCTGAGCCTCAGAGTCTCAGAGTTTCTGCGTCTCAGAGTCTCTGCGTCTCTGCATCTCATGCTCTCTGGGTCTCTGAGTCTCTGCGTTTCAGAGTCTCTACGTCTCAGCGTCTCTGCGTCTCAGAGTCTCTGCATCTCAGCGTCTCTGAGCCTCACAGTCTCAGAGTTTCTGCGTCTCAGAGTCTCTGCGTCTCAGCGTCTCTGCAACTCAGAGTTTCTGCGTCTCAGAGTGTCTGTGTCTCAGCGTCTCTGCATCTCAGAGTCTCTGCGTCTCAGAGTAACTGCGTCTCTGCGTCTCAGATTCTCAGCGTCTCTGCGTCTCAGCGTCCCTGTGTCTCAGAGTCTCTGCGTCTCAGAGTCTCAGCGTCTCAGCGTCTCAGAGTCTCTGCATCTCAAAGTCTCTGAGTCTTCGCGTCTCAGAGTCTCAGCGTCTCTGTGTCTCAGCGTCTCTGCGCCCTAGTGTCTCTGTGTCT
The DNA here is from genome assembly GCF_965287045.1 of Carcharhinus amblyrhynchos. Taxonomy (NCBI): domain Eukaryota; kingdom Metazoa; phylum Chordata; class Chondrichthyes; order Carcharhiniformes; family Carcharhinidae; genus Carcharhinus; species Carcharhinus amblyrhynchos. Next base: position 161,430 of record NW_027649802.1, on the reverse strand, counting down.
CAGAGCCTCTTCATCTCAGAGTCTCTGCGTCTCAGCGCCTCTGCGTTTCAGAGTCTCTTCATGTTTGCGTCCCAGAGTCTCAGAGCGTCTCTGCGTCTCTGCGTCTCAGAGCGTCTGGGTCTGATAGTCTCTGCGTCTCTGCATCTCAGAATCTTTGAGTCGCTGCGTCTCAGCGAATCTGCGTCTCAGAGTCTCTGCATCTCCGCTTCTCAGGGTCTCTGCGTCGCTGTATCTCATGCTCTCTGGGGCTCTGCGCCTTAGCGTCTCAGAGTCTCTGCGTCTCTGCGTCTCTGTGCCTCAGAGTTTCTGTGCCTCAGAGTCTCTGCGTCTTAGCGTCTCAGCGTCTCAACATCTCTGCGCCTCTGCGTCTCTGAGTCTCAGCGCCTCTGCCTCTCAGAGTCTCTGCGTCTCAGAGTCACTGCGTCCCAGCATCTCTGCGTCTCTGCAACTCAGAGTCCTTGCGTCTCTGCGTCTCAGCGTCTTTGCGTCTCTGCGTCTCAGAGTCTCTGCGTCTCAGAGTCTCTGTGTCTCTGCGTGTCAGTGTCTCTGCCTCTCAGAATCTCAGAGTCGCTTCGTCTCTACGTCTCAGAGTCTCTGCCACTCAGCGTCTCTGCGTCTCAGAGGTTCTGAGTCTCAGGGTCTCTGCGTCTCAGAGTCTCTGCGTCCCAGCATCTCTGCGTCTCTGTCCCTCAGAGTCCCTGCATCTCAGCGTCTCGTTTGTCAAAATCTCTGCCTCTCTGCGTCTGAGCGTCTCTGTGTCTCAGAGTCTCTGCGTCACAGAGTCTTAGCGTCTCAGAGTCTCAGCGTCTCTGCGTCTCAGCGTGCCTGCGTCTCAGCGTCTCAGCGTCTCTGCGTCTCAGCGTCTCAGAGTCTCTGCGTCTCAGAGTCTCAGCGTCTCAGAGTCTCAGCGTGTTTGCGTCTCAGCGTCTCTGCGTCTCAGAGTCTCAGCGTGTCTGCGTCTCAGCGTCTCTGTGTCACAGAGTCTCTGCATCTCAGCGTCTCAGAATCTCAGAGTCTCTGCGTCTCAGCGTCTCTACGTCTCAGAGTCTCTGCCACTCAGTGTCTCTGCGTCCCAGCATCTCTGCGTCTCTGTCCCTCAGAGTCCCTGCATCTCAGCGTCTCGTTTGTCAAAGTCTCTGCCTCTCTGCGCCTGAGCGTCTTTGCGTCTCTGTGTCTCAGAGTCTCTGCGCATCAGCGTACCTGCGTCTCTGCGTCTCAGCGTCTCTGCACCTCAAACTCTCAGAGTCTCTGCGTCACAGAGTATCTGCGTCCCAGCATCTCTGCGTCTCTGTGTCTCTGCGTCTCAGCATCTCTGCGTCTCAGCATCTCTGCGTCTCAGAGTCTCTGCGTCACAGAGTCTTAGCGTCTCAGAGTCTCTGCGTCTCAGCGTCTCAGCGTGTCTGCGTCTCAGCATCTCAGCGTCTCAGAGTCTCTGCGTCTCAGAGCCAGTGACGCATGACGCAGAGATGCAGAAACTCAGAGACTCTGAGACGCAGAGGCGGAGAGACACTCAGACGCAGGGACTCTGAGACGCTGAGACGCAGAGACGCAGAAACTCTGAGACTCAAAGGCGTACAGACACTGAGACGCAGAGACCCTGAGACGCAAAGACACTGAGACCCAGAGTCGCAGAGACGCTGAGACCATGAGACGTAGAGACTGAGACCCAGAGACGCTGAGACGCGGAGACGCAGAGACCCAGAGACGCAGAGACTCAGAGACGCAGAGTCCCTGAGAGGCAGAGACTCTGAGGCGCAGAGACGCAAGACCCGGAGACGCAGAGACACTGAGTCCCAGAGACGCAAAGACGCAGAGGCACTGAGACCGGGAGAGGCATAGATGCATAGACTCATGGACTCTGAGACTCAGAGAAGCAGAGGCGCAGAGACACTGAGACCCAGAGACGCAGAGACGCAGAGACGCTGAGACGCAGAGACCCTGAGACACTGACATGCAGAGACGCTGAGACGCAGAGACCCTGGGACCAAGAGACGCAGAGACGCATAGACGGAGAAACTCAGAGAATCTGAGACACTGAGACCCAGAGAACCTGAGAAGCAGAGACTATGAGATGCAGAGACTCTGAGACGCAGAGACGCTGAGACCCAGAGACCCAGAGATGCAGAGACGGAGACGCAAAGACTCTGAGACGCAGAGACGCTGAGACACAGAGACGCTGAGATGCAGAGACGCAGAGACTGTCAGACCCAGAGACTCTGAGATGCAGAGGCTCTGAGACTCTGAGACGCTGAGACGCAGAGACACTGAGACGCAAAGACTCTGAGAAGCAGAGATTCTGAGATGCAGAGACACTGAGACGCAGAGACTCTGAGACGCAGGGACGCAGAGGCTCTGAGACGCAGGGACGCAGACGCTCTGAGACGCAGGGACTCTGACACGCAGAGACGCAGACACACTGGGATTCTGAGGCTCAGTGACGCTGAGATACAGCGACTCTGAGACGCAGAGACTCTGAGACACTGAGACGCAGACCCACTGAGACACAGAGACTCTGAGATGCAGAGACGCTGAGATCTAGAGACGCTGAGACACAGAGACTCTGAGACGCAGAGACGCTGAGACGCAGGAACTGAGACACAGAGACGCTGAGACGCAGAGACGCTGAGACGCAGACACTCTGAGACTCTGAGACGCAGAGACGCAGAGACCCAGAGACCCAGAGACACTGAGACCCAGAGAACCTGAGAAGCAGGGACTCTGAGATGCAGAGACTCTGAGACGCAGAGACGCTGAGACCCAGAGACCCAGAGATGCAGAGACGTAGTGACCCTGAGACACTGAGATGTGGAAACACTGAGACCGAGACACTCTGAGAAGCAGAGACTCTGAGATGCAGAGACGCAGAGACATTGAGACCCAGAGATGCAGAGATGCTGAGACGCACAGACGCAGAGACCCTGAGACACTGACACGCAGAGACGCTGAGACACAGAGATGCAGAGACTCTGAGACGCAAAGACTCTGAGGCGTAGAGACGAGGAGACCCTGAGCCGCAGAGATGCTGAGATGCAGAGACGCAGAGACTCTGAGACGCAGAGACGCAGGCACACTGAGACGCAGAGACTCTGAGACGCAGAGACGCTGAGACGCAGAGACGCAGGCACACAGAGACGCAGAGACTCTGAGACGCAGAGACGCAAAGACGCTCAGACACAGAGAGGCAGAGACGTTTAAAACCAAGCCGCTGAGACGCAGGGACTCTGAGGTACAGATACGCAGAGATGCTGGTACGCAGAGACTCTGAGACGCAGAGACCCTGAGACTCAGAACCTCTGAGACGTAGAGACGCTGAGACGCAGAGACACTGAGTGGCAGAGACTCTGAGACGTAGAGACGCTGAGACGAAGCGACTCTGAGATTCTGAGAGGCAGAGACACTGACACGCAGAGACGCAGTGACTCTGAGATGCAGAGACTCTGAGACGTAGAGATGCTGAGACTCTGAGACGCTGAGACACTGAGACGCAGAGATGCAGAGACTCTGAGACGCTGAGACACTGAGACGCAGAGATGCAGAGACGCTGAGATGCAGAGTCGCTGAGACACAGAGACTCTGAGATGCAGAGACGCTGAGACACAGGAACTGAGACACAGAGACGCTGAGACACTGAGACGCAGAGATGCAGAGACTCTGAGACGCAGAGACGCTGAGACTCTGAGACGCAGAGACGCAGAGACCCAGAGACACTGAGACCCAGAGAACCTGAGAAGCAGAGACTCTGAGACGCAGAGACGCTGAGACCCAGAGACCCAGAGATGCAGAGACGTAGTGACCCTGAGACACTGAGATGTGGAAACACTGAGACCGAGACACTCTGAGAAGCAGAGACTCTGAGATGCAGAGACGCAGAGACATTGAGACCCAGAGATGCAGAGATGCTGAGACGCACAGACGCAGAGACCCTGAGACACTGACACGCAGAGACGCTGAGACACAGAGATGCAGAGACTCTGAGACGCAAAGACTCTGAGGCGTAGAGACGAGGAGACCCTGAGCCGCAGAGATGCTGAGATGCAGAGACGCAGAGACTCTGAGACGCAGAGACGCTGAGATTGTCAGACCCAGAGACTCTGAGATGCAGAGGCTCTGAGACTCTGAGACGCTGAGACGCAGAGACACTGGGACGCAGAGACTCTGAGAAGCAGAGAATCTGAGATGCAGAGACACTGAGACGCAGAGACTCTGAGACGCAGGGACGCAGAGGCTCTGAGGCACAGAGACTCTGAGATGCAGAGACGCTGAGATCTAGAGACGCTGAGACACAGAGACTCTGAGACGCAGAGACGCTGAGACGCAGGAACTGAGACACAGAGACGCTGAGACGCAGAGACGCTGAGACGCAGACACTCTGAGACTCTGAGACTCTGAGACGCAGAGACACAGAGACTCTGAGACGCAGAGACGCTGAGATGCAGAGATGCTGAGATGCAGAGACTCTGAGACGCAGAGACGCTGAGACGCAGAGATGCTGAGACGCAGAGACTCTGAGACTCTGAGACTCTGGGACTCAGAGACGCAGAGACTCTGAGAGTTTGAGGTGCAGAGACGCTGAGACGCAGAGACGCAGGCACGCTGAGACGCAGAGACTCTGAGACGCAGAGACGCAAAGACGCTCAGACACAGAGAGGCAGAGACTGAGACTCAGTGACACTGAGACTCTGAGACACTGGGACACTGAGACACAGAGACACTGAGACTCAGAGACACTGAGACACTGAGACTCTGACAAACTGAGACACTGAGACACTGAGACACTGAGACTCAGAGACACTGAGATACAGAGACACTGAGACACTGAGACACTGAGACTCAGAGACACTGAGACGCAGAGACACAGAGACACTGAGACACAGAGACACTGAGACTCTGAGACACAGAGACACTGAGACTCTGAGACACTGAGACCCAGAGACACTGAGACACAGAGACGCTGAGACGCAGAGACGCTGAGACGCAGACACTCTGAGACTCTAAGACGCAGAGACGCAGAGACCCAGAGACACTGAGACCCAGAGAACCTGAGAAGCAGGGACTCTGAGATGCAGAGACTCTGAGACGCAGAGACGCTGAGACCCAGAGACCCAGAGATGCAGAGACGGAGACGCAAAAACTCTGAGACGCAGAGACGCTGAGACACAGAGACGCTGAGATGCAGAGACGCAGAGACTGTCAGACCCAGAGACTCTGAGATGCAGAGGCTCTGAGACTCTGAGACGCTGAGACGCAGAGACACTGAGACGCAAAGACTCTGAGAAGCAGAGATTCTGAGATGCAGAGACACTGAGACGCAGAGACTCTGAGACGCAGGGACGCAGAGGCTCTGAGACGCAGGGACGCAGACGCTCTGAGACGCAGGGACTCTGACACGCAGAGACGCAGACACACTGGGATTCTGAGGCTCAGTGACGCTGAGATACAGCGACTCTGAGACGCAGAGACTCTGAGACACTGAGACGCAGACCCACTGAGACACAGAGACTCTGAGATGCAGAGACGCTGAGATCTAGAGACGCTGAGACACAGAGACTCTGAGACGCAGAGACGCTGAGACGCAGGAACTGAGACACAGAGACGCTGAGACGCAGAGACGCTGAGACGCAGACACTCTGAGACTCTGAGACGCAGAGACGCTGAGATGCAGAGATGCTGAGATGCAGAGACTCTGAGACGCAGAGACGCAGAGACGCAGAGACACTGAGTGGCAGAGACTCTGAGACGTAGAGACGCTGAGACGCAGAGACTCTGTGACGCTGAGACGAAGCGACTCTGAGATTCTGAGAGGCAAAGACACTGACACGCAGAGACGCAGTGACTCTGAGATGCAGAGACTCTGAGACGTAGAGATGCTGAGACTCTGAGACGCTGAGACGCAGAGATGCAGAGACTCTGAGACGCTGAGACACTGAGACGCAGAGATGCAGAGACGCTGAGATGCAGAGTCGCTGAGACATAGAGACTCTGAGACGCAGAGACGCTGAGACGCAGGAACTGAGACACAGAGACGCTGAGACACTGAGACGCAGAGATGCAGAGACGCTGAGACACAGAGACGCTGAGACGCTGAGACGCAGACACTCTGAGACTCTAAGACGCAGAGACGCAGAGACCCAGAGACACTGAGACCCAGAGAACCTGAGAAGCAGGGACTCTGAGATGCAGAGACTCTGAGACGCAGAGACGCTGAGACCCAGAGACCCAGAGATGCAGAGACGTAGTGACCCTGAGACACTGAGATGTGGAAACACTGAGACCGAGACACTCTGAGAAGCAGAGACTCTGAGATGCAGAGACGCAGAGACATTGAGACCCAGAGATGCAGAGATGCTGAGACGCACAGACGCAGAGACCCTGAGACACTGACACGCAGAGACGCTGAGACACAGAGATGCAGAGACTCTGAGACGCAAAGACTCTGAGGCGTAGAGACGAGGAGACCCTGAGCCGCAGAGATGCTGAGATGCAGAGACGCAGAGACTCTGAGACGCAGAGACGCAGGCACACAGAGACGCAGAGACTCTGAGACGCAGAGACGCAAAGACGCTCAGACACAGAGAGGCAGAGACGTTTAAAACCAAGCCGCTGAGACGCAGGGACTCTGAGGTACAGATACGCAGAGATGCTGGTACGCAGAGACTCTGAGACGCAGAGACCCTGAGACTCAGAACCTCTGAGACGTAGAGACACTGAGACGCAGAGACACTGAGTGGCAGAGACTCTGAGACGTAGAGACGCTGAGACGAAGCGACTCTGAGATTCTGAGAGGCAGAGACACTGACACGCAGAGACGCAGTGACTCTGAGATGCAGAGACTCTGAGACGTAGAGATGCTGAGACTCTGAGACGCTGAGACACTGAGACGCAGAGATGCAGAGACTCTGAGACGCTGAGACACTGAGACGCAGAGATGCAGAGACGCTGAGATGCAGAGTCGCTGAGACACAGAGACTCTGAGATGCAGAGACGCTGAGACACAGGAACTGAGACACAGAGACGCTGAGACACTGAGACGCAGAGATGCAGAGACTCTGAGACGCAGAGACGCTGAGACTCTGAGACGCAGAGACGCAGAGACCCAGAGACACTGAGACCCAGAGAACCTGAGAAGCAGAGACTCTGAGACGCAGAGACGCTGAGACCCAGAGACCCAGAGATGCAGAGACGTAGTGACCCTGAGACACTGAGATGTGGAAACACTGAGACCGAGACACTCTGAGAAGCAGAGACTCTGAGATGCAGAGACGCAGAGACATTGAGACCCAGAGATGCAGAGATGCTGAGACGCACAGACGCAGAGACCCTGAGACACTGACACGCAGAGACGCTGAGACACAGAGATGCAGAGACTCTGAGACGCAAAGACTCTGAGGCGTAGAGACGAGGAGACCCTGAGCCGCAGAGATGCTGAGATGCAGAGACGCAGAGACTCTGAGACGCAGAGACGCTGAGATTGTCAGACCCAGAGACTCTGAGATGCAGAGGCTCTGAGACTCTGAGACGCTGAGACGCAGAGACACTGGGACGCAGAGACTCTGAGAAGCAGAGAATCTGAGATGCAGAGACACTGAGACGCAGAGACTCTGAGACGCAGGGACGCAGAGGCTCTGAGGCACAGAGACTCTGAGATGCAGAGACGCTGAGATCTAGAGACGCTGAGACACAGAGACTCTGAGACGCAGAGACGCTGAGACGCAGGAACTGAGACACAGAGACGCTGAGACGCAGAGACGCTGAGACGCAGACACTCTGAGACTCTGAGACTCTGAGACGCAGAGACACAGAGACTCTGAGACGCAGAGACGCTGAGATGCAGAGATGCTGAGATGCAGAGACTCTGAGACGCAGAGACGCTGAGACGCAGAGATGCTGAGACGCAGAGACTCTGAGACTCTGAGACTCTGGGACTCAGAGACGCAGAGACTCTGAGAGTTTGAGGTGCAGAGACGCTGAGACGCAGAGACGCAGGCACGCTGAGACGCAGAGACTCTGAGACGCAGAGACGCAAAGACGCTCAGACACAGAGAGACAGAGACTGAGACTCAGTGACACTGAGACTCTGAGACACTGGGACACTGAGACACAGAGACACTGAGACTCAGAGACACTGAGACACTGAGACTCTGACAAACTGAGACACTGAGACACTGAGACACTGAGACTCAGAGACACTGAGATACAGAGACACTGAGACACTGAGACACTGAGACTCAGAGACACTGAGACGCAGAGACACAGAGACACTGAGACACAGAGACACTGAGACTCTGAGACACAGAGACACTGAGACTCTGAGACACTGAGACCCAGAGACACTGAGACACAGAGACACTGAGACTCAGAGACACTGAGACACAGAGACACTGAGACACTGAGACTCAGAGACACTGAGACTCAGACACACTGAGACACAGAGACACAGAGACACTGAGACTCAGTGACACTGAGACTCTGAGACACTGGGACACTGAGACACAGAGACACTGAGACTCAGAGACACTGAGACACTGAGACACTGAGACTCTGAGAAACTGAGACACAGAGACACTGAGACACTGAGACTCAGAGACACTGAGACACTGAGACTCTGAGAAACTGAGACACAGAGACACTGAGACACAGATACACTGAGACACTGAGACTCAGAGACACAGAGACACTGAGACACTGACACACTGAGACTCAGAGACACAGAGACACTGAGACACAGAGACACTGAGACACTGAGACACAGAGACACTGAGACACTGAGACACTGAGACTCTGAGACACTGAGACTCTGAGACACTGAGACACAGAGACACTGAGACACTGAGACACTGAGACACAGAGACGCTGAGACATTGAGACACTGAGACACAGAGACAGTGAGACTCTGACACACAGAGACACTGAGACACAGAGACACTGAGACATTGAGACACAAAGACACTGAGCCACTGAGACTCTGAGATTCTGAGACATTGAGACACAGAGACGCTGAGACAATGTGACACAGAGACACTGAGACACAGAGGCACTGAGACACTGAGTCACACAGACGCTGAGGCACTGAGACACAGAGACTCTGAGACACTGAGACACAGAGACACTGAGACACTGAGACACTGAGGCACTGAGACACAGAGACACTGAGACTCTGAGACACAGAGACAATGAGACACTGAGACACTGAAACACTGAGACACTGAGACTCTGAGACTCAGAGACACTGAGACTCTGAGACTCGAGACACTGAGACACTGAGACTCAGAGACACTGAGACACAGAGACACTGAGACACAGAGACACAGAGACACTGAGACCCAGAGACACTGAGACACTGAGACTCAGAGACACTGAGACACAGAGACACTGAGACTCTGAGACACTGAGACACAGAGTCACTGAGACACTGAGACTCAGAGACACAGAGACACAGAGACACTGAGACACTGAGACACTGAGACTCAGAGACACTGAGACACAGAGACACAGAGACACTGAGACACTGAGACTCAGAGACACTGAGACACTGAGACTTAGAGAAACTGAGACTCAGAGACACTGAGACACAGTGACTCAGAGACACTGAGACACAGAGACACTGAGACTCAGAGACACTGAGACACTGAGACACAGAGACACTGAGACTCTGAGACACAGAGACACTGAGACACTGAGACTCAGAGACACTGAGACACTGAGACACTGAGACACTGAGACTCAGAGACACTGAGACACTGAGACACAGAGACACTGAGACGCAGAGACAGTGAGACACTGAGACACTGAGACTCAGAGAAACTGAGACTCAGAGACACTGAGACACTGTGACTCAGAGACACTGAGACACAGAGACACTGAGACTCAGAGACACTGAGACACTGAGACACAGAGACACTGAGACTCTGAGACACAGAGACACTGAGACACAGAGACACTGAGACACTGAGACACTGAAAAACTGAGGCAGAGAGACACTGAGACTCAGAGACACTGAGACACAGGGACACTGAGACTCAGAGACACTGTGTCACAGAGACACTGAGACACTGAGACACTGAGACTCAGAGACACTGAGACACAGAGACACTGAGACACAGAGGCACTGAGACACTGAGATACAGAGACACTGAGACTCTGAGACTCAGAGACACTGAGACACAGAGACACTGAGACTTGCAGAGGCACTGAGACTCTGAGACACTGAAACACTGAGACACAGAGACACAGAGACACTGAGACTCAGAGACACTGAGACACAGAGACACTGAGACACTGAGACACTGAGACACTGAGACTCAGAGACACTGAGACTCTGAGACTCAGAGACACTGAGACTCTGAGACTCAGAGACACTGAGACTCAGAGACACAGAGACACTGAGACACTGAGACTCTGAGACACTGAGACACAGAGACACTGAGACTCTGAGACACTGAGACGCAGAGACACAGAGACACTGAGACTCTGAGACACTGAGACACAGAGACTCAGAGACACTGAGACACTGAGACACGGGGACACTGAGAATCAGAGACACTGAGACACTGAGACACAGAGACACTGAGACACTGAGACACTGAGACACAGAGACTCTCAGACTCTGAGACACTGAGACACAAAGTCACAGAGACACTGAGACTCTGAGACACTGAGACACAGAGACACTGGGACACTGAGACATAGAGACACTGAGACACAGAGACACTGAGACTCCGAGACACTGAGACACAGAGACACTGAGACACTGAGACACAGAGACACTGAGACACAGAGACACTGAGACACTGAGACTCAGAGACACTGAGACTCAGAGACACAGAGACACTGAGACACAGAGACACTGAGACTCTGAGACACAGAGAAACTGAGACTCAGAGACACTGAGACCCAGAGACACTGAGACACAGAGACACTGAGACTCAGAGACACTGAGACTCAGAGACACTGAGACACAGAGACACTGAGACACAGACACTCAGAGACACTGAGACTCAGAGACACTGAGACACAGAGACACAGAGACACTGAGACTCAGAGACACTGAGACACAGAGACACAGAGACCCAGAGACACTGAGACACAGAGACTCAGAGACACTGACACACAGAGACACTGAGACTCTGAGACACTGAGACACAGAGTCACTGAGACACTGAGAGTCAGAGACACTGAGACACAGAGACACTGAGATACAGAGACACTGAGACACTGAGACACAGAGACACTGAGACTCAGAGACACTGAGACACTGAGACACAGAGACACTGAGACTCTGAGACACAGAGACACTGAGACACTGAGACTCAGAGACACTGAGACACTGAGACACTGAGACTCTGAGGCACTGAGACACAGAGTCACTGAGACACTGAGACTCAGAGACACTGAGACACAGAGACACTGAGACACAGAGACACTGAGACACTGAGACACTGAGACTAAGACACACTGAGACACAGAGACACAGAGACACTGAGAAACAGAGACAGTGAGACACTGAGACACAGAGACTCAGAGAAACTGAGACTCAGAGACACTGAGACACTGAGACACTGAGACTCTGAGACACAGAGACACAGAGACACTGAGACACTGAAAAACTGAGGCAGAGGGACACTGAGACTCAGAGACACTGAGACACAGAGACACTGAGACTCAGAGACACTGTGTCACAGAGACACTAAGACACTGAGACACTGAGACTCAGAGACACTGAGACACTGAGACACAGAGGCACTGAGACACTGAGATACAGAGACACTGAGACTCTGAGACTCAGGGACACTGAGACACAGAGACACTGAGACTTGCAGAGGCACTGAGACTCTGAGACACTGAGACACAGAGACACTGAGACTCAGAGACACTGTGTCACAGAGACACTAAGACACTGAGACACTGAGACTCAGAGACACTGAGACACAGAGACACTGAGACACTGAGACACAGAGGCACTGAGACACTGAGATACAGAGACACTGAGACTCTGAGACTCAGGGACACTGAGACACAGAGACACTGAGACTTGAAGAGGCACTGAGACTCTGAGACACTGAGACTCAGAGACACTGAAACACTGAGACACAGAGACACAGAGACACTGAGACTCAGAGACACTGAGACAAAGTGACTCTGAAACACTGAGACACAGAGACTCAGAGACACTGAGACTCTGAGACTCTGAGACTCAGAGACACTGAGAGTCAGAGATACAGAGACACTGAGACACTGAGACTCTGAGACACTGAGACTCTGAGACACTGAGACGCAGAGACACAGAGACACTGAGACTCTGAGACACTGAGACACAGAGACTCAGAGACACTGAGACACTGAGACACGGGGACACTGAGAATCAGAGACACTGAGACACTGAGACACAGAGACACTGAGATACTGAGACACAGAGACTCTCAGACTCTGAGACACTGAGACACAAAGTCACAGAGACACTGAGACTCTGAGACACTGAGACACAGAGACACTGGGACACTGAGACATAGAGACACTGAGACACAGAGACACTGAGACTCCGAGACACTGAGACACAGAGACACTGAGACACTGAGACACAGAGACACTGAGACACAGAGACACTGAGACTCAGAGACACAGAGACACTGAGACTCTGAGACACAGAGACACTGAGACTCTGAGACACTGAGACCCAGAGACACTGAGACACAGAGACACTGAGACTCAGAGACACTGAGACTCAGAGACACTGAGACACAAAGACACTGAGACATTGACACTCAGAGACACTGAGACTCAGAGACACTGAGACACAGAGACACAGAGACACTGAGACACAGAGACACTGAGACACAGAGACACAGAGACACTGAGACCCAGAGACACTGAGACACTGAGACTCAGAGACACTGAGGCACAGAGACACTGAGACTCTGAGACACTGAGACACTGAGACTCAGAGACACTGAGACTCAGAGACACTGAGACACAGAGACACTGAGACACTGAGACACAGAGACACTGAGACACTGAGACACTGAAAAACTGAGGCAGAGAGACACTGAGACTCAGAGACACTGAGACACAGGGACACTGAGACTCAGAGACACTGTGTCACAGAGACACTGAGACACTGAGACACTGAGACTCAGAGACACTGAGACACTGAGACACAGAGACACTGAGACACAGAGGCACTGAGACACTGAGATACAGAGACACTGAGACTCTGAGACTCAGAGACACTGAGACACAGAGACACTGAGACTTGCAGAGGCACTGAGACTCTGAGACACTGAGACTCAGAGACACTGAAACACTGAGACACAGAGACACAGAGACACTGAGACTCAGAGACACTGAGACACAGAGACACTGAGACACTGAGACACTGAGACTCAGAGACACTGAGACTCTGAGACTCAGAGACACTGAGACTCAGAGACACAGAGACACTGTGAGAAGTAGTGTAATTTTTAAGGCTGCAAGAGCTAACAGTACAATCAGCAGTGATGGACGAGTTCAGCAGCATACAGAAAGGGGGAGGCACATGACAGACAGTTAACTAGGTTACACGAAACAGATAACCGCAGTGATGAGATTAAGCGCAAAATGGGAGTTGAGAGAGTGTTAATTGAAGGAATGACACAATACAAGCCATTTACAGTGTTTAAAGTTAACAAGGTTAACAGCCAAATAAGGGGGAATAACACAATACAAGCCATCACAATGTTTGAAAAACAGTATAAAATGTGCTGCAAATCTATGTAAGGTGTGCCTATTTTGACTAGACACCCGGTCTTGCAAGAACGACAAATAAAATCTTGCTCCTTCAGAACTTGACTTGACTAAATTGTTTAACTGTGAGCTGTGTTTCTCACAATTGGGGGCTCGTCCGGGATCCTAACATCCCTGGTAGGGAGGTTGCCGGTGACAACTGGGAAGACGCGTCCCGTTCCAAATTGAATGGTCCCAGGTGTTCATCGGTGGACTTCTCTGCCACTGACTGTTGAGAATCCTAGGAAAGTTGTTCTGAACGAGTAAGTGGGAAATGGTAGGCACCGTCGTGTGGTCGGGCAACGCTGCGGACCAAGGTAAGAAAAGTGACTTTTAAGTATTGCCTTGGCGACCGGGTCGTGGTAGGTAAACCATGGGAAGTGGGGGTAGTAGGACAAAGTCCCCCGGGAAAGGTGCTGGGAATCCGCGGAGAAAGGGTGGGGCCCCAGGGAACATCCCTCCAGAAAGTCCTTTGGGACGGATGTTGGAAGAAGGGTGGGGCCCCAGGGAACATCCCTCCAGAAAGTCCGTTGGGAAGGATGTTGGAAGGTTTGGGCACTAGTACTAGGGATAAAAACAAGACGACAATGATGAAATATTGTGCTTTGTTTGGGTGAAGGAACCAATCAGGAGTCCGTCCGTCTTCTGGCCAAAGTACGGTTCGGTTGAGGATTGGGTTTGTCAGATTCTTAATAAATATGTGAGACAGAAGCAGCCGGCGTCCCAGGAAGGAATTGATCATGCAAGTTGCTGGATAATGTTAATTTAGGGGCTGCGGGGGAGGTTATGTGATGAGGGAGCAGAGGAAAGTCGAATAAGGGAGGTGCCCCTAGAGGCACTGGAGTTTGTGGATGGGTCACGAAGTATATAGATGGATCAGCATGAATGGGATGGACCTACAATTGGTCTGAGCAGAAAGAGGTAGAGAGAAGTATGTCAGTGGAACTGGGAACCCTGACATGGGCTTTTACTGAGGTGCGGGGAGAACGCTAATAGTGGTTATGTATTTGGAATTGTGCATGACTATATGACTGTTTGAGAGAGAAAGGGATTTGTCACGACATGAGGCACCCGAATCAAAACATGGTCAAATTTATTAGAGGCCAGTGAGCTCCCATCAGTAAAGGGTTAAAAAGAGACAAGCAGGCTGACTCTGTATGGTACAGAGAGAGAGAGAGAGAGAGAGAGAGGGTGTAACTGTGTAATTGAGACCCTCATGTGATGTAATAGATATAGCCAATCAAAGTGAATTGCTTTAAGTTTTTAAGTTTACTAAATTATGTAGGGATCGGACAGAAATTTGAATTCTGCCAAGTGGGAAAGGTGGCATTATATTGCATCTTAAAGTTGTGAGGAGAGATAACCATTTAGGCACACAGTAGATTTGATTTTGTACTTGCCTGTGTTGGTTACAAAGGCAGAGCTGTAGAAATAATTAAACATGTAGATTGCACATTAGAATGCTTTCAGTATTTCTTCGTGCATCTGTGCTCCAAGTGATGTTTTGTTTTATTGTACCAGAATTGTAAGAAGGTGCAAGGGTCTTGATTTAGTGAGGATATTTAATGGTGATAAAAATAAATCTTATTTTGGATTTTCTGAATCAGGCTTTAGTTAATTAAACTGCTGTACTTTGACTCACAATTAGTCTCAGAGGTATCTTTACCTACAAGGATTGGTGCCGAAACCTGGGATCTGTTTACGGGTCCGGTTGAATGGCCACAACTGGAGCTCCGGAACAGATTACCAAATTTAAGGGAGTGAATCAAAGTACAGTAGGTGCTCATCTGTGATGAAAAAGTGTGAGTGTGTGTGAGAGGTCTGAGCTGAGCACGTACAGACAAGGAGGCATCTGTCTTTACACCTAGCCCTGGACCAGTTGTTAAGAGGGGTAGCCCCCTACGCAAAGCTCAGGAGTTTGAAGTGGGTGTAAAGGCTAGAGAAGGATGCCTGGGATGTGGTGTTCAGACGTGAGTAAGAAAGAAAGCCGGCTTAATAGTGTGAGCTTAAAGGTGTAAGCTCACGAGTGTAAGCGGTGGTACGGAGGGGACTGATCACCCCTGATAGGTATCACCGGACTGTGATAAGAGCGACCTAGGGGTGGGATCCATTTCACCCACTAGATCAACAATGGAAATGATTGAAAAAAAAGGACAGAACTAAGAAAATTGGAATTCTCTTAGTTCGAATTAATTGAACAGGTTTAAACCAGATTAATTGAACACATCTCAGTCTTGGGTAAAAAAATATTGGGCTGACGACAAGGAGAAAATTAAAACGTCAGAATCACAGATTAGAGAGTTAGAAAAGAGAAACCAAACAAAGAAAATAGCAGTATTGTTAATACATCAGTTAGCTGGACTAATTGAACAAGTAGTCACTTCCACTAAGAAGTGGAGTGGGGATAAAAAAGATTAAGGAATTAGAATTCAGAGTAAGGGAACCGGAGAAACAAAACCAAGTGTTAGAAGACTACTGCAGAGGGACATCACCTCCCTACCCCGGCAGTATTAACAGACGGACAGGAACAGCAAATAGACCCGATAGTCTGGGCAGGGGAAGGAAACCGAGGGGGATTAGACGCTCCTCCTCTGCAAATAAATTTAAAAGAAGGAGAGACGGTGTGTGTTAAGCAATACCCTATACCTTTGCAAGGAAAAAAAAGGATTACAGCCAGTAATTGAAGGATTGGTTAGAGATGGACTGTTAGAACCCTGCATGTCCCCTTATAATACCCCTATATTGCCTGTAAAGAAGCCTGAGGGAACGTACCGCCTGGTACAGGACCTAAGGGCCCTGAACCAGATAGTGACAATGCGACACCCCGTTGACCCTAATCCTTATATTTTATTAAGCAAGATTCCTCCTGATCACGGATGGTTCAGTGTAGTGGACCTAAAAGATGCATTTTGGACATGCCCACTGGTGGAAGAAAGTCGAGACTTATTTGCTTTTGAGTGGGAAAATCCTATCACAGGACGGAAACAGCAGTTCAGGTGGACAGTGCTCCCACAGGGGTTCACAGAGTCCCCAAATCTTTTCGGTCAAGTCTTAGAGCAGGTGTTAGAAAGATTTAAAAAGCCTGATGAAATCACGTTACTACAATATGTAGATGACCTACTAGTAACAGGAGGAGGAAAGGAAAAGGTAATAGAAGCCACAAATAGCTTATTGAATTATCTGGGACAACAGGGATTCAGGGTGCCAAAGAAAAAGCTGCAGTACGTAGAGAAGGAAGTTAAATACCTTGGACACCTAATCAGTGAGGGAAGGAGAAGAATAGATCCAGAAAGAATACAAGGAATCCTAGATCTAAATATACTATGGACTAAAAAGGAACTTAGGAGGTTCTTGGGATTAGTAGGATACTGTAGATTGTGGTTCAAAGGGTACGCACAGAAAACTAAACAACTATATTTGAAACTGTTAGAAGAAGAACCTAATGTTTTAAAGTGGACAGAGGATCTAAGCTGATAATAGAAACGAAACTCCCTTGGACTAAGTGCTTACCAAAAGCACTTTTGCGTATTTGTACAGCTCCTCGAAAGGATTTGGGTTTATCCCCCTATGAAATGCTATTTGGACTACCTTATATGGGAGCAGTCGGGGAGTTACCGGTTCCTGAAATGAATGATCAATTTGTAAAGAAATATATACTGGGCCTGTCCTCCTCGATATCTTCCCTTAGGAAACAAGGATTATTGTCGCAGACTCCAGCCCTCGACTTCACGGTACATACAATTCAACCAGGAGATCGGGTCCTGGTAAAGTCATGGAAAGAAACTAAGCTGCAACCGGAATGGGAGGAACCATGTCAAGCACTCCTAACAACTGAGACAGTAATCAGGACTGCTGAAAAGGGGTGGACACATCATACTATAATCAAGGGACTGGTAAAACCTCCAGATAATTCCAACACGTGGATGGTCAAACCGACTGAAGAACCTTTGAAGCTGAAATTTAAAAGACTCTAAATAATCAATTTTTAGTTGCGGCGTGAGCGCGGGAAAGGAACTGTTTTGAATTAAGTTCTCTCCTAAAAGGTAACGAGAAAGGGAAGGGGTAACCTGGATAATGCCTTCCTTCCTCTTGTCCAAGAGAGTACTTACAAGTATGGGATATAATTCAGATAAGTTAGAAGAGGACAAGGGAAACACTATGAGCTCAGTTACGGTTCTGGATCTCACTACAACACAGGTAGTAGAGACAGACCTGTGTTCTTTGGTAATATGTGGGGATCTGGTGAGCCAGCAAAAATATTTGGTAGAATCCTTACAATTTTATGCCGACGGAAAGTATCCTTGGGGTAAACTCCCTTCCATAATATCCCTTCATCAGAAACATATGCAGCCAAGATCAGAATGCCTAGATAAGGAATACAATCTTATAGGGACCAAATGGACTGAAAAAAAAAAAAAAGCAGTCCAGTCTTAGATCCTAAGAACCTCTCCCGGTACTCCATAGCTGGTGGGCCCTTCTTTACAGGTAACTGGACCAGGGACCAACAATTGCACCAGGCAGTATTTGGAATTAGGGTAAAGGAGGGAGGAAAAGATAGCAAATTGAAATGTTGTTTCCGAATCTATGTAGATAAAAATTTGAAAACACCTGACTAGAATGATAAGGTTCCCCAAAACGACCCAAGGGCAGTAAGAGTGGTCGAAGTAAACAACCTAAAACAAATCCTTGAAATAGAGACTGGGTATGAGGAGACTAATGCCTGGGTAGAATGGGTCAAATACACTGTAAAAAGCTTAAATAAAAGCAATTGCTATGCCTGTGCGTCTGGGAAGCCAGTGGCCCAAATAGTACCCTTCCCTCTGGGATGGAAACGCGACAGAAGAGGTATGGAGTGCATGTTAGCCCTGTATCAAGAAAAGGAAGCATGGGGCAACCCGAACTGCACATCCCTATCCCTGATGTTCCCTCCTGTGGAAGCAAAGAACTTAAAAACTCCCCCTCAGTTTCTCACTGCCGTTGTGAATCACACTTCATGTGTGAACCGACAAAGGGCAGAGTTAACTCATAATATGGGGGAGTTAGAATCATGCTCAGAGGTCAGGAGCATTACAGAGAACGGAATGGGAGGGAACTATTCATCATTGAAAATCCCCAGAGCAGATATATGGTGGTATTGTGGAGGAAGGGTACTGAGGCCAACTCTACCCCCTCAGTGGAAAGGTACATGTGCAATTGTCCAATTGGCTATACCATTTACCCTGGCATTTGAAAAATCAAAAGGATCAGGAAAAACAAGAGATCAGTGATAGGAATTTCTTTTGATGAAAAGATATATCTAGATCCCATAGGAGTGCCTCGGGGAGTTCCAGATGAATTTAAAGCTCGAAATCAGATTACAGCTGGGTTTGAATCCTTGTTTTGGTGGGTAACAATAAATAAGAACGTAGATTGGATAAATTATATAAGATTGGGACGAGCAAGTGAATAGTATGTTAGCCAAACTGGAACAACCTACTCGTGCATATCTGGACTAAACCTGGAAAAAGGGATGCTCGTGAAAAATTACAGACAGTAAAAAGAAAAGGGGGGATTGTGAGAAGTAGTGTAATTTTTAAGGCTGCAAGAGCTAACAGTACAATCAGCAGTGATGGACGAGTTCAGCAGCATACAGAAAGGGGGAGGCACATGACAGACAGTTAACTAGGTTACACGAAACAGATAACCGCAGTGATGAGATTAAGCGCAAAATGGGAGTTGAGAGAGTGTTAATTGAAGGAATGACACAATACAAGCCATTTACAGTGTTTAAAGTTAACAAGGTTAACAGCCAAATAAGGGGGAATAACACAATACAAGCCATCACAATGTTTGAAAAACAGTATAAAATGTGCTGCAAATCTATGTAAGGTGTGCCTATTTTGACTAGACACCCGGTCTTGCAAGAACGACAAATAAAATCTTGCTCCTTCAGAACTTGACTTGACTAAATTGTTTAACTGTGAGCTGTGTTTCTCACAACACTGAGACACTGAGACTCTGAGACACTGAGACACAGAGACACTGAGACTCTGAGACACTGAGACGCAGAGACACAGAGACACTGAGACTCTGAGACACTGAGACACAGAGACTCAGAGACTCAGAGACAGTGAGACACTGAGACACGGGGACACTGAGAATCAGAGACACTGAGACACTGAGACACAGAGACACTGAGACACTGAGACACAGAGACTCTCAGACTCTGAGACACTGAGACACAAAGTCACAGAGACACTGAGACTCTGAGACACTGAGACACAGAGACACTGGGACACTGAGACATAGAGACACTGAGACACAGAGACACTGAGACTCCGAGACACTGAGACACAGAGACACTGAGACACTGAGACACAGAGACACTGAGACACAGAGACACTGAGACACTGAGACTCAGAGACACTGAGACTCAGAAACACAGAGACACTGAGACACAGAGACACTGAGACTCTGAGACACAGAGAAACTGAGACTCTGAGACACTGAAACCCAGAGACACTGAGACACAGAGACACTGAGACTCAGAGACACTGAGACTCAGAGACACTGAGACACAGAGACACTGAGACACAGACACTCAGAGACACTGAGACTCAGAGACACTGAGACACAGAGACACAGAGACACTGAGACTCAGAGACACTGAGACACAGAGACAAAGAGACCCAGAGACACTGAGACACTGAGACTCAGAGACACTGACACACAGAGACACTGAGACTCAGAGACACAGAGACACTGAGACACAGAGACACTGAGACTCTGAGACACAGAGAAACTGAGACTCTGAGACACTGAGACCCAGAGACACTGAGACACAGAGACACTGAGACTCAGAGACACTGAGACTCAGAGACACTGAGACTCTGAGACACCAAGACACAGAGACGCTGAGACACTGAGACTCAGAGACACTGAGACACTGAGACTCAGAGACACAGAGTCACTGCGACACTGACACACTGAGACTCAGAGACACAGAGACACTGAGACTCTGAGACAATGAGACACAGAGACACTGAGACACAGGGACACTGAGACACTGAGCCTCTGAGACACTGAGACACTGAGACTCTGAGACACTGAGACTCTGAGACACTGAGACACTGAAACACTGAGACACAGAGACTCTGAGACACGGAGACACTGAGACACAGAGTCACAGTGACGCTGAGACACTGAGACACAGAGACACTGTGACTCTGAGGCTCAGAGACACTGAGACACTGAGACACATAACACTGGGACACTGAGACACTGAGACACGGAGTCTCTGAGACTCAGAGACTCTGAGACACTGAGACACTGAGACACTGAGACTCAGAGTCACTGAGACACTAAGATACTGAGACTCTGAGACTCAGAGACACTGAGACTCTGAGACACTGAGACACAGAGACACTGAGACACTGAGACATTGAGACACACAGACACTGAGCCACTGAGATTCTGAGCCACTGAGACACAGAGACGCTGAGACAATGTGACACAGAGACACTGAGACACAGAGGCACTGAGACACTGAGTCACACAGACACTGAGGCACTGAGACACAGAGACTCTGAGACACTGAGACACAGAGACACTGAGACACTGAGACTCTGAGACTCTGAGACACAGAGATACTGAGACACAGGGACACTGAGACACTGAGACTCTGAGACACAGAGACACTGAGACACAGAGACACTGAGACAGAGAGACACTGAGACTCTGAGACACAGAGACACTGAGACACTGAAACACTGAGACACTGAGACTCTGAGACTCTGAGACACTGAGACACAGAGACACTGAGACACTGAGACACTGAGACACTGAGACACAGAGACACTGAGACTCTGAGACTCGAGACACTGAGACACTGAGACTCAGAGATACTGAGACTCTGAGACACTGGGACACTGAAACACAGAGACACTGAGACTCAGAGACACTGAGACACTGAGACTCTGAGAAACTGAGACACAGAGACACAGAGACACTGAGACACTGAGACTCAGAGACACTGAGACACTGAGACTCAGAGACACAGAGTCACTGAGACACTGACACACTGAGACTCAGAGACACAGAGACACTGAGACTCTGAGACAATGAGACACAGAGACACTGAGACACAGGGACACTGAGACACTGAGCCTCTGAGACACTGAGACACTGAGACTCTGAGACACTGAGACTCTGAGACACTGAGACACTGAAACACTGAGACACAGAGACTCTGAGACACGGAGACACTGAGACACAGAGTCACAGTGACGCTGAGACACTGAGACACAGAGACACTGTGACTCTGAGGCTCAGAGACACTGAGACACTGAGACACATAACACTGGGACACTGAGACACTGAGACACGGAGTCTCTGAGACTCAGAGACTCTGAGACACTGAGACACTGAGACACTGAGACACTGAGACTCAGAGTCACTGAGACACTAAGATACTGAGACTCTGAGACTCAGAGACACTGAGACTCTGAGACACTGAGACACAGAGACGCTGAGACACTGAGACACTGAGACACAGAGACACTGAGACTCTGACACACAGAGACACTGAGACACAGAGACACTGAGACATTGAGACACACAGACACTGAGCCACTGAGACTCTGAGATTCTGAGCCACTGAGACACAGAGACGCTGAGACAATGTGACACAGAGACACTGAGACACAGAGGCACTGAGACACTGAGTCACACAGACACTGAGGCACTGAGACACAGAGACTCTGAGACACTGAGACACAGAGACACTGAGACACTGAGACTCTGAGACTCTGAGACACAGAGATACTGAGACACAGGGACACTGAGACACTGAGACTCTGAGACACAGAGACACTGAGACACAGAGACACTGAGACAGAGAGACACTGAGACTCTGAGACACAGAGACACTGAGACACTGAAACACTGAGACACTGAGACTCTGAGACTCAGAGACACTGAGACACTGAGACACAGAGGCACTGAGACTCTGAGACTCGAGACACTGAGACACTGAGACTCAGAGATACTGAGACACAGAGACACAGAGACACTGAGACACTGAGACTCAGAGACACTGAGACACAGAGACACAGAGACACTGAGACCCAGAGACACTGAGACACTGAGACACTGAGACTCAGAGAAACTGAGACTCAGAGACACTGAGACACTGTGACTCAGAGACACTGAGACACAGAGACACTGAGACTCAGAGACACTGAGACACAGAGACACTGAGACTCTGAGACCCAGAGACACTGAGACATAGAGACACTGAGACACTGAGAAACTGAGGCAGAGAGACACTGAGACTCAGAGACACTGAGACACAGAGACACTGAGACTCTGAGACACTGAGACACACAGTCACTGAGACACTGAGACTCAGAGACACTGAGACACAGAGACACTGAGACACAGAGACAATGAGACACTGAGACTCAGAGACACTGAGACACAGAGACACAGAGACACTGAGACACAGAGACAGTGAGACACTGAGACACTGAGACTCAGAGAAACTGAGACTCAGAGACACTGAGACACTGTGACTCAGAGACACTGAGACACAGAGACACTGAGACTCAGAGACACTGAGACACAGAGACACTGAGACTCTGAGACCCAGAGACACTGAGACATAGAGACACTGAGACACTGAGAAACTGAGGCAGAGAGACACTGAGACTCAGAGACACTGAGACACAGAGACACTGAGACTCAGAGACACTGTGTCACAGAGACACTGAGACACTGAGACTCAGAGACACTGAGACACAGAGACACAGAGACACTGAGACACAGAGGCACTGAGACACTGAGATACAGAGACACTGAGACTCTGAGACTCAGAGACACTGAGACACAGAGACACTGAGACTCGCAGAGGCACTGAGACTCTGAGACACTGAGACTCAGAGACACTGAAACACTGAGACACAGAGACACAGAGACACTGAGACTCAGAGACACTGAGACACAGAGACACTGAGACACTGAGACACTGAGACTCAGAGACACTGAGACACAGAGACACTGAGACACAGAGACTCAGAGACACTGAGACAATGAGACTCAGAGACACAGAGACACTGAGACACTGACACACTGAGACTCAGAGGCACAGAGACACTGAGACTCTGAGACAATGAGACACAGAGACACTGAGACACTGAGACACAGAGACACTGAGCCTCTGAGACACTGAGACACTGAGACTCTGAGACACTGAGACTCTGAGACACTGAGACACTGAAACACTGAGACACAGAGACACTGAGACACTGGGACACTGAGACACAGAGTCACAGAGACGCTGAGACACTGAGACACAGAGACACTGTGACTCTGAGACTCTGAGACACTGAGACACTGAGACACAGAGACACTGAGACTCTGAGACACTGAGACTCAGAGTCACTGAGGCACTGAGACACTAAGATACTGAGACTCTGAGACTCAGAGACACTGAGACTCTGAGATACTGAGACACAGAGACGCTGAGACACTGAGACACTGAGACACACAGACACTGAGCCACTGAGACTCTGAGATTCTGAGACACTGAGACACAGAGACGCTGAGACAATGTGACACAGAGACTCTGAGACACAGAGGCACTGAGACACTGAGTCACGGAGACACTGAGACACTGAGACTCTGAGACTCTGAGACACAGAGATACTGAGACACAGAGACACTGAGACAGAGAGACACTGAGATTCTGAGACACAGAGACACTGAGACACTGAGACACTGAGACTCTGAGACTCAGAGACACTGAGACACTGAGACACAGAGACACTGAGACACTGAGACACTGAGACTCTGAGACTCGAGGCACTGAGACACTGAGACTCAGAGACACTGAGACACAGAGACACTGAGACTCAGAGACACTGAGACACAGAGACACTGAGACTCAGAGACACTGAGACACAGAGACACTGAGACACTGAGACTCAGAGACACTGAGACACAGAGACACAGAGACACTGAGACCCAGAGACACTGAGACACTGAGACTCAGAGACACTGAGACACAGAGACTTTGAGACACTGAGACACAGAGTCACTGAGACACTGAGACTCAGAGACACTGAGACACTGAGACACTGAGACTCAGAGACACTGAGACACAGAGACACAGAGACACTGAGACACAGAGACAGTGAGACACTGAGACACTGAGACTCAGAGAAACTGAGACTCAGAGACACTGAGACACTGTGACTCAGAGACACTGAGACACAGAGACACTGAGACTCAGAGACACTGAGACACTGAGACACAGAGACACTGAGACTCTGAGACACAGAGACACTGAGACACAGAGACACTGAGACACTGAAAAACTGAGGCAGAGAGACACTGAGACTCAGAGACACTGAGACACAGAGACACTGAGACTCAGAGACACTGTGTCACAGAGACACTGAGACACTGAGACACTGAGACTCAGAGACACTGAGACACAGAGACACAGAGACACTGAGACACAGAGGCACTGAGACACTGAGATACAGAGACACTGAGACTCTGAGACTCAGAGACACTGAGACACAGAGACACTGAGACTTGCAGAGGCACTGAGACTCTGAGACACTGAGACTCAGAGACACTGAAACACTGAGACACAGAGACACAGAGACACTGAGACTCAGAGACACTGAGACACAGAGACACTGAGACACTGAGACTCAGAGACACTGAGACTCAGAGACACAGAGACACTAAGACACAGAGACACTGAGACTCAGAAACACTGAGACACAGAGACTCAGAGACACTGAGACACAGAGACACTGAGACTTGCAGAGGCACTGAGACTCTGAGACACTGAGACTCAGAGACATTGAGACTCAGAGACACAGAGACACTGAGACACTGAGACTCTGAGACACAGAGACACTGAGACACTGAGACTCTGAGACACTGAGACGCAGAGACACTGAGACTCAGAGACTCTGTGACACTGAGACACAGAGACTCCGAGACACTGAGACACGGGGACACTGAGAATCAGTGACACTGAGTCACAGAGACACTGAGACACTGAGACTCAGAGACTCTCAGACTCTGAGACACTGAGACACAAAGACACAGAGACACTGAGACTCTGAGACACTGAGACACAGAGACACTGGGACACTGAGGCATAGAGACACTGAGACTCCGAGACACTGGGACACTGAGGCATAGAGACACTGAGACTCCGAGACACTGAGACACAGAGACACTGAGACACTGAGACTCAGAGACACTGAGACACAGAGACACTGAGACACTGAGACACTGAGACTCAGAGACACTGAGACTCAGAGACACAGACACACTGAGACACAGAGGCACTGAGACTCTGAGACACAGAGAAACTGAGACTCTGAGACACTGAGACACAGAGACACGGAGGCACAGAGACACTGAGACTCAGAGACACTGAGACTCAGAGACACTGAGACACAGAGACACTGAGACACTGAGACTCAGAGACACTGAGACTCAGAGACACTGAGACACAGAGACACAAAGACACTGAGACTCAGTGACACTGAGACTCTGAGACACTGGGACACTGAGACACAGAGACACTGAGACTCAGAGACACTGAGACACTGAGACTCTGAGAAACTGAGACACAGAGACACTGAGACACTGAGACTCAGAGACACTGAGACACAGAGACACTGAGACACTGAGACACTGAGACACAGAGACACTGAGACTCTGAGACACAGAGACACTGAGACACAGAGACACTGAGACACTGAAAAACTGAGGCAGAGAGACACTGAGACTCAGAGACACTGAGACACAGAGACACTGAGACTCAGAGACACTGTGTCACAGAGACACTGAGACACTGAGACACTGAGACTCAGAGACACTGAGACACAGAGACACAGAGACACAGAGGCACTGAGACACTGAGATACAGAGACACTGAGACTATGAGACTCAGAGACACTGAGACACAGAGACACTGAGACTTGCAGAGGCACTGAGACTCTGAGACACTGAGACTCAGAGACACTGAAACACTGAGACACGGAGACACAGAGACACTGAGACTCAGAGACACTGAGACACAGAGACACTGAGACACTGAGACACTGAGACTCAGAGACACTGAGACTCAGAGACACAGAGACACTGAGACACAGAGACACTGAGACTCTGAAACACTGAGACACAGAGACACTGAGACTTGCAGAGGCACTGAGACTCTGAGACACTGAGACTCAGAGACACTGAGACTCAGAGACACAGAGACACTGAGACACTGAGACTCTGAGACACTGAGACACAGAGACACTGAGACTCTGAGACACTGAGACGCAGAGACACTGAGACTCAGAGACTCTGTGACACTGAGACACAGAGACTCCGAGACACTGAGACACGGGGACACTGAGAATCAGTGACACTGAGTCACAGAGACACTGAGACACTGAGACACAGAGACTCTCAGACTCTGAGACACTGAAACACAAAGACACAGAGACACTGAGACTCTGAGACACTGAGACACAGAGACACTGGGACACTGAGGCATAGAGACACTGAGACTCCGAGACACTGGAACACTGAGGCATAGAGACACTGAGACTCCGAGACACTGAGACACAGAGACACTGAGACACTGAGACTCAGAGACACTGAGACACTGAGACACAGAGACACTGAGACACTGAGACTCAGAGACACTGAGACTCAGAGACACAGACACACTGAGACACAGAGGCACTGAGACTCTGAGACACAGAGAAACTGAGACTCTGAGACACTGAGACACAGCGACACGGAGACACAGAGACACTGAGACTCAGAGACACTGAGACTCAGAGACACTGAGACACATAGACACTGAGACACTGAGACTCAGAGACACTGAGACTCAGAGACACTGAGACACAGAGACACAAAGACACTGAGACTCAGTGACACTGAGACTCTGTGACACTGGGACACTGAGACACAGAGACACTGAGACTCAGAGACACTGAGACACAGAGACACTGAGACTCTGAGAAACTGAGACACAGAGACACTGAGACACTGAGACTCAGAGACACTGAGACACAGAGACACTGAGACTCCGAGAAACTGAGACACAGAGACACTGAGACACTGAGACTCAGAGACACTGAGACACAGAGACACTGAGACACTGAGACGCTGAGACTCAGAGACACAGAGACTCTGAGACACAGAGACACTGAGACGCAGAGACGCAGAGACACAGAGACTCTGAGACACTGAGACCCAGAGACACTGAGACACAGAGACACTGAGACTCAGAGACACTGATACTCAGACACACTGAGACTCAGTGACACTGAGACTCTGAGACACTGGGACACTGAAACACAGAGACACTGAGACTCAGAGACACTGAGACACTGAGACTCTGAGAAACTGAGACACAGAGACACTGAGACTCAGAGACACTGAGACACTGAGACTCTGAGAAACTGAGACACAGAGACACTGAGACACTGAGACTCAGAGACACTGAGACACTGAGACTCTGAGAAACTGAGACACAGAGACACTGAGACACTGAGACACAGAGACACTGAGACACAGAGACACTGTGACACTGAGACTCAGAGACACTGAGACACTGAGACTCAGAGACACAGAGACACTGAGACACTGACACACTGAGACTCAGAGACACAGAGACACTGAGACTCTGGGACAATGAGACACAGAGACACTGAGACACTGAGACACAGAGACACTGAGACACTGAGCCTCTGAGACACTGAGACACTGAGACTCTGAGACACTGAGACTCTGAGACACTGAGACACTGAAACACTGAGACACAGAGACACTGAGACACTGAGACACTGGGACACTGAGGCTCAGAGACACTGAGACACTGAGACACATAACACTGGGACACTGAGACACAGAGACACGGAGACTCTGAGACTCAGAGACTCAGAGACTCTGAGACACTGAGACACTGAGACACTGAGACTCAGAGTCACTGAGACACTAAGATACTGAGATTCTGAGACACTGACACACTGAGACTCAGAGACACTGAGACTCAGAGACACAGAGACACTGAGACACAGAGACACTGAGACGCAGAGACACAGAGACACTGAGACTCTGAGACACTGAGACCCAGAGACACTGAGACACAGAGACACTGAGACTCAGAGACACTGAGACACAGAGACACTGAGACACTGAGACTCAGAGACACTGAGACTCAGACACAATGAGATACAGAGACACAGAGACACTGAGACTCAGTGACACTGAGACTCTGAGACACTGGGACACTGAAACACAGAGACACTGAGACTCAGAGACACTGAGACACTGAGACACTGAGACTCTGAGAAACTGAGACACAGAGACACTGAGACTCAGAGACACTGAGACACTGAGACTCTGAGAAACTGAGACACAGAGACACTGAGACACTGAGACACAGAGACACTGAGACACAGAGACACTGAGACACTGAGACTCAGAGACACTGAGACACTGAGACTCAGAGACACTGAGACACTGTCACACTGAGACTCAGAGACACAGAGACACTGAGACTCTGAGACAATGAGACACAGAGACACTGAGACACTGAGACACAGAGACACTGAGACACTGAGCCTCTGAGGCACTGAGACACTGAGACTCTGAGACACTGAGACTCTGAGACACTGAGACACTGAAACACTGAGACACAGAGACAGTGAGACACTGAGACACTGAGTCACAGTGACGCTGAGACACTGAGACACAGAGACACTGTGACTCTGAGGCTCAGAGACACTGAGACACATAACATGGGACACTGAGACACAGAGACACGGAGACACTGAGACCCTGAGACTCAGAGTCAGTGAGACACTAAGATACTGAGACTCTGAGACTCAGAGACACTGAGACTCTGAGACACTGAGACACAGAGACGCTGAGACACTGAGACACTGAGACACTGAGACCCAGAGACACTGAGACACAGAGACAATGAGACTCAGAGACCCTGAGACTCAGAGACACTGAGACACAGAGACACTGAGACACTGAGACTCAGTGACACTGAGACTCTGAGACACTGGGACACTGAGACACAGAGACACTGAGACTCAGAGACACTGAGACACTGAGACACTGAGACTCTGAGAAACTGAGACACAGAGACACTGAGACACTGAGACTCAGAGACACAGAGACACTGAGACACTGAGACACTGAGACTCAGAGACACAGAGACTCAGAGACACAGAGACACTGAGACACAGAGACACTGAGACACTGAGACACTGAGACTCAGAGACACTGAGACTCAGAGACACAGAGACACTGAGACCCAGAGACACTGAGACACAGAGACACTGAGACACTGAGACTCAGAGACACTGAGACTCAGACACACTGAGACACAGAGACACAGAGACACTGAGACTCAGTGACACTGAGACTCTGAGACACTGGGACACTGAAACACAGAGACACTGAGACTCAGAGACACTGAGACACTGAGACACTGAGACTCTGAGAAACTGAGACACAGAGGCAATGAGACTCAGAGACACTGAGACACTGAGACTCTGAGAAACTGAGACACAGAGACACTGAGACACTGAGACACAGAGACACTGAGACACAGAGACACTGAGACACTGAGACTCAGAGACACTGAGACACTGAGACACTGAGACTCAGAGACACAGAGTCACTGAGACACTGACACACTGAGACTCAGAGACACAGAGACACTGAGACTCTGAGACAATGAGACACAGAGACACTGAGACACAGGGACACTGAGACACTGAGCCTCTGAGACACTGAGACACTGAGACTCTGAGACACTGAGACTCTGAGACACTGAGACACTGAAACACTGAGACACAGAGACACTGAGACACGGAGACACTGAGACACAGAGTCACAGTGACGCTGAGACACTGAGACACAGAGACACTGTGACTCTGAGGCTCAGAGACACTGAGACACTGAGACACATAACACTGGGACACTGAGACACAGAGACACGGAGTCTCTGAGACTCAGAGACTCAGAGACCCAGAGACACTGAGACACAGAGACACTGAGACTCAGAGACACTGATACTCAGACACACTGAGACACTGAGACACTGAGACTCAGTGACACTGAGACTCTGAGACACTGGGACACTGAAACACAGAGACACTGAGACTCAGAGACACTGAGACACTGAGACTCTGAGAAACTGAGACACAGAGGCAATGAGACTCAGAGACACTGAGACACTGAGACTCTGAGAAACTGAGACACAGAGACACTGAGACACTGAGACACAGAGACACTGAGACACAGAGACACTGAGACACTGAGACTCAGAGACACTGAGACACTGAGACTCAGAGACACAGAGTCACTGAGACACTGACACACTGAGACTCAGAGACACAGAGACACTGAGACTCTGAGACAATGAGACACAGAGACACTGAGACACAGGGACACTGAGACACTGAGCCTCTGAGACACTGAGACACTGAGACTCTGAGACACTGAGACTCTGAGACACTGAGACACTGAAACACTGAGACACAGAGACACTGAGACACGGAGACACTGAGACACAGAGTCACAGTGACGCTGAGACACTGAGACACAGAGACACTGTGACTCTGAGGCTCAGAGACACTGAGACACTGAGACACATAACACTGGGACACTGAGACACAGAGACACGG
Organism: Carcharhinus amblyrhynchos; assembly: GCF_965287045.1. Lineage (NCBI taxonomy): Eukaryota > Metazoa > Chordata > Chondrichthyes > Carcharhiniformes > Carcharhinidae > Carcharhinus > Carcharhinus amblyrhynchos. Next base: position 129,955 of record NW_027649802.1, on the reverse strand, counting down.
AGTCTCTGAGACTCAGAGACTCTGAGACACTGAGACACTGAGACACTGAGACACTGAGACTCAGAGTCACTGAGACACTAAGATACTGAGACTCTGAGACTCAGAGACACTGAGACTCTGAGACACTGAGACACAGAGACACTGAGACACTGAGACTCAGAGACACTGAGACACAGAGACACTGAGACTCTGAGAAACTGAGACACAGAGACACTGAGACACTGAGACTCAGAGACACTGAGACACAGAGACACTGAGACACTGAGACACTGAGACTCAGAGACACAGAGACTCTGAGACACAGAGACACTGAGACGCAGAGACGCAGAGACACAGAGACTCTGAGACACTGAGACCCAGAGACACTGAGACACAGAGACACTGAGACTCAGAGACACTGATACTCAGACACACTGAGACACTGAGACTCAGTGACACTGAGACTCTGAGACACTGGGACACTGAAACACAGAGACACTGAGACTCAGAGACACTGAGACACTGAGACTCTGAGAAACTGAGACACAGAGACACTGAGACTCAGAGACACTGAGACACTGAGACTCTGAGAAACTGAGACACAGAGACACTGAGACACTGAGACTCAGAGACACTGAGACACTGAGACTCTGAGAAACTGAGACACAGAGACACTGAGACACTGAGACACAGAGACACTGAGACACAGAGACACTGTGACACTGAGACTCAGAGACACTGAGACACTGAGACTCAGAGACACAGAGACACTGAGACACTGACACACTGAGACTCAGAGACACAGAGACACTGAGACTCTGGGACAATGAGACACAGAGACACTGAGACACTGAGACACAGAGACACTGAGACACTGAGCCTCTGAGACACTGAGACACTGAGACTCTGAGACACTGAGACTCTGAGACACTGAGACACTGAAACACTGAGACACAGAGACACTGAGACACTGAGACACTGGGACACTGAGGCTCAGAGACACTGAGACACTGAGACACATAACACTGGGACACTGAGACACAGAGACACGGAGACTCTGAGACTCAGAGACTCAGAGACTCTGAGACACTGAGACACTGAGACACTGAGACTCAGAGTCACTGAGACACTAAGATACTGAGATTCTGAGACACTGAGACACTGAGACTCAGAGACACTGAGACTCAGAGACACAGAGACACTGAGACACAGAGACACTGAGACGCAGAGACACAGAGACACTGAGACTCTGAGACACTGAGACCCAGAGACACTGAGACACAGAGACACTGAGACTCAGAGACACTGAGACACAGAGACACTGAGACACTGAGACTCAGAGACACTGAGACTCAGACACAATGAGATACAGAGACACAGAGACACTGAGACTCAGTGACACTGAGACTATGAGACACTGGGACACTGAAACACAGAGACACTGAGACTCAGAGACACTGAGACACTGAGACACTGAGACACTGAGACTCAGAGACACTGAGACACTGAGACTCTGTGAAACTGAGACACAGAGACACTGAGACACAGAGACACTGAGACACAGAGACACTGAGACACTGAGACTCAGAGACACTGAGACACTGAGACTCAGAGACACTGAGACACAGTCACACTGAGACTCAGAGACACAGAGACACTGAGACTCTGAGACAATGAGACACAGAGACACTGAGACACTGAGACACAGAGACACTGAGACACTGAGCCTCTGAGGCACTGAGACACTGAGACTCTGAGACACTGAGACTCTGAGACACTGAGACACTGAAACACTGAGACACAGAGACAGTGAGACACTGAGACACTGAGTCACAGTGACGCTGAGACACTGAGACACAGAGACACTGTGACTCTGAGGCTCAGAGACACTGAGACACTGAGACACATAACAGTGGGACACTGAGACACAGAGACACGGAGACACTGAGACCCTGAGACTCAGAGTCAGTGAGACACCAAGATACTGAGACTCTGAGACTCAGAGACACTGAGACTCTGAGACACTGAGACACAGAGACGCTGAGACACTGAGACTCTGAGACACTGAGACCCAGAGACACTGAGACACAGAGACGCTGAGACTCAGAGACCCTGAGACTCAGAGACACTGAGACACAGAGACACTGAGACACTGAGACTCAGTGACACTGAGACTCTGAGACACTGGGACACTGAGACACAGAGACACTGAGACTCAGAGACACTGAGACACTGAGACACTGAGACTCTGAGAAACTGAGACACAGAGACACGGAGACACTGAGACTCAGAGACACAGAGACACTGAGACACTGAGACACTGAGACTCAGAGACACAGAGACTCAGAGACACAGAGACACTGAGACACAGAGACACTGAGACACTGAGACACTGAGACTCAGAGACACTGAGACTCAGAGACACAGAGACACTGAGACCCAGAGACACTGAGACACAGAGACACTGAGACACTGAGACTCAGAGACACTGAGACTCAGACACACTGAGACACAGAGACACAGAGACACTGAGACTCAGTGACACTGAGACTCTGAGACACTGGGACACTGAAACACAGAGACACTGAGACTCAGAGACACTGAGACACTGAGACACTGAGACTCTGAGAAACTGAGACACAGAGGCAATGAGACTCAGAGACACTGAGACACTGAGACTCTGAGAAACTGAGACACAGAGACACTGAGACACTGAGACACAGAGACACTGAGACACAGAGACACTGAGACACTGAGACTCAGAGACACTGAGACACTGAGACTCAGAGACACAGAGTCACTGAGACACTGACACACTGAGACTCAGAGACACAGAGTCACTGAGACTCTGAGACAATGAGACACAGAGACACTGAGACACAGGGACACTGAGACACTGAGCCTCTGAGACACTGAGACACTGAGACTCTGAGACACTGAGACTCTGAGACACTGAGACACTGAAACACTGAGACACAGAGACACTGAGACACGGAGACACTGAGACACAGAGTCACAGTGACGCTGAGACACTGAGACACAGAGACACTGTGACTCTGAGGCTCAGAGACACTGAGACACTGAGACACATAACACTGGGACACTGAGACACAGAGACACGGAGTCTCTGAGACTCAGAGACTCTGAGACACTGAGACACTGAGACACTGAGACAGTGAGACTCAGAGTCACTGAGACACTAAGATACTGAGACTCTGAGACTCAGAGACACTGAGACTCTGAGACACTGAGACACAGAGACGCTGAGACACTGAGACTCAGAGACACTGAGACACAGAGACACTGAGACTCTGAGAAACTGAGACACAGAGACACTGAGACTCTGACACACAGAGACACTGAGACACAGAGACACTGAGACATTGAGACACACAGACACTGAGCCACTGAGACTCTGAGATTCTGAGCCACTGAGACACAGAGACGCTGAGACAATGTGACACAGAGACACTGAGACACAGAGGCACTGAGACACTGAGTCACACAGACACTGAGGCACTGAGACACAGAGACTCTGAGACACTGAGACACAGAGACACTGAGACACTGAGACACTGAGACTCTGAGACTCTGAGACACAGAGATACTGAGACACAGGGACACTGAGACACTGAGACTCTGAGACACAGAGACACTGAGACACAGAGACACTGAGACACTGAGACTCAGAGACACAGAGACTCAGAGACTCAGAGACACAGAGACACTGAGACACTGAGACACTGAGACACTGAGACAGAGAGACACTGAGACTCTGAGACACAGAGACACTGAGACACTGAAACACTGAGACACTGAGACTCTGAGACACAGAGACACTGAGACACTGAGACACAGAGACACTGAGACACTGAGACACTGAGACACTGAGACTCTGAGACTCGAGACACTGAGACACTGAGACTCAGAGATACTGAGACACAGAGACACAGAGACACTGAGACACTGAGACACTGAGACTCAGAGACACTGAGACACAGAGACACAGAGACACTGATACCCAGAGACACTGAGACACTGAGACTCAGAGACACTGAGACACAGACACACTGAGACTCTGAGACACTGAGACACACAGTCACTGAGACACTGAGACTCAGAGACACTGAGACACAGAGACACTGAGACACAGAGACAATATGACACTGAGACACTGAGACTCAGAGACACTGAGACACAGAGACACAGAGACACAGAGACACAGAGACAGTGAGACACTGAGACACTGAGACTCAGAGAAACTGAGACTCAGAGACACTGAGACACTGTGACTCAGAGACACTGAGACACAGAGACACTGAGACTCAGAGACACTGAGACACTGAGACACAGAGACACTGAGACTCTGAGACCCAGAGACACTGAGACATAGAGACACTGAGACACTGAGAAACTGAGGCAGAGAGACACTGAGACTCAGAGACACTGAGACACAGAGACACTGAGACTCAGAAACACTGTGTCACAGAGACACTGAGACACTGAGACACTGAGACTCAGAGACACTGAGACACAGAGACACAGAGACACTGAGACACAGAGGCACTGAGGCACTGAGATACAGAGACACTGAGACTCTGAGACTCAGAGACACTGAGACAGAGAGACACTGAGACTCGCAGAGGCACTGAGACTCTGAGACACTGAGACTCAGAGACACTGAAACACTGAGACACAGAGACACAGAGACACTGAGACTCAGAGACACTGAGACACTGAGACACTGAGACTCAGAGACACTGAGACACAGAGACACTGAGACACAGAGACTCAGAGACACTGAGACAATGAGACTCAGAGACACAGAGACACTGAGACACTGACACACTGAGACTCAGAGGCACAGAGACACTGAGACTCTGAGACAATGAGACACAGAGACACTGAGACACTGAGACACAGAGACACTGAGCCTCTGAGACACTGAGACACTGAGACTCTGAGACACTGAGACTCTGAGACACTGAGACACTGAAACACTGAGACACAGAGACACTGAGACACTGAGACACAGAGACACTGAGCCTCTGAGACACTGAGACACTGAGACTCTGAGACACTGAGACTCTGAGACACTGAGACACTGAAACACTGAGACACAGAGACACTGAGACGCTGAGACACTGAGACACAGAGACACTGTGACTCTGAGGCTCAGAGACTCAGAGACACAGAGACTCAGAGACTCAGAGACACAGAGACACAGAGACACTGAGACACAGAGACACTGAGACACTGAGACACTGAGACACTGAGACAGAGAGACACTGAGACTCTGAGACACAGAGACACTGAGACACTGAGACACTGAGACTCTGAGACTCTGAGACACAGAGATACTGAGACACAGGGACACTGAGACACTGAGACTCTGAGACACAGAGACACTGAGACACAGAGACACTGAGACAGAGAGACACTGAGACTCTGAGACACAGAGACACTGAGACACTGAAACACTGAGACACTGAGACTCTGAGACTCAGAGACACTGAGACACTGAGACACAGAGACACTGAGACACTGAGACACTGAGACTCTGAGACACAGAGACACTGAGACACTGAAACACTGAGACACTGAGACTCTGAGACTCAGAGACACTGAGACACTGAGACACAGAGACACTGAGACAGAGAGACACTGAGACTCTGAGACACAGAGACACTGAGACACTGAAACACTGAGACACTGAGACTCTGAGACTCAGAGACACTGAGACACTGAGACACAGAGACACTGAGACACTGAGACACTGAGACACTGAGACTCTGAGACTCGAGACACTGAGACACTGAGACTCAGAGATACTGAGACACAGAGACACTGAGACACTGAGACACTGAGACTCAGAGACACTGAGACACAGAGACACAGAGACACTGAGACCCAGAGACACTGAGACACTGAGACTCAGAGACACTGAGACACAGAGACACTGAGACTCTGAGACACTGAGACACACAGTCACTGAGACACTGAGACTCAGAGACACTGAGACACAGAGACACTGAGACACAGAGACAATGAGACACTGAGACACTGAGACTCAGAGACACAGAGACACAGAGACACTGAGACACAGAGACAGTGAGACACTGAGACACTGAGACTCAGAGAAACTGAGACTCAGAGACACTGAGACACTGTGACTCAGAGACACTGAGACACAGAGACACTGAGACTCAGAGACACTGAGACACTGAGACACAGAGACACTGAGACTCTGAGACCCAGAGACACTGAGACATAGAGACACTGAGACACTGAGAAACTGAGGCAGAGAGACACTGAGACTCAGAGACACTGAGACACAGAGACACTGAGACTCAGAGACACTGTGTCACAGAGACACTGAGACACTGAGACACTGAGACTCAAAGACACTGAGACACAGAGACACAGAGACACTGAGACACAGAGGCACTGAGACACTGAGATACAGAGACACTGAGACTCTGAGACTCAGAGACACTGAGACACAGAGACACTGAGACTCGCAGAGGCACTGAGACTCTGAGACACTGAGACTCAGAGACACTGAAACACTGAGGCACAGAGACACAGAGACACTGAGACTCAGAGACACTGAGACACAGAGACACTGAGACACTGAGACACTGAGACTCAGTGACACTGAGACACAGAGACACTGAGACACAGAGACTCAGAGACACTGAGACAATGAGACTCAGAGACACAGAGACACTGAGACACTGACACACTGAGACTCAGAGGCACAGAGACACTGAGACTCTGAGACAATGAGACACAGAGACACTGAGACACTGAGACACAGAGACACTGAGCCTCTGAGACACTGAGACACTGAGACTCTGAGACACTGAGACTCTGAGACACTGAGACACTGAAACACTGAGACACAGAGACACTGAGACACTGGGACACTGAGACACAGAGTCACAGTGACGCTGAGACACTGAGACACAGAGACACTGTGACTCTGAGGCTCAGAGACGCTGAGACACATAACACTGGGACACTGAGACACAGAGACACGGAGACTCTGAGACTCTGAGACTCTGAGACACTGAGACACAGAGACACTGAGACTCTGAGACACTGAGACTCAGAGTCACTGAGACACTGAGACACTAAGATACTGAGACTCTGAGACTCAGAGACACTGAGACTCTGAGATACTGAGACACAGAGACGCTGAGACACTGAGACACTGAGACACAGAGACACACAGACACTGAGCCACTGAGACTCTGAGATTCTGAGACACTGAGACACAGAGACGCTGAGACAATGTGACACAGAGACTCTGAGACACAGAGGCACTGAGACACTGAGTCACGGAGACACTGAGGCACTGAGACACAGAGACTCTGAGACACTGAGACACAGGGACACTGAGACACTGAGACTCTGAGACTCTGAGACACAGAGATACTGAGACACAGAGACACTGAGACAGAGAGACACTGAGATTCTGAGACACAGAGACACTGAGACACTGAGACACTGAGACTCTGAGACTCAGAGACACTGAGACACTGAGACACAGAGACACTGAGACACTGAGACACTGTGACTCTGAGACTCGAGACACTGAGACACTGAGACTCAGAGACACTGAGACACAGAGACACTGAGACTCAGAGACACTGAGACACAGAGACACAGAGACACTGAGACCCAGAGACACTGAGACTCAGAGACACTGAGACACAGAGACACTGAGACTCTGAGACACTGAGACACAGAGTCACTGAGACACTGAGACTCAGAGACACTGAGACACTGAGACACTGAGACTCAGAGACACTGAGACACAGAGACACAGAGACACTGAGACACAGAGACAGTGAGACACTGAGACACTGAGACTCAGAGAAACTGAGACTCAGAGACACTGAGACACTGTGACTCAGAGACACTGAGACACAGAGACACTGAGACTCAGAGACACTGAGACACTGAGACACAGAGACACTGAGACTCTGAGACACAGAGACACTGAGACACAGAGACACTGAGACACTGAAAAACAGAGGCAGAGAGACACTGAGACTCAGAGACACTGAGACACAGAGACACTGAGACTCAGAGACACTGTGTCACAGAGACACTGAGACACTGAGACACTGAGACTCAGAGACACTGAGACACAGAGACACAGAGACACTGAGACACAGAGGCACTGAGACACTGAGATACAGAGACACTGAGACTCTGAGACTCAGAGACACTGAGACACAGAGACACTGAGACTTGCAGAGGCACTGAGACTCAGAGACACTGAAACACTGAGACACAGAGACACAGAGACACTGAGACTCAGAGACACTGAGACACAGAGACACTGAGACACTGAGACTCAGAGACACTGAGACTCAGAGACACTGAGACACACAGTCACTGAGACACTGAGACTCAGAGACACTGAGACACAGAGACACTGAGACACAGAGACAATGAGACACTGAGACACTGAGACTCAGAGACACTGAGACACTGAGACAGTGAGACACTGAGACACTGAGACTCAGAGAAACTGAGACTCAGAGACACTGAGACACTGTGACTCAGAGACACTGAGACACAGAGACACTGAGACTCAGAGACACTGAGACACTGAGACACAGAGACACTGAGACTCTGAGACCCAGAGACACTGAGACATAGAGACACTGAGACACTGAGAAACTGAGGCAGAGAGACACTGAGACTCAGAGACACTGAGACACAGAGACACTGAGACTCAGAGACAATGTGTCACAGAGACACTGAGACACTGAGACACTGAGACTCAGAGACACTGAGACACAGAGACACAGAGACACTGAGACACAGAGGCACTGAGGCACTGAGATACAGAGACACTGAGACTCTGAGACTCAGAGACACTGAGACACAGAGACACTGAGACTCGCAGAGGCACTGAGACTCTGAGACACTGAGACTCAGAGACACTGAAACACTGAGACACAGAGACACAGAGACACTGAGACTCAGAGACACTGAGACACTGAGACACTGAGACTCAGAGACACTGAGACACAGAGACACTGAGACACAGAGACTCAGAGACACTGAGACAATGAGACTCAGAGACACAGAGACACTGAGACACTGACACACTGAGACTCAGAGGCACAGAGACACTGAGACTCTGAGACAATGAGACACAGAGACACTGAGACACTGAGACACAGAGACACTGAGCCTCTGAGACACTGAGACACTGAGACTCTGAGACACTGAGACTCTGAGACACTGAGACACTGAAACACTGAGACACAGAGACACTGAGACACTGGGACACTGAGACACAGAGTCACAGTGACGCTGAGACACTGAGACACAGAGACACTGTGACTCTGAGGCTCAGAGACGCTGAGACACATAACACTGGGACACTGAGACACAGAGACACGGAGACTCTGAGACTCTGAGACTCTGAGACACAGAGACACTGAGACACTGAGACACTGAGACACTGAGACTCTGAGACTCTGAGACACAGAGATACTGAGACACAGGGACACTGAGACACTGAGACTCTGAGACACAGAGACACTGAGACACAGACACACTGAGACAGAGAGACACTGAGACTCTGAGACACAGAGACACTGAGACACTGAAACACTGAGACACTGAGACTCTGAGACTCAGAGACACTGAGACACTGAGACACAGAGACACTGAGACACAGAGACAATGAGACACTGAGACACTGAGACTCAGAGACACTGAGACACAGAGACACAGAGACACTGAGACACAGAGACAGTGAGACACTGAGACACTGAGACTCGCAGAGGCACTGAGACTCTGAGACACTGAAACTCAGAGACACTGAAACACTGAGACACAGAGACACAGAGACACTGAGACTCAGAGACACTGAGACACAGAGACACTGAGACACTGAGACACTGAGACTCAGTGACACTGAGACACAGAGACACTGAGACACAGAGACTCAGAGACACTGAGACAATGAGACTCAGAGACACAGAGACACTGAGACACTGACACACTGAGACTCAGAGGCACAGAGACACTGAGACTCTGAGACAATGAGACACAGAGACATTGAGACACTGAGACACAGAGACACTGAGCCTCTGAGACACTGAGACACTGAGACTCTGAGACACTGAGACTCTGAGACACTGAGACACTGAAACACTGAGACACAGAGACACTGAGACACTGGGACACTGAGACACAGAGTCACAGTGACGCTGAGACACTGAGACACAGAGACACTGTGACTCTGAGGCTCAGAGACGCTGAGACACATAACACTGGGACACTGAGACACAGAGACACGGAGACTCTGAGACTCTGAGACTCTGAGACACAGAGACACTGAGACTCTGAGACACTGAGACTCAGAGTCACTGAGACACTGAGACACTAAGATACTGAGACTCTGAGACTCAGAGACACTGAGACTCTGAGATACTGAGACACAGAGACGCTGAGACACTGAGACACTGAGACACAGAGACACACAGACACTGAGCCACTGAGACTCTGAGATTCTGAGACACTGAGACACAGAGACGCTGAGACAATGTGACACAGAGACTCTGAGACACAGAGGCACTGAGACACTGAGTCACGGAGACACTGAGGCACTGAGACACAGAGACTCTGAGACACTGAGACACAGGGACACTGAGACACTGAGACTCTGAGACTCTGAGACACAGAGATACTGAGACACAGAGACACTGAGACAGAGAGACACTGAGATTCTGAGACACAGAGACACTGAGACACTGAGACACTGAGACTCTGAGACTCAGAGACACTGAGACACTGAGACACAGAGACACTGAGACACTGAGACACTGTGACTCTGAGACTCGAGACACTGAGACACAGAGACACTGAGACTCAGAGACACTGAGACACAGAGACACAGAGACACTGAGACCCAGAGACACTGAGACTCAGAGACACAGAGACACTGAGACTCTGAGACACTGAGACACAGAGTCACTGAGACACTGAGACTCAGAGACACTGAGACACTGAGACACTGAGACTCAGAGACACTGAGACACAGAGACACAGAGACACTGAGACACAGAGACAGTGAGACACTGAGACACTGAGACTCAGAGAAACTGAGACTCAGAGACACTGAGACACTGTGACTCAGAGACACTGAGACACAGAGACACTGAGACTCAGAGACACTGAGACACTGAGACACAGAGACACTGAGACTCTGAGACACAGAGACACTGAGACACAGAGACACTGAGACACTGAAAAACAGAGGCAGAGAGACACTGAGACTCAGAGACACTGAGACACAGAGACACTGAGACTCAGAGACACTGTGTCACAGAGACACTGAGACACTGAGACACTGAGACTCAGAGACACTGAGACACAGAGACACAGAGACACTGAGACACAGAGGCACTGAGACACTGAGATACAGAGACACTGAGACTCTGAGACTCAGAGACACTGAGACACAGAGACACTGAGACTTGCAGAGGCACTGAGACTCAGAGACACTGAAACACTGAGACACAGAGACATAGAGACACTGAGACTCAGAGACACTGAGACACAGAGACACTGAGACACTGAGACTCAGAGACACTGAGACTCAGAGACACAGAGACACTGAGACACAGAGACACTGAGACTCAGAAACACTGAGACACAGAGACTCAGAGACACTGAGACACAGAGACACTGAGACTTGCAGAGGCACTGAGACTCTGAGACACTGAGACTCAGAGACACTGAGACTCAGAGACACAGAGACACTGAGACACTGAGACTCTGAGACACTGAGACACAGAGACACTGAGACTCTGAGACACTGAGACGCAGAGACACTGAGACTCAGAGACTCTGTGACACTTAGACACAGAGACTCCGAGACACTGAGACACGGGGACACTGAGAATCAGTGACACTGAGTCACAGAGACACTGAGACACTGAGACACAGAGACTCTCAGACTCTGAGACACTGAGACACAAACACACAGAGACACTGAGACTCTGAGACACTGAGACACAGAGACACTGGGACACTGAGGCATAGAGACACTGAGACTCCGAGACACTGGGACACTGAGGCATAGAGACACTGAGACTCCGAGACACTGAGACACAGAGACACTGAGACACTGAGACTCAGAGACACTGAGACACAGAGACACTGAGACACTGAGACACTGAGACTCAGAGACACAGACACACTGAGACACAGAGGCACTGAGACTCTGAGACACAGAGAAACTGAGACTCTGAGACACTGAGACACAGAGACACGGAGACACAGAGACACTGAGACTCAGAGACACTGAGACTCAGAGACACTGAGACACAGAGACACTGAGACACTGAGACTCAGAGACACTGAGACTCAGAGACACTGAGACACAGAGACACAAAGACACTGAGACTCAGTGACACTGAGACTCTGAGACACTGGGACACTGAAACACAGAGACACTGAGACTCAGAGACACTGAGACACTGAGACACTGAGACTCTGAGAAACTGAGACACAGAGACACTGAGACTCAGAGACACTGAGACACTGAGACTCTGAGAAACTGAGACACAGAGACACTGAGACACTGAGACACAGAGACACTGAGACACAGAGACACTGTGACACTGAGACTCAGAGACACTGAGACACTGAGACTCAGAGACACAGAGACACTGAGACACTGACACACTGAGACTCAGAGACACAGAGACACTGAGACTCTGGGACAATGAGACACAGAGACACTGAGACACTGAGACACAGAGACACTGAGACACTGAGCCTCTGAGACACTGAGACACTGAGACTCTGAGACACTGAGACTCTGAGACACTGAGACACTGAAACACTGAGACACAGAGACACTGAGACACTGAGACACTGAGACACATAACACTGAGACACTGAGACACAGAGACACTGAGACACTGAGACTCAGAGTCACTGAGACACTAAGATACTGAGACTCTGAGACTCAGAGACACTGAGACTCTGAGACACTGAGACACAGAGACGCTGAGACACTGAGACACTGAGACTCTGAGAAACTGAGACACAGAGACGCTGAGACACTGAGACACTGAGACTCAGAGACACTGAGACACAGAGACACTGAGACACTGAGACACTCAGACTCAGAGACACTGAGACTCAGAGACACAGAGACACTGAGACACAGAGACACTGAGACGCAGAGACACAGAGACACTGAGACGCAGAGACACAGAGACACTGAGACTCTGAGACACTGAGACCCAGAGACAGTGAGACACAGAGACACTGAGACTCAGAGACACTGAGACTCAGAGACACTGAGACACAGAGACACTGAGACACTGAGACTCGGAGACACTGAGACTCAGACACAATGAGACACAGAGACACAGAGACACTGAGACTCAGTGACACTGAGACTCTGAGACACTGGGACACTGAAACACAGAGACACTGAGACTCAGACACACTGAGACACTGAGACACTGAGACTCAGAGACACTGAGACACTGAGACTCTGAGAAACTGAGACACAGAGACACTGAGACACTGAGACACAGAGACACTGAGACACAGAGACACTGAGACACTGAGACGCAGAGACACTGAGACACTGAGACTCAGAGACACTGAGACACTGTCACACTGAGACTCAGAGACACAGAGACACTGAGACTCTGAGACAATGAGACACAGAGACACTGAGACACTGAGACACAGAGACACTGAGACACTGAGCCTCTGAGACACTGAGACACTGAGACTCTGAGACTCTGAGACACTGAGACACTGAAACAATGAGAAACAGAGACACTGAGACACTGAGACACTGAGACACAGAGTCACAGTGACGCTGAGACACTGAGACACAGAGACACTGTGACTCTGAGGCTCAGAGACACTGAGACACTGAGACACATAACACTGGGACACTGAGACACAGAGACACGGAGACACTGAGACCCTGAGACTCAGAGTCACTGAGACACTAAGATACTGAGACTCTGAGACTCAGAGACACTGAGACTCTGAGACACTGAGACACAGAGACGCTGAGACACTGAGACTCTGAGACACTGAGACCCAGAGACACTGAGACACAGAGACACTGAGACTCAGAGACCCTGAGACTCAGAGACACTGAGACACAGAGACACTGAGACACTGAGACACTGAGACTCAGAGACACTGAGACACAGAGACACTGAGACACTGAGACTCAGAGACACTGAGACTCAGACACACTGAGACACAGAGACACAGAGACACTGAGACTCAGTGACACTGAGACTCTGAGACACTGGGACTCTGAAACACAGAGACACTGAGACTCAGAGACACTGAGACACTGAGACACTGAGACTCTGAGAAACTGAGACACAGAGACAATGAGACTCAGAGACACTGAGACACTGAGACTCTGAGAAACTGAGACACAGAGACACTGAGACACTGAAACACTGAGACACAGAGACACTGAGACACAGAGACACTGAGACACTGAGACTCAGAGACACTGAGACACTGAGACTCAGAGACACAGAGTCACTGAGACACTGACACACTGAGACTCAGAGACACAGAGACAATGAGACTCAGAGACACTGAGACACTGAGACTCTGAGAAACTGAGACACAGAGACACTGAGACACTGAAACACTGAGACACAGAGACACTGAGACACAGAGACACTGAGACACTGAGACTCAGAGACACTGAGACACTGAGACTCAGAGACACAGAGTCACTGAGACACTGAGACACTGACACACTGAGACTCAGAGACACAGAGACACTGAGACTCTGAGACAATGAGACACAGAGACACTGAGACACTGAGACACAGAGACACTGAGACACTGAGCCTCTGAGACACTGAGACACTGAGACTCTGAGACACTGAGACTCTGAGACACTGAGACACTGAAACACTGAGACACTGAGACACTGAGACACGGAGACACTGAGACACAGAGTCACAGTGACGCTGAGACACTGAGACACAGAGACACTGTGACTCTGAGGCTCAGAGACACTGAGACACTGAGACACATAACACTGGGACACTGAGACACAGAGACACGGAGTCTCTGAGACTCAGAGACTCTGAGACACTGAGACACTGAGACACAGAGACACTGAGACACTGAGACTCAGAGTCACTGAGACACTAAGATACTGAGACTCTGAGACTCAGAGACACTGAGACTCTGAGACACTGAGACACAGAGACGCTGAGACACTGAGACACTGAGACACAGAGACACTGAGACTCTGACACACAGAGACACTGAGACACAGAGACACTGAGACATTGAGACACACAGACACTGAGCCACTGAGACTCTGAGATTCTGAGCCACTGAGACACAGAGACGCTGAGACAATGTGACACAGAGACACTGAGACACAGAGGCACTGAGACACTGAGTCACACAGACACTGAGGCACTGAGACACAGAGACTCTGAGACACTGAGACACAGAGACACTGAGACACTGAGACACTGAGACTCTGACACTCTGAGACACAGAGATACTGAGACACAGGGACACTGAGACACTGAGACTCTGAGACACAGAGACACTGAGACACAGAGACACTGAGACAGAGAGACACTGAGACTCTGAGACACAGAGACACTGAGACACTGAAACACTGAGACACTGAGACTCTGAGACTCAGAGACACTGAGACACAGAGACACTGAGACACTGAGACACAGAGACACTGAGACTCTGAGACTCGAGACACTGAGACACTGAGACTCAGAGATACTGAGACACAGAGACACAGAGACACTGAGACACTGAGACACTGAGACTCAGAGACACTGAGACACAGAGACACAGAGACACTGAGACCCAGAGACACTGAGACACTGAGACTCAGAGACACTGAGACACAGAGACACTGAGACTCTGAGACACTGAGACACACAGTCACTGAGACACTGAGACTCAGAGACACTGAGACACAGAGACACTGAGACACAGAGACAATGAGACACTGAGACACTGAGACTCAGAGACACTGAGACACAGAGACACAGAGACACTGAGACACAGAGACAGTGAGACACTGAGACACTGAGACTCAGAGAAACTGAGACTTAGAGACACTGAGACACTGTGACTCAGAGACACTGAGACAGAGACACTGAGACTCAGAGACACTGAGACACTGAGACACAGAGACACTGAGACTCTGAGACCCAGAGACACTGAGATATAGAGACACTGAGACACTGAGAAACTGAGGCAGAGAGACACTGAGACTCAGAGACACTGAGACACAGAGACACTGAGACTCAGAGACACTGTGTCACAGAGACACTGAGACACTGAGACTCAGAGACACTGAGACACAGAGACACAGAGACACTGAGACACAGAGGCACTGAGACACTGAGATACAGAGACACTGAGACTCTGAGACTCAGAGACACTGAGACACAGAGACACTGAGACTCGCAGAGGCACTGAGACTCTGAGACACTGAGACTCAGAGACACTGAAACACTGAGACACAGAGACACAGAGACACTGAGACTCAGAGACACTGAGACACTGAGACACAGAGACACTGAGACACTGAGACTCAGAGACACAGAGACACTGAGACACAGAGACACTGAGACTCTGAAACACTGAGACACAGAGACTCAGAGACACTGAGACACTGAGACACTGAGACTCAGAGACACTGAGACTCAGAGACACAGAGACACTGTGACACTGAGACTCTGAGACACTGAGACACAGAGACACTGAGACTCTGAGACACTGAGACGCAGAGACACAGAGACACTGAGACACTGAGTCACAGAGACTCAGAGACACTGAGACACGGGGACACTGAGAATCAGAGACACTGAGACACAGAGACACTGAGACACTGAGACACAGAGACTCTCAGACTCTGAGACACTGAGACACAAAGACACAGAGACACTGAGACTCTGAGACACTGAGACACCGAGACTCAGAGACACTGAGACACTGAGACTCAGAGACACTGAGACTCTGACACAGTGGGACACTGAGACATAGAGATACTGAGACACAGAGACACTCAGTGTCCGAGACTCCGAGACACAGAGACACTGAGACACTGAGACTCAGAGACACTGAGACACAGAGACACTGAGACACTGAGACACTGAGACTCAGAGACACTGAGACACAGAGACACAGAGACACTGAGACACAGAGACAGTGAGACACTGAGACACTGAGACTCAGAGAAACTGAGACTCAGAGACACTGAGACACTGTGACTCAGAGACACTGAGACACAGAGACACTGAGACTCAGAGACACTGAGACACTGAGACACAGAGACACTGAGACTCTGAGACCCAGAGACACTGAGACATAGAGACACTGAGACACTGAGAAACTGAGGCAGAGAGACACTGAGACTCAGAGACACTGAGACACAGAGACACTGAGACTCAGAGACACTGTGTCACAGAGACACTGAGACACTGAGACACTGAGACTCAAAGACACTGAGACACAGAGACACAGAGACACTGAGACACAGAGGCACTGAGACACTGAGATACAGAGACACTGAGACTCTGAGACTCAGAGACACTGAGACACAGAGACACTGAGACTCGCAGAGGCACTGAGACTCTGAGACACTGAGACTCAGAGACACTGAAACACTGAGGCACAGAGACACAGAGACACTGAGACTCAGAGACACTGAGACACAGAGACACTGAGACACTGAGACACTGAGACTCAGTGACACTGAGACACAGAGACACTGAGACACAGAGACTCAGAGACACTGAGACAATGAGACTCAGAGACACAGAGACACTGAGACACTGACACACTGAGACTCAGAGGCACAGAGACACTGAGACTCTGAGACAATGAGACACAGAGACACTGAGACACTGAGACACAGAGACACTGAGCCTCTGAGACACTGAGACACTGAGACTCTGAGACACTGAGACTCTGAGACACTGAGACACTGAAACACTGAGACACAGAGACACTGAGACACTGGGACACTGAGACACAGAGTCACAGTGACGCTGAGACACTGAGACACAGAGACACTGTGACTCTGAGGCTCAGAGACGCTGAGACACATAACACTGGGACACTGAGACACAGAGACACGGAGACTCTGAGACTCTGAGACTCTGAGACACTGAGACACAGAGACACTGAGACTCTGAGACACTGAGACTCAGAGTCACTGAGACACTGAGACACTAAGATACTGAGACTCTGAGACTCAGAGACACTGAGACTCTGAGATACTGAGACACAGAGACGCTGAGACACTGAGACACTGAGACACAGAGACACACAGACACTGAGCCACTGAGACTCTGAGATTCTGAGACACTGAGACACAGAGACGCTGAGACAATGTGACACAGAGACTCTGAGACACAGAGGCACTGAGACACTGAGTCACGGAGACACTGAGGCACTGAGACACAGAGACTCTGAGACACTGAGACACAGGGACACTGAGACACTGAGACTCTGAGACTCTGAGACACAGAGATACTGAGACACAGAGACACTGAGACAGAGAGACACTGAGATTCTGAGACACAGAGACACTGAGACACTGAGACTCTGAGACTCAGAGACACTGAGACACTGAGACACAGAGACACTGAGACACTGAGACACTGTGACTCTGAGACTCGAGACACTGAGACACTGAGACTCAGAGACACTGAGACACAGAGACACTGAGACTCAGAGACACTGAGACACAGAGACACAGAGACACTGAGACCCAGAGACACTGAGACTCAGAGACACTGAGACACAGAGACACTGAGACTCTGAGACACTGAGACACAGAGTCACTGAGACACTGAGACTCAGAGACACTGAGACACTGAGACACTGAGACACTGAGACTCAGAGACACTGAGACACAGAGACACAGAGACACTGAGACACAGAGACAGTGAGACACTGAGACACTGAGACTCAGAGAAACTGAGACTCAGAGACACTGAGACACTGTGACTCAGAGACACTGAGACACAGAGACACTGAGACTCAGAGACACTGAGACACTGAGACACAGAGACACTGAGACTCTGAGACACAGAGACACTGAGACACAGAGACACTGAGACACTGAAAAACAGAGGCAGAGAGACACTGAGACTCAGAGACACTGAGACACAGAGACACTGAGACTCAGAGACACTGTGTCACAGAGACACTGAGACACTGAGACACTGAGACTCAGAGACACTGAGACACAGAGACACAGAGACACTGAGACACAGAGGCACTGAGACACTGAGATACAGAGACACTGAGACTCTGAGACTCAGAGACACTGAGACACAGAGACACTGAGACTTGCAGAGGCACTGAGACTCAGAGACACTGAAACACTGAGACACAGAGACACAGAGACACTGAGACTCAGAGACACTGAGACACAGAGACACTGAGACACTGAGACTCAGAGACACTGAGACTCAGAGACACTGAGACACACAGTCACTGAGACACTGAGACTCAGAGACACTGAGACACAGAGACACTGAGACACAGAGACAATGAGACACTGAGACACTGAGACTCAGAGACACTGAGACACTGAGACACAGAGACACTGAGACACAGAGACAGTGAGACACTGAGACACTGAGACTCAGAGAAACTGAGACTCAGAGACACTGAGACACTGTGACTCAGAGACACTGAGACACAGAGACACTGAGACTCAGAGACACTGAGACACTGAGACACAGAGACACTGAGACTCTGAGACCCAGAGACACTGAGACATAGAGACACTGAGACACTGAGAAACTGAGGCAGAGAGACACTGAGACTCAGAGACACTGAGACACAGAGACACTGAGACTCAGAGACACTGTGTCACAGAGACACTGAGACACTGAGACACTGAGACTCAGAGACACTGAGACACAGAGACACAGAGACACTGAGACACAGAGGCACTGAGGCACTGAGATACAGAGACACTGAGACTCTGAGACTCAGAGACACTGAGACACAGAGACACTGAGACTCGCAGAGGCACTGAGACTCTGAGACACTGAGACTCAGAGACACTGAAACACTGAGACACAGAGACACAGAGACACTGAGACTCAGAGACACTGAGACACTGAGACACTGAGACTCAGAGACACTGAGACACAGAGACACTGAGACACAGAGACTCAGAGACACTGAGACAATGAGACTCAGAGACACAGAGACACTGAGACACTGACACACTGAGACTCAGAGGCACAGAGACACTGAGACTCTGAGACAATGAGACACAGAGACACTGAGACACTGAGACACAGAGACACTGAGCCTCTGAGACACTGAGACACTGAGACTCTGAGACACTGAGACTCTGAGACACTGAGACACTGAAACACTGAGACACAGAGACACTGAGACACTGGGACACTGAGACACAGAGTCACAGTGACGCTGAGACACTGAGACACAGAGACACTGTGACTCTGAGGCTCAGAGACGCTGAGACACATAACACTGGGACACTGAGACACAGAGACACGGAGACTCTGAGACTCTGAGACTCTGAGACACAGAGACACTGAGACACTGAGACACTGAGACACTGAGACTCTGAGACTCTGAGACACAGAGATACTGAGACACAGGGACACTGAGACACTGAGACTCTGAGACACAGAGACACTGAGACACAGAGACACTGAGACAGAGAGACACTGAGACTCTGAGACACAGAGACACTGAGACACTGAAACACTGAGACACTGAGACTCTGAGACTCAGAGACACTGAGACACTGAGACACAGAGACACTGAGACACAGAGACAATGAGACACTGAGACACTGAGACTCAGAGACACTGAGACACAGAGACACAGAGACACTGAGACACAGAGACAGTGAGACAGTGAGACACTGAGACACTGAGACTCAGAGAAACTGAGACTCAGAGACACTGAGACACTGTGACTCAGAGACACTGAGACACAGAGACACTGAGACTCAGAGACACTGAGACACTGAGACACAGAGACACTGAGACTCTGAGACCCAGAGACACTGAGACACTGAGAAACTGAGGCAGAGAGACACTGAGACTCAGAGACACTGAGACACAGAGACACTGAGACTCAGAGACACTGTGTCACAGAGACACTGAGACACTGAGACACTGAGACTCAAAGACACTGAGACACAGAGACACAGAGACACTGAGACACAGAGGCACTGAGACACTGAGATACAGAGACACTGAGACTCTGAGACTCAGAGACACTGAGACACAGAGACACTGAGACTCGCAGAGGCACTGAGACTCTGAGACACTGAGACTCAGAGACACTGAAACACTGAGACACAGAGACACAGAGACACTGAGACTCAGAGACACTGAGACACAGAGACACTGAGACACTGAGACACTGAGACTCAGTGACACTGAGACACAGAGACACTGAGACACAGAGACTCAGAGACACTGAGACAATGAGACTCAGAGACACAGAGACACTGAGACACTGACACACTGAGACTCAGAGGCACAGAGACACTGAGACTCTGAGACAATGAGACACAGAGACACTGAGACACTGAGACACAGAGACACTGAGCCTCTGAGACACTGAGACACTGAGACTCTGAGACACTGAGACTCTGAGACACTGAGACACTGAAACACTGAGACACAGAGACACTGAGACACTGGGACACTGAGACACAGAGTCACAGTGACGCTGAGACACTGAGACACAGAGACACTGTGACTCTGAGGCTCAGAGACGCTGAGACACATAACACTGGGACACTGAGACACAGAGACACGGAGACTCTGAGACTCTGAGACTCTGAGACACAGAGACACTGAGACTCTGAGACACTGAGACTCAGAGTCACTGAGACACTGAGACACTAAGATACTGAGACTCTGAGACTCAGAGACACTGAGACTCTGAGATACTGAGACACAGAGACGCTGAGACACTGAGACACTGAGACACAGAGACACACAGACACTGAGCCACTGAGACTCTGAGATTCTGAGACACTGAGACACAGAGACGCTGAGACAATGTGACACAGAGACTCTGAGACACAGAGGCACTGAGACACTGAGTCACGGAGACACTGAGGCACTGAGACACAGAGACTCTGAGACACTGAGACACAGGGACACTGAGACACTGAGACTCTGAGACTCTGAGACACAGAGATACTGAGACACAGAGACACTGAGACAGAGAGACACTGAGATTCTGAGACACAGAGACACTGAGACACTGAGACACTGAGACTCTGAGACTCAGAGACACTGAGACACTGAGACACAGAGACACTGAGACACTGAGACACTGTGACTCTGAGACTCGAGACACTGAGACACTGAGACTCAGAGACACTGAGACACAGAGACACTGAGACTCAGAGACACTGAGACACAGAGACACAGAGACACTGAGACCCAGAGACACTGAGACTCAGAGACACAGAGACACTGAGACTCTGAGACACTGAGACACAGAGTCACTGAGACACTGAGACTCAGAGACACTGAGACACTGAGACACTGAGACACTGAGACTCAGAGACACTGAGACACAGAGACACAGAGACACTGAGACACAGAGACACTGAGACTCTGAGACACTGAGACACAGAGTCACTGAGACACTGAGACTCAGAGACACTGAGACACTGAGACACTGAGACTCAGAGACACTGAGACACAGAGACACAGAGACACTGAGACACTGAGACACAGAGACACTGAGACTCTGAGACCCAGAGACACTGAGACATAGAGACACTGAGACACTGAGAAACTGAGGCAGAGAGACACTGAGACTCAGAGACACTGAGACACAGAGACACTGAGACTCAGAGACACTGTGTCACAGAGACACTGAGACACTGAGACACTGAGACTCAGAGACACTGAGACACAGAGACACAGAGACACTGAGACACAGAGGCACTGAGGCACTGAGATACAGAGACACTGAGACTCTGAGACTCAGAGACACTGAGACACAGAGACACTGAGACTCGCAGAGGCACTGAGACTCTGAGACACTGAGACTCAGAGACACTGAAACACTGAGACACAGAGACACAGAGACACTGAGACTCAGAGACACTGAGACACTGAGACACTGAGACTCAGAGACACTGAGACACAGAGACACTGAGACACAGAGACTCAGAGACACTGAGACAATGAGACTCAGAGACACAGAGACACTGAGACACTGACACACTGAGACTCAGAGGCACAGAGACACTGAGACTCTGAGACAATGAGACACAGAGACACTGAGACACTGAGACACAGAGACACTGAGCCTCTGAGACACTGAGACACTGAGACTCTGAGACACTGAGACTCTGAGACACTGAGACACTGAAACACTGAGACACAGAGACACTGAGACACTGGGACACTGAGACACAGAGTCACAGTGACGCTGAGACACTGAGACACAGAGACACTGTGACTCTGAGGCTCAGAGACGCTGAGACACATAACACTGGGACACTGAGACACAGAGACACGGAGACTCTGAGACTCTGAGACTCTGAGACACAGAGACACTGAGACACTGAGACACTGAGACTCTGAGACTCTGAGACACAGAGATACTGAGACACAGGGACACTGAGACACTGAGACTCTGAGACACAGAGACACTGAGACACAGAGACACTGAGACAGAGAGACAATGAGACTCTGAGACACAGAGACACTGAGACACTGAAACACTGAGACACTGAGACTCTGAGACTCAGAGACACTGAGACACTGAGACACAGAGACACTGAGACACTGAGACACTGAGACACAGAGACACTGAGACTCTGAGACTCGAGACACTGAGACACTGAGACTCAGAGATACTGAGACACAGAGACACTGAGACACTGAGACACTGAGACTCAGAGACACTGAGACACAGAGACACAGAGACACTGAGACCCAGAGACACTGAGACACTGAGACTCAGAGACACTGAGACACAGAGACACTGAGACTCTGAGACACTGAGACACACAGTCACTGAGACACTGAGACTCAGAGACACTGAGACACAGAGACACTGAGACACAGAGACAATGAGACACTGAGACACTGAGACTCAGAGACACTGAGACACAGAGACACAGAGACACTGAGACACAGAGACAGTGAGACACTGAGACACTGAGACTCAGAGAAACTGAGACTCAGAGACACTGAGACACTGTGACTCAGAGACACTGAGACACAGAGACACTGAGACTCAGAGACACTGAGACACTGAGACACAGAGACACTGAGACTCTGAGACCCAGAGACACTGAGACATAGAGACACTGAGACACTGAGAAACTGAGGCAGAGAGACACTGAGACTCAGAGACACTGAGACACAGAGACACTGAGACTCAGAGACACTGTGTCACAGAGACACTGAGACACTGAGACACTGAGACTCAAAGACACTGAGACACAGAGACACAGAGACACTGAGACACAGAGGCACTGAGACACTGAGATACAGAGACACTGAGACTCTGAGACTCAGAGACACTGAGACACAGAGACACTGAGACTCGCAGAGGCACTGAGACTCTGAGACACTGAGACTCAGAGACACTGAAACACTGAGGCACAGAGACACAGAGACACTGAGACTCAGAGACACTGAGACACAGAGACACTGAGACACTGAGACACTGAGACTCAGTGACACTGAGACACAGAGACACTGAGACACAGAGACTCAGAGACACTGAGACAATGAGACTCAGAGACACAGAGACACTGAGACACTGACACACTGAGACTCAGAGGCACAGAGACACTGAGACTCTGAGACAATGAGACACAGAGACACTGAGACACTGAGACACAGAGACACTGAGCCTCTGAGACACTGAGACACTGAGACTCTGAGACACTGAGACTCTGAGACACTGAGACACTGAAACACTGAGACACAGAGACACTGAGACACTGGGACACTGAGACACAGAGTCACAGTGACGCTGAGACACTGAGACACAGAGACACTGTGACTCTGAGGCTCAGAGACGCTGAGACACATAACACTGGGACACTGAGACACAGAGACACGGAGACTCTGAGACTCTGAGACTCTGTGACACTGAGACACAGAGACACTGAGACTCTGAGACACTGAGACTCAGAGTCACTGAGACACTGAGACACTAAGATACTGAGACTCTGAGACTCAGAGACACTGAGACTCTGAGATACTGAGACACAGAGACGCTGAGACACTGAGACACTGAGACACAGAGACACACAGACACTGAGCCACTGAGACTCTGAGATTCTGAGACACTGAGACACAGAGACGCTGAGACAATGTGACACAGAGACTCTGAGACACAGAGGCACTGAGACACTGAGTCACGGAGACACTGAGGCACTGAGACACAGAGACTCTGAGACACTGAGACACAGGGACACTGAGACACTGAGACTCTGAGACTCTGAGACACAGAGATACTGAGACACAGAGACACTGAGACAGAGAGACACTGAGATTCTGAGACACAGAGACACTGAGACACTGAGACACTGAGACTCTGAGACTCAGAGACACTGAGACACTGAGACACAGAGACACTGAGACACTGAGACACTGTGACTCTGAGACTCGAGACACTGAGACACTGAGACTCAGAGACACTGAGACACAGAGACACTGAGACTCAGAGACACTGAGACACAGAGACACAGAGACACTGAGACCCAGAGACACTGAGACTCAGAGACACTGAGACACAGAGACACTGAGACTCTGAGACACTGAGACACAGAGTCACTGAGACACTGAGACTCAGAGACACTGAGACACTGAGACACTGAGACACTGAGACTCAGAGACACTGAGACACAGAGACACAGAGACACTGAGACACAGAGACAGTGAGACACTGAGACACTGAGACTCAGAGAAACTGAGACTCAGAGACACTGAGACACTGTGACTCAGAGACACTGAGACACAGAGACACTGAGACTCAGAGACACTGAGACACTGAGACACAGAGACACTGAGACTCTGAGACACAGAGACACTGAGACACAGAGACACTGAGACACTGAAAAACAGAGGCAGAGAGACACTGAGACTCAGAGACACTGAGACACAGAGACACTGAGACTCAGAGACACTGTGTCACAGAGACACTGAGACACTGAGACACTGAGACTCAGAGACACTGAGACACAGAGACACAGAGACACTGAGACACAGAGGCACTGAGACACTGAGATACAGAGACACTGAGACTCTGAGACTCAGAGACACTGAGACACAGAGACACTGAGACTTGCAGAGGCACTGAGACTCAGAGACACTGAAACACTGAGACACAGAGACACAGAGACACTGAGACTCAGAGACACTGAGACACAGAGACACTGAGACACTGAGACTCAGAGACACTGAGACTCAGAGACACTGAGACACACAGTCACTGAGACACTGAGACTCAGAGACACTGAGACACAGAGACACTGAGACACAGAGACAATGAGACACTGAGACACTGAGACTCAGAGACACTGAGACACTGAGACACAGAGACACTGAGACACAGAGACAGTGAGACACTGAGACACTGAGACTCAGAGAAACTGAGACTCAGAGACACTGAGACACTGTGACTCAGAGACACTGAGACACAGAGACACTGAGACTCAGAGACACTGAGACACTGAGACACAGAGACACTGAGACTCTGAGACCCAGAGACACTGAGACATAGAGACACTGAGACACTGAGAAACTGAGGCAGAGAGACACTGAGACTCAGAGACACTGAGACACAGAGACACTGAGACTCAGAGACACTGTGTCACAGAGACACTGAGACACTGAGACACTGAGACTCAGAGACACTGAGACACAGAGACACAGAGACACTGAGACACAGAGGCACTGAGGCACTGAGATACAGAGACACTGAGACTCTGAGACTCAGAGACACTGAGACACAGAGACACTGAGACTCGCAGAGGCACTGAGACTCTGAGACACTGAGACTCAGAGACACTGAAACACTGAGACACAGAGACACAGAGACACTGAGACTCAGAGACACTGAGACACTGAGACACTGAGACTCAGAGACACTGAGACACAGAGACACTGAGACACAGAGACTCAGAGACACTGAGACAATGAGACTCAGAGACACAGAGACACTGAGACACTGACACACTGAGACTCAGAGGCACAGAGACACTGAGACTCTGAGACAATGAGACACAGAGACACTGAGACACTGAGACACAGAGACACTGAGCCTCTGAGACACTGAGACACTGAGACTCTGAGACACTGAGACTCTGAGACACTGAGACACTGAAACACTGAGACACAGAGACACTGAGACACTGGGACACTGAGACACAGAGTCACAGTGACGCTGAGACACTGAGACACAGAGACACTGTGACTCTGAGGCTCAGAGACGCTGAGACACATAACACTGGGACACTGAGACACAGAGACACGGAGACTCTGAGACTCTGAGACTCTGAGACACAGAGACACTGAGACACTGAGACACTGAGACACTGAGACTCTGAGACTCTGAGACACAGAGATACTGAGACACAGGGACACTGAGACACTGAGACTCTGAGACACAGAGACACTGAGACACAGAGACACTGAGACAGAGAGACACTGAGACTCTGAGACACAGAGACACTGAGACACTGAAACACTGAGACACTGAGACTCTGAGACTCAGAGACACTGAGACACTGAGACACAGAGACACTGAGACACAGAGACAATGAGACACTGAGACACTGAGACTCAGAGACACTGAGACACAGAGACACAGAGACACTGAGACACAGAGACAGTGAGACAGTGAGACACTGAGACACTGAGACTCAGAGAAACTGAGACTCAGAGACACTGAGACACTGTGACTCAGAGACACTGAGACACAGAGACACTGAGACTCAGAGACACTGAGACACTGAGACACAGAGACACTGAGACACAGAGACACTGAGACTCTGAGACCCAGAGACACTGAGACACTGAGAAACTGAGGCAGAGAGACACTGAGACTCAGAGACACTGAGACACAGAGACACTGAGACTCAGAGACACTGTGTCACAGAGACACTGAGACACTGAGACACTGAGACTCAAAGACACTGAGACACAGAGACACAGAGACACTGAGACACAGAGGCACTGAGACACTGAGATACAGAGACACTGAGACTCTGAGACTCAGAGACACTGAGACACAGAGACACTGAGACTCGCAGAGGCACTGAGACTCTGAGACACTGAGACTCAGAGACACTGAAACACTGAGACACAGAGACACAGAGACACTGAGACTCAGAGACACTGAGACACAGAGACACTGAGACACTGAGACACTGAGACTCAGTGACACTGAGACACAGAGACACTGAGACACAGAGACTCAGAGACACTGAGACAATGAGACTCAGAGACACAGAGACACTGAGACACTGACACACTGAGACTCAGAGGCACAGAGACACTGAGACTCTGAGACAATGAGACACAGAGACACTGAGACACTGAGACACAGAGACACTGAGCCTCTGAGACACTGAGACACTGAGACTCTGAGACACTGAGACTCTGAGACACTGAGACACTGAAACACTGAGACACAGAGACACTGAGACACTGGGACACTGAGACACAGAGTCACAGTGACGCTGAGACACTGAGACACAGAGACACTGTGACTCTGAGGCTCAGAGACGCTGAGACACATAACACTGGGACACTGAGACACAGAGACACGGAGACTCTGAGACTCTGAGACTCTGAGACTCTGAGACACAGAGACACTGAGACTCTGAGACACTGAGACTCAGAGTCACTGAGACACTGAGACACTAAGATACTGAGACTCTGAGACTCAGAGACACTGAGACTCTGAGATACTGAGACACAGAGACGCTGAGACACTGAGACACTGAGACACAGAGACACACAGACACTGAGCCACTGAGACTCTGAGATTCTGAGACACTGAGACACAGAGACGCTGAGACAATGTGACACAGAGACTCTGAGACACAGAGGCACTGAGACACTGAGTCACGGAGACACTGAGGCACTGAGACACAGAGACTCTGAGACACTGAGACACAGGGACACTGAGACACTGAGACTCTGAGACTCTGAGACACAGAGATACTGAGACACAGAGACACTGAGACAGAGAGACACTGAGATTCTGAGACACAGAGACACTGAGACACTGAGACACTGAGACTCTGAGACTCAGAGACACTGAGACACTGAGACACAGAGACACTGAGACACTGAGACACTGTGACTCTGAGACTCGAGACACTGAGACACTGAGACTCAGAGACACTGAGACACAGAGACACTGAGACTCAGAGACACTGAGACACAGAGACACAGAGACACTGAGACCCAGAGACACTGAGACTCAGAGACACAGAGACACTGAGACTCTGAGACACTGAGACACAGAGTCACTGAGACACTGAGACTCAGAGACACTGAGACACTGAGACACTGAGACACTGAGACTCGAGACACTGAGACACTGAGACTCAGAGACACTGAGACACAGAGACACTGAGACTCAGAGACACTGAGACACAGAGACACAGAGACACTGAGACCCAGAGACACTGAGACTCAGAGACACAGAGACACTGAGACTCTGAGACACTGAGACACAGAGTCACTGAGACACTGAGACTCAGAGACACTGAGACACTGAGACACTGAGACTCAGAGACACTGAGACACAGAGACACAGAGACACTGAGACACAGAGACAGTGAGACACTGAGACACTGAGACTCAGAGAAACTGAGACTCAGAGACACTGAGACACTGTGACTCAGAGACACTGAGACACAGAGACACTGAGACTCAGAGACACTGAGACACTGAGACACAGAGACACTGAGACTCTGAGACACAGAGACACTGAGACACAGAGACACTGAGACACTGAAAAACAGAGGCAGAGAGACACTGAGACTCAGAGACACTGAGACACAGAGACACTGAGACTCAGAGACACTGTGTCACAGAGACACTGAGACACTGAGACACTGAGACTCAGAGACACTGAGACACAGAGACACAGAGATACTGAGACACAGAGGCACTGAGACACTGAGATACAGAGACACTGAGACTCTGAGACTCAGAGACACTGAGACACAGAGACACTGAGACTTGCAGAGGCACTGAGACTCAGAGACACTGAAACACTGAGACACAGAGACACAGAGACACTGAGACTCAGAGACACTGAGACACAGAGACACTGAGACACTGAGACTCAGAGACACTGAGACTCAGAGACACAGAGACACTGAGACACAGAGACACTGAGACTCAGAGACACAGAGACACTGAGACACAGAGACACTGAGACTCAGAAACACTGAGACACAGAGACTCAGAGACACTGAGACACAGAGACACTGAGACTTGCAGAGGCACTGAGACTCTGAGACACTGAGACTCAGAGACACTGAGACTCAGAGACACAGAGACACTGAGACACTGAGACTCTGAGACACTGAGACACAGAGACACTGAGACTCTGAGACACTGAGACGCAGAGACACTGAGACTCAGAGACTCTGTGACTCTTAGACACAGAGACTCCGAGACACTGAGACACGGGGACACTGAGAATCAGTGACACTGAGTCACAGAGACACTGAGACACTGAGACACAGAGACTCTCAGACTCTGAGACACTGAGACACAAACACACAGAGACACTGAGACTCTGAGACACTGAGACACAGAGACACTGGGACACTGAGGCATAGAGACACTGAGACTCCGAGACACTGGGACACTGAGGCATAGAGACACTGAGACTCCGAGACACTTTGACACAGAGACACTGAGACACTGAGACTCAGAGACACTGAGACACAGAGACACTGAGACACTGAGACACTGAGACTCAGAGACACAGACACACTGAGACACAGAGGCACTGAGACTCTGAGACACAGAGAAACTGAGACTCTGAGACACTGAGACACAGAGACACGGAGACACAGAGACACTGAGACTCAGAGACACTGAGACTCA
Source organism: Carcharhinus amblyrhynchos (assembly GCF_965287045.1). NCBI lineage: Eukaryota > Metazoa > Chordata > Chondrichthyes > Carcharhiniformes > Carcharhinidae > Carcharhinus > Carcharhinus amblyrhynchos. Next base: position 98,795 of record NW_027649802.1, on the reverse strand, counting down.
GAGACACTGAGACACAGAGACACTGAGACACTGAGACTCAGAGACACTGAGACTCAGAGACACTGAGACACAGAGACACAAAGACACTGAGACTCAGTGACACTGAGACTCTGAGACACTGGGACACTGAAACACAGAGACACTGAGACTCAGAGACACTGAGACACTGAGACACTGAGACTCTGAGAAACTGAGACACAGAGACACTGAGACTCAGAGACACTGAGACACTGAGACTCTGAGAAACTGAGACACAGAGACACTGAGACACTGAGACACAGAGACACTGAGACACAGAGACACTGTGACACTGAGACTCAGAGACACTGAGACACTGAGACTCAGAGACACAGAGACACTGAGACACTGACACACTGAGACTCAGAGACACAGAGACACTGAGACTCTGGGACAATGAGACACAGAGACACTGAGACACTGAGACACAGAGACACTGAGACACTGAGCCTCTGAGACACTGAGACACTGAGACTCTGAGACACTGAGACTCTGAGACACTGAGACACAGAGACACTGAGACACTGAGACACTGAGACACATAACACTGAGACACTGAGACACAGAGACACTGAGACACTGAGACACTGAGACTCAGAGTCACTGAGACACTAAGATACTGAGACTCTGAGACTCAGAGACACTGAGACTCTGAGACACTGAGACACAGAGACGCTGAGACACTGAGACACTGAGACTCTGAGAAACTGAGACACAGAGACGCTGAGACACTGAGACACTGAGACTCAGAGACACTGAGACACAGAGACACTGAGACACTGAGACACTCAGACTCAGAGACACTGAGACTCAGAGACACAGAGACACTGAGACACAGAGACACTGAGACGCAGAGACACAGAGACACTGAGACGCAGAGACACAGAGACACTGAGACTCTGAGACACTGAGACCCAGAGACAGTGAGACACAGAGACACTGAGACTCAGAGACACTGAGACTCAGAGACACTGAGACAGAGAGACACTGAGACACTGAGACTCAGAGACACTGAGACTCAGACACAATGAGACACAGAGACACAGAGACACTGAGACTCAGTGACACTGAGACTCTGAGACACTGGGACACTGAAACACAGAGACACTGAGACTCAGACACACTGAGACACTGAGACACTGAGACTCAGAGACACTGAGACACTGAGACTCTGAGAAACTGAGACACAGAGACACTGAGACACTGAGACACAGAGACACTGAGACACTGAGACGCAGAGACACTGAGACACTGAGACTCAGAGACACTGAGACACTGTCACACTGAGACTCAGAGACACAGAGACACTGAGACTCTGAGACAATGAGACACAGAGACACTGAGACACTGAGACACAGAGACACTGAGACACTGAGCCTCTGAGACACTGAGACACTGAGACTCTGAGACTCTGAGACACTGAGACACTGAAACACTGAGACACAGAGACACTGAGACACTGAGACACTGAGACACAGTGACGCTGAGACACTGAGACACAGAGACACTGTGACTCTGAGGCTCAGAGACACTGAGACACTGAGACACATAACACTGGGACACTGAGACACAGAGACACGGAGACACTGAGACCCTGAGACTCAGAGTCACTGAGACACTAAGATACTGAGACTCTGAGACTCAGAGACACTGAGACTCTGAGACACTGAGACACAGAGACGCTGAGACACTGAGACTCTGAGACACTGAGACCCAGAGACACTGAGACACAGAGACACTGAGACTCAGAGACCCTGAGACTCAGAGACACTGAGACACAGAGACACTGAGACACTGAGACTCAGAGACACTGAGACACAGAGACACTGAGACACTGAGACTCAGAGACACTGAGACTCAGACACACTGAGACACAGAGACACAGAGACACTGAGACTCAGTGACACTGAGACTCTGAGACACTGGGACTCTGAAACACAGAGACACTGAGACTCAGAGACACTGAGACACTGAGACACTGAGACTCTGAGAAACTGAGACACAGAGACAATGAGACTCAGAGACACTGAGACACTGAGACTCTGAGAAACTGAGACACAGAGACACTGAGACACTGAAACACTGAGACACAGAGACACTGAGACACAGAGACACTGAGACACTGAGACTCAGAGACACTGAGACACTGAGACTCAGAGACACAGAGTCACTGAGACACTGAGACACTGACACACTGAGACTCAGAGACGCAGAGACACTGAGACTCTGAGACAATGAGACACAGAGACACTGAGACACTGAGACACTGAGACACAGAGACACTGAGACACTGAGCCTCTGAGACACTGAGACACTGAGACTCTGAGACACTGAGACTCTGAGACACTGAGACACTGAAACACTGAGACACTGAGACACTGAGACACGGAGACACTGAGACACAGAGTCACAGTGACGCTGAGACACTGAGACACAGAGACACTGTGACTCTGAGGCTCAGAGACACTGAGACACTGAGACACATAACACTGGGACACTGAGACACAGAGACACGGAGTCTCTGAGACTCAGAGACTCTGAGACACTGAGACACTGAGACACAGAGACACTGAGACACTGAGACTCAGAGTCACTGAGACACTAAGATACTGAGACTCTGAGACTCAGAGACACTGAGACTCTGAGACACTGAGACACAGAGACGCTGAGACACTGAGACACTGAGACACAGAGACACTGAGACTCTGACACACAGAGACACTGAGACACAGAGACACTGAGACATTGAGACACACAGACACTGAGCCACTGAGACTCTGAGATTCTGAGCCACTGAGACACAGAGACGCTGAGACAATGTGACACAGAGACACTGAGACACAGAGGCACTGAGACACTGAGTCACACAGACACTGAGGCACTGAGACACAGAGACTCTGAGACACTGAGACACAGAGACACTGAGACACTGAGACACTGAGACTCTGACACTCTGAGACACAGAGATACTGAGACACAGGGACACTGAGACACTGAGACTCTGAGACACAGAGACACTGAGACACAGAGACACTGAGACAGAGAGACACTGAGACTCTGAGACACAGAGACACTGAGACACTGAAACACTGAGACACTGAGACTCTGAGACTCAGAGACACTGAGACACAGAGACACTGAGACACTGAGACACAGAGACACTGAGACTCTGAGACTCGAGACACTGAGACACTGAGACTCAGAGATACTGAGACACAGAGACACAGAGACACTGAGACACTGAGACACTGAGACTCAGAGACACTGAGACACAGAGACACAGAGACACTGAGACCCAGAGACACTGAGACACTGAGACTCAGAGACACTGAGACACAGAGACACTGAGACTCTGAGACACTGAGACACACAGTCACTGAGACACTGAGACTCAGAGACACTGAGACACAGAGACACTGAGACACAGAGACAATGAGACACTGAGACACTGAGACTCAGAGACACTGAGACACAGAGACACAGAGACACTGAGACACAGAGACAGTGAGACACTGAGACACTGAGACTCAGAGAAACTGAGACTCAGAGACACTGAGACACTGTGACTCAGAGACACTGAGACAGAGACACTGAGACTCAGAGACACTGAGACACTGAGAAACAGAGACACTGAGACTCTGAGACCCAGAGACACTGAGACATAGAGACACTGAGACACTGAGAAACTGAGGCAGAGAGACACTGAGACTCAGAGACACTGAGACACAGAGACACTGAGACTCAGAGACACTGTGTCACAGAGACACTGAGACACTGAGACTCAGAGACACTGAGACACAGAGACACAGAGACACTGAGACACAGAGGCACTGAGACACTGAGATACAGAGACACTGAGACTCTGAGACTCAGAGACACTGAGACACAGAGACACTGAGACTCGCAGAGGCACTGAGACTCTGAGACACTGAGACTCAGAGACACTGAAACACTGAGACACAGAGACACAGAGACACTGAGACTCAGAGACACTGAGACACAGAGACACAGAGACACTGAGACACTGAGACTCAGAGACACAGAGACACTGAGACACAGAGACACTGAGACTCTGAAACACTGAGACACAGAGACTCAGAGACACTGAGACACTGAGACACTGAGACTCAGAGACACTGAGACTCAGAGACACAGAGACACTGTGACACTGAGACTCTGAGACACTGAGACACAGAGACACTGAGACTCTGAGACACTGAGACGCAGAGACACAGAGACACAGAGACACTGAGACACTGAGTCACAGAGACTCAGAGACACTGAGACACTGAGACACGGGGACACTGAGAATCAGAGACACTGAGACACAGAGACACTGAGACACTGAGACACAGAGACTCTCAGACTCTGAGACACTGAGACACAAAGACACAGAGACACTGAGACTCTGAGACACTGAGACACCGAGACTCAGAGACACTGAGACACTGAGACTCAGAGACACTGAGACTCTGACACAGTGGGACACTGAGACATAGAGATACTGAGACACAGAGACACTGAGTCTCCGAGACTCCGAGACACAGAGACACTGAGACACTGAGACTCAGAGACACTGAGACACAGAGACACTGAGACACTGAGACACTGAGACTCAGAGACACTGAGACTCAGAGACACAGAGACACAGAGACACTGAGACTCTGAGACACAGAGACACTGAGACACAGAGACACAGAGACACTGAGACACAGATTCTCTGAGTTTCTGCCTCTATGCGTCTCTGCGTCTCTTGGTCCCAGGGTCTCTGCGTCTTAGCGTCTCTGCGTGTCAGCGTCTCTGCATCTCAGAGTCTCAGCGTCTCTGGTTCTCTGCGTCTCAGTGTCTCTGCATCTCAGAGTCTCAGCGTCTCTGTGTCTCAGCGTCACTGCATCTCAGCGTCTCTGCATCTCAGAGTCTCAGCGTCTCTGCGTCTCAGCGTCACTGCGTCTCAGCGTCTCTGCATCTCAGAGTCTCAGCGTCTCTGGTTCTCAGTGTCTCTGCGTCTCAGTGTCTCTGCATCTCAGTGTCTCTGCGTCTCAGTGTCTCAGTGTCTCTGCGTCTCTGCGTCTCCGGGTCCCTGCGTCTCCGGGTCTCAGCGTCTCTGAGTCTCTGCCTCTCAGAGACTCTGCATCTCTGCGTCTCTGGGTCTCTGCGTTCCGCGTCTCAGCGTCTCTGGGTCTCAGTCTCTCTGCATCTCAGAGTCTCTGAGTTTCTGTGTCGCTGCGTCTCTGCGTCTCAGTGTCTCTGCGTCTCAGGGTCTCTGTGTCTCTGCGTCTCAGGGTCTCTACGCCACTGCGTCTCAGAGTCTCTACGCCTCTGCGTCTCAGAGTCTCTACGCCTCTGCGTCTCTGGGTCTCAGTGTCTCAGAGTCTCTGGGTCTCTACGCCTCTGCGTCTCAGAGTCTCTATGCCTCTGTGTCTCAGGTTCTCTGCGTCCCTGCGTCTATGCGTCCCTGCGTCTCAGGGTCTCTGGGTCTCTGGGTCTCAGTGTCTCTGGGTCTCTGCATCTCTGGGTCTCAGGGTCTCTGCGTCTCAGGTTCTCTGTGTCTCTGCGTCTATGCGTCCCTGCATCTCAGGGTCTCCGCTTCTCTGCATCTCAGAGTCCCTGGTTCTCAGTGTCTCTGCCTCTCAGCATCTCTGGGTCTCAGGGTCTCAGTGTCTCTGCATCTCAGAGTCTCTGCATCTCCGAGTCTCTGGGTCTCAGTGTCTCCACGTCTCAGGGTCACTACGTGTCTGCATCTCTGGGTCTCTGGGTCTCAGCGTCTCTGCGTCTCAGAGTCTCTGCATCTCAGAGTCTCTGCATCTCAGAGTCTCTGCTTCTCAGGTTCTCTGGGTCTCAGTGTCTCAGATTCTCTGAGTTTCTGCGTCTATGCGTCTCTGCGTCTCTTGGTCCCAGGGTCTCTGCGTCTCAGTGTCTCTGCGTCTCAGGGTCTCTGCGTCTCTGCGTCTCTGGGTCTCTGGGTCTCAGTGTCTCGGCATCTCTGCGTCTCTGGGTCTCAGGGTCTCAGCGTCCCTGGGTCTCTGGGTCTCTCCATCTCTGGGTCTCAGGGTCTCTGCGTCTCAGGTTCTCTGCGTCTCTGCGTCTATGCGTCCCTGCATCTCAGGGTCACCGCTTCTCTGCGTCTCAGAGTCCCTGGGTCTCAGTGTCTCTGCGTCTCAGCGTCTCTGGGTACCAGGATCTCTGCCCCTCAGCATCTCTGGGTCTCAAGGTCTCTGCGTCTCTGCGTTCTTCTTCTCTGCGTCTCAGAGCCCCTTGGTCTCAGTGTCTCTGCGTCTCAGTGTCTCTGCGTCTCTGTGTCTCAGCCTCTCTGCATCTCAGCGTCTCTGCGTCTCAGCGTCCCTGCGTCTCAGAGTTTCTGTATCTCAGCGTCTCTGCATCTCATGCTCTCTTGGTCTCTGCGTCTTAGAGTGTCTGCGTCTCAGTGTCTCTGCGTCTCAGTGTCTCAGCGTCTCTGCGTCTCAGCGTCTCTGCGTCTCAGCGACTGTGCGTCTCTGCATCTCAGAGTCTCAGAGTCTCTGCGTCTCAGAGTCTCTGCGTCTCAGAGTCTCTGCCTCTCAGCGTCTCTGCGTCTCAGAGTCTCAGAGTCTCTGCATCTCAGAGTCTCTGCGTCTCAGCGTCTCAGAGTCTCTGCCTCTCAGCGTCTCTGCGTCTCAGAGTCTCAGCATCTCAGAGTCTCTGCGTCTCAGAGTCTCTGCGTCTCAGAGTCTCTGCGTCTCAGCGTCTCTGAGTCTCAAAGCCTCTGCATCTCAGCGTCTCTGCGTCTCAGACTCTCAGAGTCTCTGGGTCTCAGCGTCTCTGCGTCTCAGGGTATCTACGTCTCTGCTTCTCAGGGTCTCTGCGTCTCTGCGTCTCTGCGTCTCTGGGTCTCAGTCTCTACGTCTCATGGTCTCTGTCTCTCTGCATCTCTGTGTCTCTGTGTCTCTGTGTCTCTGGGTCTCAGTGTCTCAGCGTCTCTGCGTCTCAGAGTCTCTGCGTCTCTGCATCTCAGCATCTCTGCGGCTCAGGGTCTCCTCGTCTCTACGCCTCAGAGTCTTTGCGTCTCAGAGTCTCTGCATCTCTGTGTCTCAGCGTCTCTGCGTGTCAGTGTCTCAGGGTCTCTGCGTCTCTGCGTCTCAGCATCTCTGCATCTCTGGGTCTCAATGTCTCTGCGTCTCTGCATCTCAGAGTCTCTGCTTCTCAGAGTGTCTCGGTCTCAGTGTTTCCACATCTCAGTGTCTCAGGGTCACTACGTCTCTGCATCTCTGGGTCTCAGCGTCTCTGCGTCTCAGAGTCTCTGCATCTCAGCATCTCTGCATCTCAGGTTCTCTGGGTCTCTGCGTCTCAGAGTCTCAGAGTGTCTGCGTCTCAGCGTCTCTGCGTCTCAGCGTCTCTGTGTCTCAGTTCCTGCGTCTCAGTGTCTCAGCGTCTCAGAGTCTCTGCATCTCTGCGTCTCAGTGTCTCAGCGTCTCAGAATCTCAGAGTCTCAACATCTCTACGTCTCAGAGTCTCTGCGTCTCAGAGTCTCTGCGTCTCTGCGTCTCAGCGTGTCAGCGTCTCAGAGTCTCTGCGTCTCAGTGTCTCTCCGCCTCTGCGTCTCAGAGTCTCTGCGTCTCTGCGTCTCACCGTCTCAGCGTCTCAGAGTCTCTGTGTCTCACTGTCTCTGCGTCTCAGTGTCTCTGCGTCTCTACGCCTCTGCGTCTCAGCGTCTCTGCGTCTCAGGGTCTCAGGGTCTCTGCATCTCAGCGTCTCTGGACCTCAGCGTCTCAGCGTCACCGTGTCCCTGCGTCTCAGCGTCTCTGCGTCTCAGCATCTCTGTGACTCAGCGTCTCAGCGCCTCAGGGTCTCAGCGTCTCAGTATGCCTGCGTCTCTGAGTTTCTGCATCTCTGCGGCTCTGATCCTTAGCGTCTCTGCGTCTCAGCCTCTCCGCATCTCAGCGTCTCTGCGTCTCTGCATCTCACAGTCTCAGCGTCTCTGGTTCTCAGTGTCTCTGCATCTCAGTGTCTCTGCGTCTCAGTGTCTCTGCGTGTCAGTGTCTCTGCGTCTTAGCGTCTCTGCGTCTCTGCGTCTCAGTGTCTCTGCGTCTCTGCGTCTCCGGGTCTCTGCGTCTCTGGGTCTCAGGGTCTCTGCGTCTCAGGTTCTCTGTGTCTCTGCGTCTATGCGTCCCTGCATCTCAGGGTCTCCGCTTCTCTGCATCTCAGAGTCCCTTGGTCTCAGTGTCTCTGCGTCTCTGCGTCTCAGAGTCTCTGCATCTCAGCTTGTCTGCTTCTCAGAGTCTCAGCGTCTCAGCGTCTCAGAGTCTCTGAGTCTCAGCGTCTCTGATTCTCAGTGTCGTTGCGTCTCAGTGTCTCAGCGTCTCTGCGTCTCAGAGTTTCTGCATCTCAACGTCTCTGCTTCTCAGAGTCTCCGCGTCTCAGTGTCGCAGAGTCTCTGTGTCTCAGCGTCCCTGCATCTCAGAGTCTCAGAGTCTTTGCATTTCAGCGTCTCTGAGCCTCAGAGTCTCAGAGTTTCTGCGTCTCAGAGTCTCTGCGTCTCTGCATCTCATGCTCTCTGGGTCTCTGAGTCTCTGCGTTTCAGAGTCTCTACGTCTCAGCGTCTCTGCGTCTCAGAGTCTCTGCATCTCAGCGTCTCTGAGCCTCACAGTCTCAGAGTTTCTGCGTCTCAGAGTCTCTGCGTCTCAGCGTCTCTGCAACTCAGAGTTTCTGCGTCTCAGAGTGTCTGTGTCTCAGCGTCTCTGCATCTCAGAGTCTCTGCGTCTCAGAGTAACTGCGTCTCTGCGTCTCAGATTCTCAGCGTCTCTGCGTCTCAGCGTCCCTGTGTCTCAGAGTCTCTGCGTCTCAGAGTCTCAGCGTCTCAGCGTCTCAGAGTCTCTGCATCTCAAAGTCTCTGAGTCTTCGCGTCTCAGAGTCTCAGCGTCTCTGTGTCTCAGCGTCTCTGCGCCCTAGTGTCTCTGTGTCTCAGAGCCTCTTCATCTCAGAGTCTCTGCGTCTCAGCGCCTCTGCGTTTCAGAGTCTCTTCATGTTTGCGTCCCAGAGTCTCAGAGCGTCTCTGCGTCTCTGTGTCTCAGAGCGTCTGGGTCTGATAGTCTCTGCGTCTCTGCATCTCAGAATCTTTGAGTCGCTGCGTCTCAGCGAATCTGCGTCTCAGAGTCTCTGCATCTCCGCTTCTCAGGGTCTCTGCGTCGCTGTATCTCATGCTCTCTGGGGCTCTGCGCCTTAGCGTCTCAGAGTCTCTGCGTCTCTGCGTCTCTGTGCCTCAGAGTTTCTGTGCCTCAGAGTCTCTGCGTCTTAGCGTCTCAGCGTCTCAACATCTCTGCGCCTCTGCGTCTCTGAGTCTCAGCGCCTCTGCCTCTCAGAGTCTCTGCATCTCAGAGTCACTGCGTCCCAGCATCTCTGCGTCTCTGCAACTCAGAGTCCTTGCGTCTCTGCGTCTCAGCGTCTTTGCGTCTCTGCGTCTCAGAGTCTCTGCGTCTCAGAGTCTCAGAGTCTCTGTGTCTCTGCGTGTCAGTGTCTCTGCCTCTCAGAATCTCAGAGTCGCTTCGTCTCTACGTCTCAGAGTCTCTGCCACTCAGCGTCTCTGCGTCTCAGAGGTTCTGAGTCTCAGGGTCTCTGCGTCTCAGAGTCTCTGCGTCCCAGCATCTCTGCGTCTCTGTCCCTCAGAGTCCCTTCATCTCAGCGTCTCGTTTGTCAAAGACTCTGCCTCTCTGCGTCTGAGCGTCTCTGTGTCTCAGAGTCTCAGCGTCTCTGCGTCTCAGCGTGCCTGCGTCTCAGCGTCTCAGCGTCTCAGCATCTCTGCGTCTCAGAGTCTCTGCGTCTCAGTGTCTCAGCGTCTCAGAGTCTCAGCGTGTTTGCGTCTCAGCGTCTCTGCGTCTCAGAGTCTCAGCGTGTCTGCGTCTCAGCGTCTCTGTGTCACAGAGTCTCTGCATCTCAGCGTCTCAGAATCTCAGAGTCTCTGCGTCTCAGCGTCTCTACGTCTCAGAGTCTCTGCCACTCAGTGTCTCTGCGTCCCAGCATCTCTGCGTCTCTGTCCCTCAGAGTCCCTGCATCTCAGCGTCTCGTTTGTCAAAGTCTCTGCCTCTCTGCGCCTGAGCGTCTTTGCGTCTCTGTGTCTCAGAGTCTCTGCGCCTCAGCGTACCTGCGTCTCTGCGTCTCAGCGTCTCTGCACCTCAAACTCTCAGAGTCTCTGCGTCACAGAGTATCTGCGTCTCAGCATCTCTGCGTCTCTGTGTCTCTGCGTCTCAGCATCTCTGCGTCTCAGCATCTCTGCGTCTCAGAGTCTCTGCGTCACAGAGTCTTAGCGTCTCAGAGTCTCTGCGTCTCAGCGTCTCAGCGTGTCTGCGTCTCAGCATCTCAGCGTCTCAGTGTCTCTGCGTCTCAGAGCCAGTGACGCATGACGCAGAGATGCAGAAACTCAGAGACTCTGAGACGCAGAGGCGGAGAGACACTCAGACGCAGGGACTCTGAGACGCTGAGACGCAGAGACGCTGAGACGCAGAGACGCAGAAACTCTGAGACTCAAAGGCGTACAGACACTGAGACGCAGAGACCCTGAGACGCAAAGACACTGAGACCCAGAGTCGCAGAGACGCTGAGACCATGAGACGTAGAGACTGAGACCCAGAGACGCTGAGACGCGGAGACGCAGAGACCCAGAGACGCAGAGACTCAGAGACGCAGAGTCTCTGAGAGGCAGAGACTCTGAGGCGCAGAGACGCAAGACCCGGAGACGCAGAGACTCAGAGACGCAGAGTCTCTGAGAGGCAGAGACTCTGAGGCGCAGAGACGCAAGACCCGGAGACGCAGAGATACTGAGTCCCAGAGACGCAAAGACGCAGAGGCACTGAGACGCAGAGACACTGAGACCGGGAGAGGCATAGATGCATAGACTCAGGGACTCTGAGACTCAGAGAAGCAGAGACGCAGAGACACTGAGACCCAGAGACGCAGAGACGCTGAGACGCTGAGACGCAGAGACGCAGAGACGCTGAGACGCAGAGACCCTGAGACACTGACATGCAGAGACGCTGAGACGCCGAGACCCTGGGACCAAGAGACGCAGAGACGCATAGACGGAGAAACTCAGAGAATCTGAGACACTGAGATCCAGAGAAACTGAGAAGCAGAGACTATGAGATGCAGAGACTCTGAGACGCAGAGACGCTGAGACCCAGAGACCCAGAGATGCAGAGACGTAGTGACCCTGAGACACTGAGACGTGGAGACACTGAGACCCAGAGAATCGGAGATGCAAAGACTCTGAGACGCAGAGACGCTGAGACACAGAGACGCTGAGATGCAGAGACGCAGAGACTGTCAGACCCAGAGACTCTGAGATGCAGAGGCTCTGAGACTCTGAGACGCTGAGACGCAGAGACACTGGGACGCAGAGACTCTGAGAAGCAGAGATTCTGAGATGCAGAGACACTGAGACGCAGAGACTCTGAGACGCAGGGACGCAGAGGCTCTGAGACGCAGGGACGCAGAGGCTCTGAGACGCAGAGACTCTGACACGCAGAGACGCAGACACACTGAGATTCTGAGGCTCAGTGACGCTGAGATACAGCGACTCTGAGATGCAGAGACTCTGAGACACTGAGACGCAGAGACGCTGAGACACAGAGACTCTGAGATGCAGAGACGCTGAGATGCAGAGACGCTGAGACACAGAGACTCTGAGACGCAGAGACGCTGAGACGCAGGAACTGAGACACAGAGACGCTGAGACGCAGAGACGCTGAGACGCAGACACTCTGAGACTCTGAGACGCAGAGACCCAGAGACACAGAGACTCTGAGACGCAGAGACGCTGAGATGCAGAGATGCTGAGATGCAGAGGCTCTGAGACGCAGAGACGCAGAGACGCAGAGATGCTGAGACGCAGAGACTCTGAGACTCTGAGACTATGGGACTCAGAGACGCAGAGACTCTGAGAGTTTGAGGTGCAGAGACGCTGAGACGCAGAGACGCAAAGACGCTCAGACACAGAGAGGCAGAGACTTTTAAAACCAAGCCGCTGAGACGCAGGGACTCTGAGGTACAGATACACAGAGATGCTGGTACGCAGAGACTCTGAGACGCAGAGACCCTGAGACTCAGAACCTCTGAGACGTAGAGACACTGAGACGCAGAGACACTGAGTGGCAGAGACTCTGAGACGTAGAGACGCTGAGACGAAGCGACTCTGAGATTCTGAGAGGCAGAGACACTGACACGCAGAGACGCAGTGACTCTGAGATGCAGAGACTCTGAGACGTAGAGATGCTGAGACTCTGAGACGCTGAGACACTGAGACGCAGAGATGCAGAGACTCTGAGACGCTGAGACACTGAGACGCAGAGATGCAGAGACGCTGAGATGCAGAGTCGCTGAGACACAGAGACTCTGAGACGCAGAGACGCTGAGACGCAGGAACTGAGACACAGAGACGCTGAGACACTGAGACGCAGAGATGCAGAGACGCTGAGACGCAGAGACGCTGAGACGCAGACACTCTGAGACTCTGAGACGCAGAGACGCAGAGACCCAGAGACACTGAGACCCAGAGAACCTGAGAAGCAGGGTCTCTGAGATGCAGAGACTCTGAGACGCAGAGACGCTGAGACCCAGAGACCCAGAGATGCAGAGACGTAGTGACCCTGAGACACTGAGATGTGGAAACACTGAGACCGAGACACTCTGAGAAGCAGAGACTCTGAGATGCAGAGACGCAGAGACATTGAGACCCAGAGATGCTGAGACGCACAGACGCAGAGACCCTGAGACACTGACACGCAGAGACGCTGAGACACAGAGATGCAGAGACTCTGAGACGCAAAGACTCTGAGGCGTATAGACGAGGAGTCCCTGAGCCGCAGAGATGCTGAGATGCAGAGACGCAGAGACTCTGAGACGCAGAGACGCTGAGATTGTCAGACCCAGAGACTGTGAGATGCAGAGGCTCTGAGACTCTGAGACGCTGAGACGCAGAGACACTGGGACGCAGAAACTCTGAGAAGCAGAGAATCTGAGATGCAGAGACACTGAGACGCAGAGACTCTGAGACGCAGGGACGTAGAGGCTCTGAGACGCAGGGACGCAGAGGCTCTGAGACGCAGAGACTCTGACACGCAGAGACGCAGACACACTGAGATTCTGAGGCTCAGTGACGCTGAGATACAGCGACTCTGAGATGCAGAGACTCTGAGACACTGAGACGCAGAGACGCTGAGACACAGAGACTCTGAGATGCAGAGACGCTGAGATCTAGAGACGCTGAGACACAGAGAATCTGAGACGCAGAGACGCTGAGACGCAGGAACTGAGACACAGAGACGCTGAGACGCAGAGACGCTGAGACGCAGACACTCTGAGACTCTGAGACGCAGAGACACAGAGACTCTGAGACGCAGAGACGCTGAGATGCAGAGACTCTGAGACGCAGAGACGCTGAGACGCAGAGACGCTGAGACGCAGAGATGCTGAGACGCAGAGACTCTGAGACTCTGAGACTCTGGGACTCAGAGACGCAGAGACTCTGAGAGTTTGAGGTGCAGAGACGCTGAGACGCAGAGACGCAGGCACACTGAGACGCAGAGACTCTGAGACGCAGAGACGCAAAGACGCTCAGACACAGAGAGGCAGAGACTTTTAAAACCAAGCCGCTGAGACGCAGGGACTCTGAGGTACAGATACGCAGAGATGCTGGTACGCAGAGACTCTGAGACGCAGAGACCCTGAGACTCAGAACCTCTGAGACGTAGAGACGCTGAGACGCAGAGACACTGAGTGGCAGAGACTCTGAGACGTAGAGACGCTGAGACGCAGAGACTCTGTGACGCTGAGACGAAGCGACTCTGAGATTCTGAGAGGCAGAGACACTACACGCAGAGACGCAGTGACTCTGAGATGCAGAGACTCTGAGACGTAGAGATGCTGAGACTCTGAGACGCTGAGACATTGAGACGCAGAGATGCAGAGACTCTGAGACGCTGACACACTGAGACGCAGAGATGCAGAGACGCTGAGATGCAGAGTCGCTGAGACATAGAGACTCTGAGACGCAGAGACGCTGAGACGCAGGAACTGAGACACAGAGACGCTGAGACACTGAGACGCAGAGATGCAGAGACGCTGAGACGCAGAGACACTGAGACGCAGACACTCTGAGACTCTGAGACGCAGAGACGCAGAGACCCAGAGACACTGAGACCCAGAGAACCTGAGAAGCAGGGACTCTGAGATGCAGAGACTCTGAGACGCAGAGACGCTGAGACCCAGAGACCCAGAGATGCAGAGACGTAGTGACCCTGAGACACTGAGATGTGGAAACACTGAGACCGAGACACTCTGAGAAGCAGAGACTCTGAGATGCAGAGACGCAGAGACATTGAGACCCAGAGATGCAGAGATGCTGAGACGCACAGACGCAGTGACCCTGAGACACTGACACGCAGAGACGCTGAGACACAGAGATGCAGAGACTCTGAGACGCAAAGACTCTGAGGCGTATAGACGAGGAGACCCTGAGCCGCAGAGATGCTGAGATGCAGAGACGCAGAGACTCTGAGACGCAGAGACGCTGAGACACTGAGACCCAGAGACACAGAGACACAGAGACCCTGAGAAGCAGAGACGTAGATACCCTGAGACGCAGAGACACTGAGACCCAGAGACTCTGAGACGCAGAGACACTGAGAACCAGAGACGCAGAGACACTGAGACGCAGAGACGTAGAGACCATGAGACGCTGAGACGCAGAGACGTAGAGACGCAGAGACGCAGATACCCTGAGACGCAGACACACTGAGATGCAGAGACATAGAGACGCTGAGACACTGAGACCCAGAGACGCAGAGACGAGGAGGCTCTGAGACGCAGAGACGCAGAGACACTGAGACGCAGAGACGCTGAGACGCAGAGATGCAGAGACGCTGAGACACTGACACGCAGAGACGCTGAGACGCAGAGAAACTGGGACCAAGAGACGCAGAGACGCATAGACGCAGAAACTCAGTGAATGTGAGACGCAGAGACTCAGATACACAGAGACGCAGAGACCCTGAGAACCTGAGAAGCAGGGACTCTGAGATGCAGAGACCTGAGACGCAGAGACGCTGAGACCCAGAGACCCAGAGATGCAGAGACGTAGTGACCCTGAGACACTGAGACGTGGAGACACTGAGACCCAGAGACTCGGAGATGCAGAGACTCTGAGATGCAGAGACGCAGAGACACTGAGACCCTGAGACCCAGAGATGCTGAAAGGCAGAGATCCTGGTACCCAGAGACGCTGAGACGCAGAGACTCTGAGACGCAGGGACGCATAGACGCAGAGACACAGAGACACTGAGACGCAGAGATGCAGAGACCCAGATACTCAGGGACTCTGAGACGCAGAGAGACTGAGACCCAGAGACGTAGAGACACTGAGATGCAGAGACACTGAGACGCAGAGACGCTGAGATGCAGAGACTCTGAGATGCTGTCACACGGAGACTCTGAGGTGCGGAGACGCTGAGACGCAGAGACTCTGAGGCGCAGAGACGCTGAGACGTAGAGACTCTGAGATGCAGAGACTCTGAGACGCAGAGACGCTGAGACGAAGAGACGCTGAGACACAGAGACGCAGAGACTCTGAGACACAGAGACGCAGAGACTCTGAGACTCAGCGACGCTGAAATGCAGAGACGCACAGACTCTGAGACGCTGAGATGCAGAAACGCTGAGACGCACAGACTCTGAGACACAGAGACCAAGAGAGCATGAGATGCAGAGACGCTGAGATGCAGAGACGCTGAGACGCAGAGACTCTGAGAGTCTGAGACGCAGAGATGCTGAGATTCCGAGACTCTGAGATGCAGAGGCTTTGAGACGCAGAGACTCTGAGACACTGAGACGCTGAGATGCAGAGACTCTAAGACGCAAAGACGCTGAAACGCAGAGACTCTGAGACGCAGAGACTCTGAGACGCAGAGACTCTGAGATGCAGAGGCGCTGAGATGCAGAGACTCTGAGAACACGAGAATCTGAGACGCTGAGATGCACAGACGCAGAGCCGCAGAGACGCTGAGACTCAGAGACGCTGAAACGCAGAGACTCTGAGACGCAGAGACTCTGAGACGCAGAGACTCTGAGACGCTGAGATGAGGAGACTCTGAGACGCTGACACGCAGAGACGCTGAGAGGCAGAGACTCTGAGACGCTGAGACACTGAGACGCAGAGACTCTGAGACGCAGAGACTCTGAGACGCAGAGACGCTGAGAGGCAGAGACTCTGAGACGCAGAGGCGCTGAGACACAGAAACGCTGAGACACCGAGACGCAGAGACTCTGTGAAGCAGAGACATTGAGATGCTGAGACTCTGAGATGCTGAGGTGCAGTGACGCTGAGACACAGAGAATCTGAGACGCCGAGACTATGAGACGCAGAGACTCTGAGATGCAGAGACTCTGAGACGCAGAGACTCTGAGATGCAGAGACTCTGAGATGCAGAGACGCGGAGACTCTGAGACGTGGAGATGCAGATCCTTTGAGACGCTGAGACTTTGAGATGCAGAGACTCTGAAACGCAGAGACGCTGATACACACAGACTCTGAGATGCCGAGACTCTGAGACGCCGAGACTCTGAGTCGCAGAGATGCTGAGACGTTGAGACGTAGAGACTCTGAGACGCTAAGACGCTGAGATGCAGAGACTCTGAGACACAGAGATTCTGAGATGCAGAGACTCTGAGATGCTGAGACGCAGAGACACTGAGACGCGGAGACTCTGAGACGCAGAGACTCTGAGATGCAGAGACACTGAGATGCTGAGACTCTGAGACGCCGAGACTCTGAGTCGCAGAGATGTTGAGACGTTGAGACGTAGGGACTCTGAGACGCTGAGATGCAGAGACGCTGAGGCAGAGTGACTCTGAGACGCAGAGACGCGGAGACTCTGAGACGCGGAGACGCTGAGACGCAGAGACTCTGAGACACAGAGTTTCTGAGATGCAGAGACTCTGAGATGCTGAGACGCGGAGACACTGAGACGCAGAGACTCTGAGACCCAAAGACGCAGCGACTCGGAGATTCTGAGAGGCAGAGACGCTGAGACGCAGTGATGCAGAGATGCAGAGAATCTGAGATGCAGAGACGCAGAGACTGTCAGACCCAGAGACTCTGAGATGCAGAGGCTCTGAGACGCTGAGACGCAGAGACACTGAGACACAAAGACTCTGAGACGCAGAGACGCAGAAACTGAGACGCTGAGACTCTGAGCCGCAGAGATGCTGAGATGCAGAGACACTGAGACGCAGAGACTCTGACACGCAGAGACTCTGACACGCAGAGACGCAGACGCACTGAGACGCAGAGACGCAGACACACTGAGACGCAGACACTCTGAGACTCTGAGGCTCAGAGAAGCTGAGATACAGCGACTCTGAGACGCAGAGACGCAGAGACTCTGAGACACAGAGACTCTGAGACGCAGAGACGCTGAGACGCAGGAACTAAGACACAGACGCTGAGACGCAGACACTCTGAGACTCTGAGACGCAGAGACGCAGAGACTCTGAGACTCTGAGACTCAGAGACGCTGAGACACAGAGACTCTGGGACGCAGAGACGCTGAGACGCAGAGACGGTGAGACGCAGACTCTCTGAGACTCTGAGAATCTGAGACGCAGAGACACAGAGACTCTGAGACACAGAGACTCTGAGACTCTGAGACTCAGAGACGCTGAGACGAAGAGACTCTGAGACGCAGAGACGCAGAGATGCTGAGACGCAGAGACTCTGAGACTCTGGGACTCAGAGACGCAGAGACTCTGAGAGTCTGAGGTGCAGAGACGCCGAGACGCAGAGACGCAGGCACACTGAGACGCAGAGACTCTGAGACGCAGAGACCAAGAGAGCATGAGATGCGGAGACGCTGAGATGCAGAGACGCAGAGACGCAGAGACTCTGAGATGCAGAGACTCAGACGCAGAGACACAGAGACGCTGAGATGCAGAGAGGCTGAGATGCAGAGACTCTGAGACGCAGAGATGCAGAGACGCTGAGATGCAGAGACGCTGAGATGCAGAAACTCTGAGACGCAGGGACGCTGAGACGCAGAGACGCTGAGATGCAGAAACTCTGAGACGCAGGGACGCAGAGACACTGAGACGCAGAGACAGTGAGACCAAGGGGCTCTGAGACGCAGAGAAGAAGAACGCAGAGACGCAGAGACCTTGAGACCCAGAGATGCTGAGGGGCAGAGATCCTGGTACCCAGAGACGCTGAGACGCAGAGACACTGAGACCCAGGGACTCTGAGACGCAGAGAAGCGGAGACCCTGAGATGCAGGGACGCATAGACGCAGAGACGCAGAGAACCTGAGACGCAGAGACCCTGAGACCCAGAGATGCAGAGACCCAGAGACCCAGAGACGCTGAGACCCTGAGACCCAGAGACGCAGAGACGCCGAGACACTGAGACCCAGAGACGCAGAGACGCAGAGACCCTGAGACGCAGAGACACTGAGACGCAGAGACCCTGAGACCAAGAGACGCAGAGACGCATAGACGCAGAAACTCAGAGAATCTGAGACACTGAGACCCAGAGAACCTGAGAAGCAGAGACTCTGAGATGCAGAGACACTGAGACATAGAGACGCTGAGGCCCAGAGACCCAGAGATGCAGAGACGTAGTGACCCTGAGACACTGAGACGTGGAGACACTGTGACCCAGAGACTCGGAGACGCAGAGACTCTGAGATGCAGAGACGCAGAGACACTGAGACCCAGAGATGCTGAGACGCTGAGACTCTGAGATGCAGAGACGCAGAGACACTG